>NW_022111324.1:14438457-14445022 GCF_000313985.2 Echinops telfairi
CAATTGATGTGTGTATGGATTGGGATAACAGTTGTATGAGCCCCTAATAAAATGTTAAAAAAGAAAAAAAAAAAAAGATGAATTCCTTAGGAAGCACCCTGAACGGTGGTGTGTAGACATCACTTACACGCTTTTAGGTGACAGCATTTGAACTGATTTTTAAAGTATCAAGGTTGTTGAAGGCGCCAAGCTCAAACTTTCCATTACCAGAACAGCAAAGTTCGAAAAACAATCAGTGTTTTAGTGACTGTTCAACAGTTGAACAGAAAACCTGATTTGAAAAAACCTGTCCTGGCCACGAGTGAGTTAAGTCTCATTTTGCTGCAGACACCAGGGTGACACTTCAGTCTAAGCACCACTCTCGCTTGGACAACATGCAGCACTTACTAGTGTGTTAAAACATTCATCACTGTGGGGTTTTTTTGGGGGGTCTTTGAGTAAAATATTATACTTTTATTTATTGCATTTTAAATGTTTTAGGGGGCATATACACCATCTAGGGATGTTAACATTGTGTTAGTCCTGGAAAAATGAATTTTAAGTGTAATTTTTTAGCGTCAAAACCATTTATTTGGTTTTTCATTATTTCTTTGGAAAAATATGTTCATATCTCTAAGTTTTTGGTGTTTGAAATGACTATGGAATGAATTGAGTTCAAAACTGAGGTTTCACACTGAACATATAGAATTTCAATAGGAAAACAAGTTGAAGATGGAGAGGTGAAAGGAACATTCATTTAAAAAGTAATTTTGAGAGGGCAGATTTGTTAGTTAGGGAATCTGAAACGACCCCTAAAGACTGGCCCTTAGTCACAGGTCTGCAGCAATCAAAGATCTGAGATCACAGGGGTGACACCCAAGGTCAAAGCTCAAAGGGTTAGGAAAGGAGGAGGAATGGAAATCATAAGGAGAACATGAAAAAATGTGATGGTGCCTTGACGGGATTGCAATTGATGAGATAAATCTGAATGTGTATGAACCTCACGATCTGTTTTATAAACCTTTACCTAACTCATAAGTCATCCGCTGCTCAGAGGGAGAAAGATGAGGCCAGATAAGGCGTTCTACTCCCATCCCGCTACAGTCTTGAAAAGCTAGAGGAGTGGACTACCCTGTTCTGTAGGTGGCTATGATTCAATGGCAGTGAGTTTGAGAATTCACAATAGACCATTTAAAAAGGAAAAAATAAATAAATTAACATCTGCTAAGTCCTAGTTATTTTTGTAGGTGCTAGAAAATCAGTAGTAAATAAAATAAAAAATGTTACATTCTAGGAAAGAGGCCATAGAATAAAACAAGATAAAAATACAGAATCTTTAGTAATAGTGAGCTCACAATTTAAGAGCAAAGAAAATAATAGACCTGGATAGATATGTGTTAAACTTTAGACAGGTAGCTAGTGTATTAGAACTTAAAGTCTGAGTACCTCCTTTGCAGAAGGCTACGGTTGATAGTGAAAACCCAAAATCCATTTGCAAAATACCCACATATTTTAAGCTTCCATTGAATCCCCCCTGACCATTAAGTAAGGATGAGAGCAGTATTGCCCTCAGGAATTGTTCTGAAAACCAGTGACATCAAGACACCCCTGGGAAGGGCAATCTCCCTTAGGCATTTGCCTGGGTATGTCCTCAAGAGATCACAGTATGAAAAGATTGCATAACAGTGTGTGCTAAAAAAGGCTTGATTTGTGGCAGATGGGGGGCTGGTATTGCCACTAAGACAATGCACCTGCCATGTCAGTGTGCCAGTTTTTGGCAAAACCCCAGCATGCCTCTCGACCCACACACCTTACTCACCTGACCTTGCTTCATGTCTTCTTTTTGTTTCTGCCAATGCAGAGGGACATGAAAGGTCAATGATTTGCTGATGCAGAAGAGGTGAAGAAAAAAAAAAAAAAATCGAGGGAAGTGCTGTCAGCCATTCAGACAGATGATGAGTTTGAAAAATGTTTCCAAGAATGGAATCACAGATTTGACCAATGTATTACTACAATGGAGAGTACTTTGAAGGTGATAAGGTTTTGTAAAAAAAGTTAAATACATAGATTTAAAAAAAAAATTTTTTGGGGGGGTACCCCTTTATATATAAACAGTTTAGTAAAAAAAAGTGTGGGTTAAAGATAGACTATATTTCACAAACTGTAAAACATCATAAAATGTACTATTTTAAAAGGCTGCCAATTATAAAATCATTATCATAAATAACCATTTAAGAAATGCTAATATATGGAAATGAGGTGGGCCTTTGAATTGATGAAATATGTATAGTAAACTTATGAGTCATATAGGTGATATTTAAAGCCATGAAACTAGTTAAGATTATCTAGGGAACAAGTACAAATATGAAAGAGAAGAGGTATAATGACTAACCTTCGAACTTCTAAAAACTGGAAATTATAGAAAGGAGGAGGTTGAAAATGAGAGTCCAATAAAATAAAAAGAAAGCTAGGAGAATATGGTAGCTTGGAACCTAAGTTTAAGTGTTTCTTTTCTTTTTTAAACTTTATTTTAATTATTTTTTGAAAAGTGTTTCAAGGAGGGGAGTGTTAAGTGTCAAGTGGTAAATGCTAACAGGCCGAAAACAATGAAATCCAAGAACTGACGTCTGGAATTGTTACGTGCCTTTGCATCAACTCTCACTCATAGTTATCTAATGTACACCAGAGCACAAACTGACCAATCCTGTACCATCCCCACACTGTTATGTTAGAGAGCCCACTGTTGTCGATTCTTCCCCTTGAGAGTTTTTATCTTTTTCACTGACTCTCTAGTGTACCAATCAATATGCCATAGTATGTGAGACAAATTCTCGACATCCTCACTTCTTTTTTCTTTAAATGAATAAAAGCCTAATAAATTTTATTTCAGAACAAATTAAAACTACTAACATTAGAAAATAAGTAAATGACAAACAAAATTATTTCCAACAAAATAGATTTTAAGAGTTATTATCATTAATCTGAATAAAGACAAAGTTTTCCTATTTCCAACATTATTTGGTTTCTTCTTTTTTTGTACAGCGAGCATGTAATGTTTTTCTCTGGGGAAAAAATGGAGCTGGTTTTCCATTTTTAATATTTGTTTAACTGTGCCACCATACTTAAACTTACAGCGCCCTGGTGGCATGTTGAGTTAGATCAAACCACCAGCTACTGTAGGAGAGAACGATGGGGCGTTCTTTCTCATCCCATCAGGATTTACGGCCTCAGAAACCCAAAGGGACAGTTCTACCTTGCTGTATAGTGACTTGATGGCAGTGAGTTTTGTATTTTGGGTTATTCCGACTTCCTCCAGCACCTCACACCCGATACTTGAAACCAATCAGTAAGTTAGGGTCATAGCACCATCCCAGTGGTTCTCAGTCTGATGTGGTTAAGGATCCCCCAGAGTCCTTTCAGCTACAGTCTCCCGGCCAACAACAGAACCAAACACTTCTCACTAGTGTCTTCTTTTCTTTGTCAAGCGTTCATGTTGTTCTTGAGGTTTGGGCAGTTATTTCCAGCACCATCACCAGCCTCTTACTGTCACTATAAAGGATCACCGGAGCTGTCACACATACTATGCCCTTATATACGCCCTCTTACCTGGCTTGGCTATAAAGTCCTTGCAGACAAGTCCAGTCCTATAGCTCACAAAATTATCAAGCCCATACATTCCATTTTACAAACTTCAAAGCTACATGATTTCCGTAACATAAACATACCTCATTATAATTCAGTTATAGTTTGCGAGCCTACTCCACTTCCTCACTTGTAAGGAAATTCTGGTTGTACTTTCTTCAAGATAAATGTTTCCGGCAATCCATGGTACTGACAATATTTTTTGACAACACCGTAATTCAAACACAATTTCTTTTTCCTTGTTCATTTGTCCAACTTCGACATGCTTATGAGGTGCTGTACGTATGAGGGCTTGGGTCAGGCAACGTAGTCCTCAGAGTAACATCTTGGCTTTTTACCACTTGAGTTCTAGTCAAGTCACACTCAAGTGGTAAAATGGTCCTTCCAGCCATAATGCTTTATGTGATACAATTCTGGATTTCATAAATTTACAACTATAGTCCCATTTTAGAGGACATAATCTGCTAAGAACAGGAAAGTATGGGATTAAGATCTGACCTTAATAGAGGGTGTGAATCACACCACACCATTTGTTTAATGGCTATCACGGTTACTTGTAATGATGTAAGGATTGATATGCTACAACTGAGAGAAAAGCTGCTTTTGAAGTGGCCTGGGAAAAAGCCTGGGTGATTAAGATTTGTAGGAGGCCAATGCCTACTGCAAATATCCTGCCAGAGGTCCCAGATTATATGTGCATAAATAAGATACAGTTCAAGGTGGAGAACAGATTATTATATTTGAGTGAAGGGTTGTATGTTAATTTGACTGCACTATGTAACTCCCCACAAATGACATTCCCTTGTATGGATCTGATTAGAATGTGGGGGAAGATAGTGATAGGATTCGTCTGTGACTAATTATGAACAAGATTCCTTGTAATCCCATCCTGGTACAAATAAAAGGAGCTATCTGAGAAGCAGGGGATGTGACCTGACGACTGATCGGCAAGAGCAGGAGGGGAGCGCATCCTCTGGAACCCGCATCTGGCAGACCCATCCCTGGCTTGATCTTCAGATTTTGATCTAACTGCACCTACTATCATGTGAGAGATTTCCTCAAATGTTCATGAGTTTCTGTGGAACGTTGCAGAACCCAGGAATGTGAAGGAATGTAGTCAAAGGAGAAATGGGGGGGGAAATGGAGCAGCCCAACATCTTGGAAGAGTTGGACCTTTGGGACTTCTTCAAGCTCCAATGCCCTGGGACTAGTTTGGTATGGTAGTTACATAATCTCATGGAAACTTGTTAATAGTGAAAGGGTGGAGTCTAGCCTATCAATCAGGTCACAGCCTCATGGTCCTTCCTTATGGGCATGACCTCCTCATAAGGAGGGGCCTGGGAACCTCCCCCATTTTCTCTGCTTCACCTTCCTGCTACTCAGTCACTCAAAGAGCTGCCGGAGCCACCGCCATTGGACCCACAGCACTCTGCACCCACCAGCTGATGATGTCCCTGTGTTCTGCATCATTGCATGTGACTTCATGAGTCTGAAGTGGAGCTTATGGACTAGAATTGGACACATTTTTTCTGATATATAACCACTTCTTGATATACAGCTATCTCTTACACATAAATGAGTATCCTTGAATTTGTTTCTCTAACCAAACTGGCCAAACGCACTTAGTATTAATTCTTACAAAATAAATTATTACCATGCAATGTTTAAGAGGTGTGTGCAGCAGATTTGTTCAATGCAATATGTCATTTGATTTCTTGACTGCTGCTGGATTGTGGATCTAGGTAAAATGAAAACCTTGGTCACTTCAATCTTTACTTTCTTCATGAAGTTAATTGTGTATTTGGTTCAGTTTTGAGGATATTTGTTTTCTTTACATTAAGTTGCAATCTCTACTGAAGGCTGCAGTCCTTGATCTTCATTAGCAAGTGTTTCAAGTCTTCCTGGCTTTCACAAGGGGGCTGTGTCATCTGCATATTGCAAGCTGCTAATTAGTCTCCAATCCTGATGACACCCACTTCACTAATGCAGCTTCTCAGATTATTTGTTTTGCAAACAGACTAAGTATGATGAAAGGATAAAACCCCGATGCACACCTTTCTGGATTTTAAACTTTCCTGATTTAAACCATGCATTATTTTTCTGGTTCTCTTCAAAGGACTTCCTCTTGGTCTATACAGGTTCCACATGAGCCCAGTAACTGTGCAGAAATTCCCATTCTCAATGTTATCCATAGTTTGTGAAGATCCACACACTTGAATGCCTTTGCACAGACAATAAAAGAAAAGTTAAACAACTTAGCAATGGTATCCCTTGTTCCACAATCTTTTCTGAATCCAGCTTGATTCCTGGCTGCTTCCTGTTGATGCACTGTTTTTTAATCATTGTTGGCAAAATTTTATCTGCATGTGATGTTAATGATGTTGCATTCTGTTTTGGGGTCACCATTCTTGGGAGTGGGCACAAGTAAGAATCTCTTCCAATATGTTGGCCAGGTAGTTGTCTTCCTAACTTCCTGAAACATTTTGATTGGTATTCTGTCAATTGCTGGAGCCTGGTTTTCTGCCAATGTTTTCAGTGCAGTATGGGTTTCTTCCCTCAGTATCACTGGTTCTTAATTATATGCCACCCCTGAAAAAGGTTGAATGTTGACAATTCTTTTTGGTACAGTGACTCTGTGTGCTCCTTTATTCTTTTGATGCTTCCTGCATTGTTCAATATTCTGCTCAGATTCCTTCAATATTGTTACCATTTGGAATCAGTAATAAACAAGTAACTAGTTAGTTTGACAGAAGTTGTTTTGATATAGTGGTGGTGATTTACATCAGAGATTTACATTGGTTTCTCCTGATTGAAGTAGGTAATGAAATAAAAAATGGGTTAAGATAGAAAGAAATACACACAAGCAACAAAGCCCACATGGAACAACATATCAACCTGTGTGATCACAGGGTGTCGAACGGATCACTGAAGGCAAATGGGTGCA
>NW_022111324.1:14445663-14449480 GCF_000313985.2 Echinops telfairi
ATCAAGGGCTCATGAGGGAGGGGAAAAATGAGGACCTAATGTCGGGGGTTTAAGTGGAGAGAAAATGTTTTGAGAAACGATGTACAAATGCACTTTACACAACTGATGTGTGTATGGATTGTGATAACATTTGTATGATCCCCTAATAAAATGTTTAAAAAAAAAAAAGAAAGAAATACACACAATAAAACCTAAGAAATAAAACTTGATAGGACTGGCTTCTTTTCCCTGATTTTATGAGTTTTCCACCTTTAATGAGCTGTGTTCTTATCACTTGTTCTATCACTCATTTTAGTGAAAAATATTTTGAGTTTTACTTCCCTGAACAGTTTATATCTTACACAAGTTCTTGCTTTTGCATGTTTTAGTGTATTCATATGTTTATGGGAATATTCCAGTAGAAAAGAAAATCTGATGACACACAAGAAAAGGCATATACTCGTCTTTAATGTGATGATATCTAGTGCGTGAGAAGAGGGTGACCACAGCTAAAAGTACAGTTTACGGAGTTTTAAGAGGACAGGACATTATGGCAAAATGCAGGTACTTAAGTTGATAGGGTGCTAAGAGCTTGTGGCAGTTCACTTTTGATTGTTCAGATAATCAAAGGACAAAAGGGGGAGGAGAATCAAACTAATGTATGCTCCAGGAATAGTTCTAATCTGGTTTGATTAAGCAACTTTGGGATGGAATTTTTATAAATTTACAAAGATGGAACAATAAAGTTTGAGTGATTTGAATGCCTTGGTCAAAGTAATAGAGTGTCACTGTAAATTTCTAAGCATAGAAATAAGACCAGAAAAAAAAAAATCAGAGATGAGACATATTTTTAAGTTCTTAAGTAGAGTGGACTGGAAGAAATAAGAGTACAGGAAGTTGGAAGACACAATCTCAGAGAACAGGATGGAACAAGACATTGTGAAAGATGAGCAGATAGATCCTGTTTTCTGAAATGATATGCACATTAAGTAAAAGGAAACGATGTAAGACAAAAGGCTCTGATTATTAGCTTAAGTACCCCAGAGAATGAGGCTATTAACAGAGGGGGAACATAGGAAGAAATGGGTATATCAAGTAGAGGTGAGTTTGCTTTATGATACACAGGAGATGATGGAGAATTTCAGCACACAGTTGGAAAAGTAGATCTGGGAAGAATGAAGAGATAATAGTGGTAGAGATAGATGGGAGTCTACTATCTATACAGAGATAATACCTGATGCTGGGAATGAATGACCATCATCATATAAAACAAAGTTTCACAAGCACAACCTGCCTATTCCTGAGCGGACAGGAGAAGGTATCAAAAAGATACAAGCTACATTTATAATGTCAGAAGAGAACCATGAAATTATAGAAAAGGTTTCAGAAGAGCTTCTCTATCAAGCACATGGTCAGCAATATAATCACATACTGAAGACAAAGTAAATAAAAGACCTTTTTAATTAGACTGGGAAATTATCAGTAAATGCTAAGAGTTTTCAGTTCATGAATAAAAGCAGGGACCGTAATATGATAGAAGCAAAAGTAGCAAAGCTTTAAGTATTAGGTAAAAAATAAAGGTTGAGTGTAACTTCAGGTCAAGGAGAAGGAACAGGGAAGAGTTTATAAAGTAAAGGTAAGCAAAAGAGATTTTTGGATAAAAGAAATCATCAGGTAGCGGGGAGGAGATGAGCCAGTCAGGGTGCAGCGTAGCAATGATCAAACATACAACTTTCCTCTAGTACTTAAATGCTTCCTCCACCTCCACCCCACTATCATAATCCCAATTCTACCTTACAAATCCGGCTAGACCAGAGGATGTACACTGGTACAGATGGGAACTGGAAACACATGGAATCCAGGACAGATGAACCCTTCAGGACCAGTGGTGACAGTGGTGATACCAGGAGGGTGGAGGAAAGGTGGGATAGAAAGGGGGAACCGATTATAAGGATCTACATATAACCCCTGGGGGATGGACAACAGAAAAGTGGGTGAAGGGAGATGTTGGACAGGGTAAGACATGACAAAATAATAATAATTTATAAATTATCAAGGGTTCATGAGGGAGAGGGGAGCGAGGAGGGAGGGGAAAAAATGAGGAGCTGATACCAAGGGCTCAAGTAGAAAATGTTTTGAGAATGATGGCAACATATGTACATATGTGCTTGGTACAATGGATGTATGTATGAATTGTGATTAGTTGTACGAGCCCCTAATAAAATGATTAAAAAAAAATATATATATATATATATCATCAAGAGAGCAAAAAATGGGAACAAGGAAATACAACTGATGACATAAGCAGAAAAAATTTTTTAAAAACTAGAATAGTAAAATGTAGTCCAGTTTTGTGATGGAAGAAAAAAACCATGATGGCGCCAAGGAAGACTCAATTCCTGGTTAAGTGAGCACAATAACATGTATTAAATTAAAATTAAAGTAAACTAACCTGAGATACATGGGACAAGATTAGGGTTAGACTTCGGTGCTATAAAAACACAGAAACTACCAACACAGAGCCATTCTAAAGAAATCTAACCAAAAAATCACTGATCAGGACTGAGAGCAAACAAAAGATAGTCTACACATTTTTCTTGAGTTTACCTGGACTAGGGTCAATGTTTGCCAAGAGCTCCAAATGGGGTCTCAGTCGATTCAAGTTTGCTGGGTCTCCAGTCCGCTGGAGAGCAATCGTTAGTTCCTGAACACTTTGTGCAAAAGAGGCTGGGGTCTGCAACTTAAAAAAGATAAATATTAACTTTCCTAAAGGCCATGTAATCTTTTTGAAATAAAGACTAAATACCATAATTACTTTTTTTTTTAACTTCATCTATTTTTTTAAGTCATTTTATTGGGGGCTCATACAACTCATCACAATCCATACATACATAAATTGTATAAAGCACATTTGTACATTTGTTACCCTCATTATTCTTTTTTTTTTAAATTATTTTATTGAGGGCTCGTACAATTCTTATCACAGTGTATACATACATCCATTGAGTCAAGCACATATGTACACCTGTTGCCCTCATCAATCTCAAAACATTTGCCCTCTACTTTAGCCCTCAATATCGTTTGCTCATTTTCGCCCTCCCTCCCCCTCTCTCTTGAACCCTTCATAATTCACAATTATAGTTTTGTCATAAGTTATACTGTCTGACGTCTCCCGCCGCCCTCTTCTCTGCTGTCCATTCCCCACGGAGGAGGCTATACCTAGATTCTTGTAATTGGTTCGCCCCTTCTACCCCGCATTCCCTTCACCCTCCAGGGCTCGCCCCTTTCACCGCTGGTCCTGAAGAAGTCATCTATCCTGGATTTCCTGTGTTTCAAGTTGCTATCTGTACCAATGTACACCCTCTGGTCTAGCTAGATTTGCAAGGCAGAATTAGGATCATGTTATTGGGGGGAGGGGGAAGCATTAAAGAACTAGAGGAAAGTTATATGTTTCATCGTTGCTACCCTGCACCCTGATTTAGCTCGTCTCCTCCCCAAAACCCCTCAGCAGGGGGGTGTTCTGTTGCCAACCGATGGACTCTGAGTCTCCACTCTGCACTCACCCACCTTTACAATGACATCAAAGAACTTAAAATCATATCAGTGGGTGCCCGCTCTACTGACACAATCACTGAAGACAAACGTGTGCACAAGCAAACGTGGTGAAGAGAGCTAACAGTGCCCGGCTATCAAAAGATATAGCGTCTGGGGTCTTAAAGGCTTGAAGATGAACAAGCGGCCATCCAGCTGAGAAGCATCAAAGTCCACATGGAAGAAGCACACCAGCCTGTCTGACCACGAGGTGCAGAAGGGACCAGTTATCAGACATCAAAGAACT
>NW_022111324.1:14449580-14470191 GCF_000313985.2 Echinops telfairi
GTGTGCATAAGCAAAGGTGGTGAAGAAAGCTGATGGTGCCTGGCTATCAAAAGATATAGCATCTGGTGTCTTAAAGGCTGGAAGATAAACAAGTGGCCAATTAGCTCAGAAACAACAAAGCCCACATGGAAGAAGCACACCGGCATGTGTGACCAGGAGCTGTCAAAGGGATCGGGTGTCAGGCATCAAGGAACAAGAAACCATAATTACTTTTACAGTTTACTACATTTCATTTTTTCGTCCTTTCATATACTATGCTTTGGCCAGTTTGAATTACCTACTATAAGAACAAACCCTGACATTCTCTACCATGACTTGGCATGATGTAGATCCTCTTTTCCCTCTGCTGTCAATCCTTTTGATTCATGTAGAAGTTGAATGCCCCATCAGTCCTCAAATGGCTCATTTACATGTTTTTCAACTCCTTGATTTAGAATCCCTTTCTGTCCTATATGTTCACAGCACAAGATTACAATGGCTCCTCGGGTCCTTCCAAATAATTTATACAAGAGCAAAAAGGGTGAAACTATACTCAGTCAACATGAATTTGAATTCAATCTGTTACAGATCATGATACTGGATATGACCTTAATAGATCAACAGTTGGGATTCTTGGCAACTATTAAGTTATATATTTCCCCAATGCTTAGTATTACATGCT
The DNA here is from genome assembly GCF_000313985.2 of Echinops telfairi. Lineage (NCBI taxonomy): Eukaryota > Metazoa > Chordata > Mammalia > Afrosoricida > Tenrecidae > Echinops > Echinops telfairi. Next base: position 14,450,242 of record NW_022111324.1, read on the forward strand.
CTGGAATTAACTCTCCTATGATGACTTTTCATAGAAAAGAGTAATATAGTTTTTAACTATATATAATATGTAATATTTTCTTGATTATATAATAGTAGCCAAAGGTTTCTACCCGGAAATACTTAGCTCTCTAGTCAGTTTATTAATATAGATGGGAATTCCCACCACCCAGAAAGGGCATCTCTGAAAGGTAATTAAATATGCTTCAAAATGTTTGTGAAAAAATAATAGAAAAAGAAAAAACAAAAGATAATTGAATTTTCCCATAAACGTTTTGGAGCCTCTGTGTATAAGTCACATACGCAATTAAGTTTGTTTATCAGTTTGCTGTACAAAAGCCTATTGACATGAAATGCAAAGTATTTGTTCATGTTATGAGAAAATTATCAAAGGATATATATCTATGGTCCAATTCAAATAAGAAAGTTAATCTACTTATAGAACCTTTATAAAAGCAAGCCAAATCTCTCTTCAAAGGTAGAAAAATACTTTTTAAAACCATTAATAGTATTTCAATGAGTTATCAGTAGATTATGTAAGTTTAGATAGGAGTTTCAGGTAAAGTCTGGTTAGAGGTACATATGAAAGACAGGATGGAGCAAACAAAATATACTTAAAATTAGCAACAAGCAGTTAGACTACACTTCCCAATTATCTTTACACATCAATCTTCTATTCTTTCAAAGAATTCCACTTTTTTTTGAGGTTGAAACCACTTCTCTTTATTGATGGATAATAATATACTATATGACTATATCCCATTTTGTTTACCCATTGTACAAATGTGCCTTCACACAATGGATGGATGTATGGATTGTGAAAAGAGCTGTAGGAGTTCCTAATAAAATGATAAAAAAAAAAAAAAGATTTACAGTCTCCAAAACCCTATTTGGTAACTGAACTACAACAAAAAACATCAACAGTATTACTCCAGTTTCAAGAGATTTAAACAAAAAAACATCTACAATATTACTCCAGTTTCAAGAGATTTAAATGGAGCATTTAAGAATCACATACAAATAATGGAGCTTGTCCTAAAAGTCCATTTATTGATGCCTACTCAAATGTTCTTATCATCATAGCACACTGTTAACAGTTAAAGTAGAAATAAGGACATTGAAAATTTGATTAAACTTAGAATGGTGGTAACTTTATTAAGTGAAGCTTTTTCTGACTGAGAATTGTAAAAAATGTCATTATACAGATCCTCCATTATATGGCTGCTATATAGAGACAATAAAAGATAATGATTTAAGCCCAGAAAAAAATTAAAAGGCGATTAATAATACAAGAACTCTCAAAAAAGGGAACGCTCAAAGGAATGTGGGAGGGCTCTGCATATATAAACGCAACACAGATCAAATCTGTGAATAAATTATATTATCATGCGACTAGTTATAAAACAGTTAGGAGCCCTAGTGACACAATGGGTGTCGTGTTGGATTGTTTAACTGCAAGGTCTGCAGTTGGAAAGCACGAGCCATTCCACGGGAGAAAGATAAGGCTTTCTACTTCTCCAAGTAGTCTTGGAAACCCACAGGGGAAGTTCTACCCTGTCCTATATAGTCACAATGAGTCAGAATCACACAATGGTAGTGAATAAGTGAGTTAAACATGACATTTACTTATAAAAATATAATTTACAAAAGACATATAGTATTCACTGTAATACATATAGTTAAATAAATAAATGAACTCTTTCTGGTCCATTATATTGATGACATTATGTTGATTGGACCCACTGCGTACAAGAGATTGGGAAATTAACCCAACAAAGATTCAGGCACCCTCCACCTCAGTAAAATTTCTAGGGGCCCAGTGATGTGGGGCATGTCGAGATAGTCCTACTAAAGTTAAGGATAAACTATTGCATTTGGCACCCCCAAAGACTAAAAAAGAGGCACAATGCCTAGTGAGCCTCTTCGGATTTTGGAGGCAACATATCCCTCACTTGGGTGTTCTACTTCAACCTATTAATCAAGTGACACGAAAAGCTTCCAATTTTGAGTGGGACTCAGAACAAGAAAAGGCCCTGCAACAGGTTCAGCCTGCCGTGCAAGCTGCTTTGCCACTGGGACCGTGTGATCCAGCTGACCCGATGGTGCTAGAAGTGCCAGTTGCAGATAAAGATGCAGTGTGGAGTCTTTGGCAGACCCCACTCCTGGTACCAAAATGTGTTAGACAGGGTTCTCTAGAGAGATAAAACCAAATTGCTGATAATTTAATATATTTATTTATAAAGATAATTAGATATATGACAAAAAAATGAACTGTTAAATCATATACAGATAAATATATAATACAAGAAATAAACAGTTAAATTATAAAGCACTACAAATGGCTCAATGCAACTCACTCCCGTGAGAGAGTTGTGAGAGACTAGCAGTCCTTCAAGTCTAGTCTGCTGCCAGATCTTCCTCTATAGAGAGAGCTAGGCTATGTCGGCCCAGCAGCCAATCAGAAGGCAGGTCACCAACTGCCAGTCCCCAGCTCCAGAGATGTCTTAAAGGGACCTCAACTTACAGCGATACAGTCCACAGGCTAGGTGTCCCACAGGCAGTGTAGCCTTTAAATTCAGGCACAGAACAAGCAAAGCAGCCGCACACTGGTCCGATGATCACAGAGCGAGAGACAAGAAAGATGAGGCTCACCAAGCCATTTATCTCTCTGCCCTTCAGTTAATCCCACTTGTGTTTATCGGCCAGGCTGGCACAATAAACTATCTCAATCAATATAGAACAAAAAGGCTCTACCTTGTCAATAATTGACTGCATATGAGATTTATGAGACTGGTCTCCATACAGCAAAGAGGACCACTGGTCTGGTGCAATTCTTAAACCAGCCTCCATAGCAATTTGCACTATCTGGGAGTCATGTTCTCGTCGGAGAGCCTCATAGGTTCTAAATTCTTCTTTAAGTTGCATTAAAGAAGAGTCTTCATCACGTTTGGTGACCTAATGAGACACAAAAAAATCACACGATGAGTCAGGTTAAAAACAACAACAAACGTTTATACTTTATCAACAAACACAGGTAACTAGAATTGATTTTTAATGTAACAAAATTATTTTAACAACTATGAGATTAAAATAGAATCTATCACATTGGCTGTAACACATTTACTTCTTTATAAATGTTCAAATCTTCTGTGTAGATTTCACAGAAAGAATGAGTAAATTAAAATATGCTCAAATAAAACTCAAAAGAGAATGGACATTAAAACAGTTGCAGGCATATTCATATACATGCATATGCACAAACATACATGTATTGCAAAGTATGTATATATAATTTTTTTAAAAAAGAAACACTCATAATTATTCTGGAAAGCAACTTTTGTTTGTTCACCATAGCTGAGAATTACTACTCTTTTTTTTTTTTTTTTTGAGAATTATTACTCTTGAGCTTGGTTGTTAATAAATTAGCTGGTATGAATAAGTGAAAGTGTTACAGAAGCAAAACCCAGTGCCATCAAGTTGACTCCTGCTCATAGTAACCCATAAGACAGAATAGAACTGCCCCATGGATTTTCAAGGCTGCAAGTCTTTACAGAAGCAGTGTGTCACCATCTTTTCCAGCAGAATGGCTGGTGGGTTTGAACAGTCAACCCTTTGGTTAACAGTCTAGTGCTTTAACCACTGTGCCATCAGGGATATTTTAAGTATGGCCCTAGAGATGACTAATTTTTTGGCTTCGTTCTCCATAGAGTCTTGTGAGCTAAGTCACCATTAGAAATAGAAAACTATGCTTATTATTATGAGAATAAACAAAATGATCATTTGAATGAATATTTTATAATAAAATAGAAATCTGAGCATTTCGTTGAGCACCTAGTCTGTGCCAATCATTGTGCTATGACCTACATCAAGTCATTTAGTTCTTTCAACTTGTTAAGATACGTACTTTTTCCCCAAATCCCTCCCTGAAAAAATTGCCACTATTTTGATTTATACACCAAAATGGCAATTTTCATATCTTGGACCCAAATCAAGCTCCTTTTCAATGTTCTTCAAGGTTTGGTAACAAAAAGAAATTTGATGGTGAACAATAGGGCTGTAACAGGTAGAAGGATAGTTTCCATAGGAAATTCTGATGGGCAGTTTTTGCTGCCCTTAAAGAATGAGCAAGTACAATCACGATGGGAAAAAATACCTCAGTGTTAGTTTCCTGCCTTTTGCTCACCAATGCAATTTTCAATTTTCTTGAAACATTTTAATCAATAGTCAAAAAAAATCTATTAAGATCCCTCTTTGGGAATACCAAAAACAGTATCTATAACGTGGTGAGTTGACCACAATCTTGAATTTAACTGGCTAAAAGGTCCCTCCAATTGATGTATGTATGGATTGTGATAAGAGCTGTCTGAGCCCTCAATAAAATGATTAAAAGAAGAAAAAAGAAGTCCCCCCAGAAGCCACTGTTCTGATAGGGCCTTTTTCCTAAAGGTATCCTAGTGAGACTACAATTAGTGTAGTGCGGAGAGAATTTGGTTACACCTATTCACTGATCACACTAATCCTTGGTTTTCCTTATGGCAAGTATAAATTAACATGTGTAGAGGTAAACTTCCCTGTTTTATGAAAAACTGGATATGGGCTGTGTCAGAACGAAGACTTGACTTCAGAATATATGATTAATAAACGACAGATAGTGGGCACCAATGTTTGAAGCACTACTAATTCGATTTAGAATAATAAGAGAATATGTCTACTACTACTACACATGCAGCAAAATGAAACTGTAATTCAAACTCTACCACTGTATATGGGGAGCTAAATCAGGAATAAATAGCCAAATAAAACCTACTGCATTTCAATATTTCTTCAGGCCAATTCTGCTTATAATTTTGGGAAACTAAGAAAATTTATTTAGTCTCTTCAAAGACAAATATCTCTAAGCAAAGGGTTAGTTTGATCTGTTATTCGATTTTCAACACTCAAAGTCCAATACAACAGAGTTTAACTACAATAAAACACCATCTATGTTTTTTATTAAAAAAAAAAAAAAAGAAGAATGAAAAATAGCTAAAAATTTCCAAAAAGACACCAGCAACTTTATTAAGTTCAAAGTTTAACTCTCTTAGTTGGGGACAGGACAATATTTCCTTTCAAGCTGATATTTACCATAGATTCATACCTTGAAACAGGAGGCTCTATAAAGGAGCTGGACAACGTGTCCAATGCTAGTTTTAGAAGCTTGAGGGAAGCGAGGCTCCAGCCTTTGCACCACAAAGAGAACCAAAACTTTTCTTGACAAAGCAGATCCATCTTCTAAGGCCAATAGAACCAACTTTAGAGCTTCTTCCTGCATTGCTAGAAAAAGTTAAGTAAAATCAAAATTTACCACATGTAGAGCTATGAAAAGCCCTTTAATTGAAAGAGCAATATTCAATAATTTCTGCAAGCATTACTCAATTAATGGGCAACAAAATGACAGGTATTCATGGTGATAACCATTTGGGGGAGAATTTTATATTACATTCTACATATTTTTTTTGAAGAAAGAAAATGCATTATTAATAAATTTTAGAATAACTTTTACCATTTAAAAAACCAAAAAACTAATTCTATGGAATTTCCCAAACCATGATTGCTAAGTGGGCTATTACTTGGTAACAATGGAAGAGTGCAGAGAACCAGTACTTGTATATCACTTGTCGTCCACACAGCATACTCTCAGAATTACTAGTGTAGTAAATATGAAACTTTAATAATATACCTGGTCCAAGGAACTGGCAGCCTCGAGCCCTGACTGCTGCCCAAAGATTGGAAGAAAGTTGCTGAGGATTCTGGTGCTGGAGAATGAGCTCTGTAACTGTTCGTTCACCCAACGATCGAGCTGCCCTCATAGCACGAATCCTGCCTTCTTCTTCCACTAGTTGACAGTGAACCAGAGTCACCAGCTTCCTCTGCATTGGGCGACTCAGAACACTCTGAGTAGTGCTATTCAGACCCACTCCTTGAAAAGAGTTTAAAAAAGGTTATGTCTAGGTGCTATGATTGAAATTATACTTTGCCTCAAAATGTGTTGTAAATCTTAACCCGATATGCCTATAGTCATTAACCCATTGGGGATTGGGGTGTCCTTGTTAGGTAATGAAGCAATAATAGCATCGCGTGTTATATTGAATCAATTCTTTTGAGATATATAAAGAAAAGAAAAATTGGGTTAGAAGGGGGAAACCGATTACAAGAATCTACGTATGACTTCCTCCCTGGGGGACAGATGGCAGAGGAGTGGGTGAAGGGAGATGTCGGACAGGGCAAGATATGACAAAATAATTTGTAAATTATCAAGAGTTCATGGGGGAGTGGGGCGGGAGGGGAACATATGAGGAGCTGATGCCAGGGGCTTGGGTGAAGAGCAAATGTGTTGAGAATGATGAGGGCAACGAATATACAAATGCGCTTTGCACAATTGATGTATGTATGGATTGTGATAAGAGTTGTATGAGCCCCTAATAAAATGATTAAAAAGAAAAATCAAAAAAGCTAGGAAAAGAAATGGGAGAACACTGATTGATGCCAACCCAAACGGAGATTTCCAAAGAACCATGAAACAAGATGAAGCTTCCCTCAGAACTTAAATAAAAGTTATCTCCTAGAGTCAGCATGCTGAATTCCTTCTTCTAGCATAGGTGACTATGAATTGGAATCAACTCAATGGTGGTGAGTTTACAATGCTGGAGTCTGAGCATCTGGGTGTGTGATCAGTTCTGGGTTCTACTAGAATACACAAACAATAAGTAAAAGTACACAAGTGAGGTGAGGCCTAGCTAGCATTTAAAAAGGACCCATTGGATTTTTTTAAATAAAAGTTTACTATTCATTACAACAGGAAGTATACTATTATTGATTCTAACAGAAAAATGTCAGATATGTTTAGTTTAAGACCTGAATCTTGAGGTGATAATGACTCTCATATATTATCTCATTATAGTTGGTCTTACCTTTCTAATGAAATAACAAGCTCTTTAGGGCAGCAGTAGCAACTCCCATAGCATACGATATAAAACTGGATAGAAAGCAGACAAATCAAAGCTGTCCAAGAGAAGAACTGTTCTGTATTTATACTTACTTCTGCAACTCATTCAAGTAACATTTCCAATATTCCATAGTCTAAATACATATCTTTATTTGATGTGTTCTGGTTTATATTAAATAAGTAAACATTACTTATGACTGCAGACTTTGTAGTAATAACAACTTTCTTTTTTTAAATCATTTTATCAGGGGCTTGTACAACTCTTATCACAATCCATGCATACATCCATTGTGTCAAGTGCATTTGTACATTTATTGCCCTCATCATTCCCAAAACATCTGCTTTCTACTTTCTGCACTTGGCATCAGCTCATTTTTTCCCCTCCCTACCCACCCCCTAAAAACAACTTTGATAGATGTTAATTTACCATGTATAAATAACTGCATCAGACTTACCCCGTGCACTGCTGAGTGGTTTCAGGTACAATGCTAATTCTTCTACACATTTTTTTGCTTCTTCATAATGTTTTGTATCTTCAACCCCACTACACAAAGTAATGGGCTGTTGCTCAAGGACCTTGAGGCCAAGTGAACAAGTCATTTTTGAACATTCATTAATTTAACAAATTATGTTATTCAATCTACTTCATGTACTAACAAAATCACGGAATTCTTTCTCTATGCAAACAGAAAAATATATTCCACTTTGGGCGAGGGGGGGAACAGCAGCACAAAATTGAAAGTGTAAAATGTATAACCATCACTACAATCAATTTTGGCATGCTCTCATGACCCCATAAGGCAACTCTGTAGCAGTCAAACTTCCCTTTCCCCACTCTATATTCTCCCCAAAGCCCTCACCTCTAGGCAAGCATTAATCTCCTCTTGTGAGATTTGCCTAATCTGGATACTTCATATAAACAGAATCAGACAATACGTAATCTTTTCTGATTTGATTATTCACTTAGCCCAAGATCCATCATTATCAGTATTTCATTTATTTTTATTCCATTCCATTATAGGTCCCTGGGTGGTACAATCAGGTTTGTGTTCAACTACTAATCTAAAGGCAGTTCAAACACGCCTAGCAGCACCAGAGAACCACCCTATACATCTGTTTCTCTAAGTTTATAATTAAGAAAACCCTATGGAATTTATATGGGCTCACTGCAAGTTATATCTGACTTGAAAGCAACCAGTTTGGTGTGATAAAGGAATTTATGAGGGGGTACCTCCCCAAGAAGGAATTTTTTTCAAAGCTATATATTAAAATTTTTTACAAAACTATCACCTCCAACATACTCTTCCCATTACACTTAATACATTTGTCAAGTCTGCAATTCCACTCTTGGAAACATTTTTCAAGCTCATCTGTTTGAATGGCTGACAGCACCTCCCTCGTTTTTTCCTTCTTAATTTTTTCTACATAGTCAAATCACTGTTTTTTCTTGTCACTCTTCATTCATGGAAACAAAAAGAAGTCACATGGAGTGAGGTCAGGAGAGGCATGCTGTTTTTTTGTCAAAAAAAAAAACGGGGGCACTGAGATGGCTGTATGAGCAGGTGCATTGTCGTGGTGGCAAGACCAATTCCCATCTGCCACAAATCATGCTTTTTTGGTCACACACTGTTACACAGTCTTCCCAGAACCTTTAAATATAGAAAGCCTGCTTAATAACAGTCTGACCTGGTAGAACAAGCTCCAAATGCACTATCCCCATCACGTCAAGAAAAACAAATGAGTATTGTCTTGATCTTTGATTTCACTTGATGAGCTTTTTGGGGGGAGAGGTTACTATGATGATGGCGTCTTCCACTGGCCTGACTGATGTTTGCTTTCAGGGTCCTAAGAATAGCACCATGTCTTGTCATCAGTAATGACCATGTATAAAAAATCTGGGTGGCTTCAGAGCTGTTCTTTCAAAGCATGGCACATTTCCACTCAATGCTTTTTCCTGGTCAGTCAGAGCCCAAGGCAGAAATTTTGCAGTGACCCTTCTCATTCCCAAATGCCTACTCAGATCCTTTGGTATTTTTTTTAAGTTTTACTTATAGTACAGTAATTTCCTTCTGATTGTTCACATCTTTTATTAGTATAGTAATTTTCTATACTTTTTTAATTTTTATCATTTAGGAATTTTTTGTACAGCCGTGAAATTTTGTTTCCTGCTTGGAAAAAATGCCACAGAAACTGTTGTGATGTACACAACTTACAAGGACAGTGCTATGGGAAAAACTCAAGTGTACGAGTGTTTTTCTCATTTCCAAAGAAAGGTGAAATGTCGATTGATGACAAATCTTACATCCATCAATTTCCCAAATGGATGAAAATGTTGTCAAATTTGTGCACTTGTGCTCGAAGACTGACAATGGAGCATTGAAGAGGTATGTTTCATTGTTGCTGTCTCCTCCCAGAGACCTTTCTGTAAGGGGATGTCCAGTTGCCTACAGATGGGCTTTGGTTCCCCACTACGCACTCCCCCACAAATTTTTTGTTATTTGATGCCTGATACCTGATCCCTTCGACACCTCATGATCACACAGGCTGGTGTGCTTCTTCCATGTGGGCTTTGTTGCTTCTGAGCTAGATGGCCGCTTGTTTACCTTCGAACTTTTAAGACCCAGATGCTATATCTTTTGATACCCAGGCACCTTCAGCTTTCTTCACATTTGCTATGCACACATTTGTCTTTTGTGATCGTATCAGGGAGATGAGTGCACAATGATAATATTTTTTGTTCTTTGATGCCTGGTAACTGATCCCTTGGGCACTTCGTGACCCACTAAAAATTTCTAAAGCTGAACAAACTGAAGAAAAAAATAACAGCCTCAAGTTGCAAATAAGAAGAACATTATGGGCAAGATAATGAGCAACACAGGAAGCACATGGTTATCTTTATTCCTATTGAGTTACCTCACTGCTCTCTTTTATCATATGGAAGGGCTATGGATTCAAGGTACAACAATCTAAAATGTGTGACCTATAAATATTTCAGACTAAGTTCACATTTAAGTAGACATAACTTTTTTATTTTAAAATTAGTTATGTTAAAACTTAGAAATTCCTACTACAAACTATTGAAAACATAAACTAAGTTTTCCATTAAAAAGGATTTTAACTTCACAGTTACCTTATAGCTGAATTAAAAAATTTTAAATATAACTAAAGCACATTTTTAAACTAAGATTTTATCTTGACATAACTAAATTTGCTACTCACCCTTCTATCTTGCAGAAAGGTCAATACAACAAATGCTATGAAGTACATGCAAACACCTTAAAGGATTAGAACATTAAGTGACAAAGAACTTTCTTTGAACACATTATAGACATGTTTAATTAGAAATGAAAGGGAAAGGCAGGGATTTCAGCAGGAACAAAATCCTCACATTTCACCTAACACATTTAATCTTGGCTAGCTAGAGTGTAACAACATGGTAACCGCATTATTATACTATATCCAGGACAACACTCCCTATACACTTGCATTCAAAGTCAACCTCTAATGCTTCCAACTCAACTGTTTCTCAGTCTGTTGGGCCTGGCAGTAAATGAGCATGTAAGTCTTCATTGTAAGGTTAGAATATCTGTTATCAGTATCAGCTCGATAAGCAAGACAACTGAGGTCTACAAGATCACTAGTAAAATCAAACAAACAATTGATATCACTTGTGGTAGAGGGACTACTGGGATTCGTTCTCTTCAGATACAAATATCCTCCATACATTCAATAGCAGATTCATGGTATAAATTCTGCCTTCTAACCTCTTGGTATGCTATACCAATAATACTGTGAGTCATATTGCCAAACTCTCTAGTTGGTGGTTTTTCGGTTGAAAATAGCTTCAATTTAATTAATTTTATAACTATGAGAACAAAAATATTTAATCATGTCATTAAAATAAAACCCCAATTCACTTAAAAGTAATAATAATTCATTGACTTTTAACACTGATAAACAAGTGGTACTCTAGTTTGATAAACAAGTGTCCCTGCTCTCAGGGAAATTATATTCTGCAGTGAAAGACTGTAGCTAACACAGTCTTTTATGAACAAATGAAGAAAATCCTAACTAGGGAGGATACATGCAATAAAAGGATGAAAACATTTAGCAAGCATGGACTTCTGTTTGCAGTCTATGCAAGTGCATGTGGTACAATTTAGAAATGAAAGAGCACTGATAAACTGAGCGGCAAGAGCCTACAATGTTGTGAGAGGGGTAACTGGTAACGGGAGAGTGACCAGAAACTTCCCAATCCAAAAAGATTGCGAAGTCTTGATGAATTTTCTGACTTTATCCTCTGGACTTTATCTCAATGTGAAGCCACTAAAGAGTTTTAATAAGGAACTCAATTTAAACTGTATGTTTTAAATATATTTTCATTTTATTGTGAAGAATGCATCAGACATTTATAAGATTGCAATAGCAGAAACCAACTGGGAAACAAAAATAGCTTTTAGTAAAAAGGGAGAGATGGAGGTGTGGATTGGTAAGGCACAGTAACATAGAGAAAACAGCAGAGTTGAGAGAGATTTTGGAGAAAGAATGCTTAGGACTTGGTGACTGATTCCATATGGGACTTCGGAAGAAAGTGTTAAAGCACACTCTTAATCTGGTCAGTGCTTTCTCTTTCCACTCCACCCTAAGAATCAAGGAAGTTACTTTTCATCTCTATAAATCTGCCTATTTTTGACATTTTATATAAATGGAATAAAACATAAATCCCGTCTTTAAAAAAATTACACATACTTCATGCTCGTTTATAGTTCACTCATTTAGAACACCAACCAATTATTGCTATCAACCAAAGTGAGGCACTATGAACTAAGTAAAAGTCAAAGTATGACTATTTAAGGTAAATCTGTTTTCTGAAGAGTCAAGTGTACATTCTAAATACTATAATCAAAAGTTCATCCAAGGTACCTACATTTATATTGAAAGAGATTTTATATAAAGAGAATTCATTCTATTAAAACATATCTCCTGAGGTAATTTAAAGAAAAAATGCTCTCCTCTTACAGGAAATTTGCTTCTAATTTAATTTATAGCAACTTCCCCACCTGAGCTCTCTACCAACCCTTAAGGTCACTATGTGAAATAATCCCTTGATATGGTCATGCCTATTCTGTTTTTTTCTTCTTCCCAGTTACCATTCAGTGCCTCCATAACTATTACCAAATAATTCAGGAAGTAAGCAAATGCCTGGTTAAATCTCTATTCCTATTATATTACAACCTTTCTGGTCCTATAATTAGAATTAAGTCCCTCTCCTTACATTTTATAAAAATTATAGCATTGAATTACATTTACAATTTAAAAACAAATGACTGAGTTGGAGCAGACCTGAGGAGTTTTCTTCCTCCTGGCCCTCTAAAACAGAATAGTCTCTATAGTTTGTAAGTTTTCCCAGTACAGTAGTTACTTGTTTCTAATCCTTAAAGATAAAATTCAGAGGTCTACTTATTAAAATGGATGAACACAGAGAAACTCAGGCATTTAGAGACAGAGACATATGTCAAGGAAAAGACTTTAGATGCCAACAAAATAGTAATCTTAAGTAGTTAGGAGTACAACAAAGGCTAGGGATATGCACATGTTTAGGCAGAAAAGGGACCAAAACTACATAGAACTAAATATTCAAGAAAAGATTTAGTGCAAAGGACGAAAGGGCCACAAGAACTACAGCTTCCGTTTCCTGAGCTTGAGGAACTAGATGATGCCAGGCTATCAATATTGACTGCTCTAAATAGGATCACAATAGAATGTCCTAGACAGAGTGAGAAAAAAAATGCATAAGAAAATTCAAATTGATAAATTAAAAAGATCAGACTTACTGATAGAGACCGGTGGAACACCCAAGACTATGGCCTTTAGATACCTTTAAATCTTAGAATTGGACCTATTGCCAGAGACTACCTCACAGCCAAACAATAAGCAGGCCTGTAAAGCAAGCAATAAAACCCATGAAGAACATGCTCCTCAGGATATTTAACTATAGGAAACCAAAAGGGCAGCATTTGCCTAAAAGTAAAATCCAAAAGGCATGAAAGAACAAGGAAAACTGGCTAAATGGGGTGAATATTTTAAGTACGGGAAGAGATTGATTATGGTGATGACTACACACACCTTCATAACAGAACTAAAGATTACCGTATATACTCGGGGTTTTGAGCACATTTTGAATGCAGTTTTTGTGGCAAAATTAGATGCCTGGGCTGATATTCGGGTCAGCTTATACTCAAGTATATACGGTAATTGTATGATATATATAAAGTATAAGCTAATAAAACTGTTTAAAAGAACAAAAAATCATGTTTAGTCTACACTTTGACTACATGAGGCAGTATATTTAAATAGGGAATGAGTAGAATAATAAAACTACATGGAGTACCCAAAATTGTTTTCTCTGTATTGCTTGTACAATTAAAAAGACCAAAAAAAAAAAAAGACTTCTAAAAATATACTTCAAATATTAATTATTTCCTCATATACCTTTCCTTGCCATGTCTTGTGAACTTCTTCCTCATGTGAAAATACTTAAAAGGTTGTAAATTGGAACATTTGTGAAAATTCTATTGATTAAATAAACATTAAAACTACATGTACTATTTAAAGGTAACAATTACGATGTTCATTCTTTCCTACTAGCTCTAGAGTAATGTTCACTCCTTGCTTTGTGGACCAAATAAAAACAATCTTCATCGAGTCGGTGAAGACTCATAGCAACCCTACAGGACAGAAAAGAACTGTCCCTAACGGTTTCTGAGATTGTAACTCTATTACGTTAAAGGGCAATGATTTCTTGAGTAATAATTTTCTCATTGCAAATAAAATCTTATTACTTATTTCTTATGATGTTAACAGCTAGGATCTTACCATTGGATTAAATGGATGTTACCAAACTAACTGAAAAACACTGGCCTATTATAATAGTCTCCAAAATTAATGAAAAGATGTGCACAGTATCTAATAGAATTGTACCAACATAATGAAATGTCTCGTGGAAGTTACTTAAATTATTGCTCAACAAGTTGATAATGCTGCTTCAAATATGGACTACACACACACACACACACACACACACACACACACTGTAATATCGATACATACATGGATTTGAACTTGGACTTGATTGTAAGCCTCAATCTAAGAACAATTACATAGTTCTTATGAAGTGCCTCTGCTCAGTACTTACTTTCATGAAGAGATCACTAAAGATATGGGTGCTACCTGAAAGTGTAGTAAATAATCAGATGGTGCCTGATATCATACTACATGGGGTCTTAAAGGCTTGTCTTAAAACAAGCAGCCATTTAAGTGAGGTGTCAGCTAAGTCCACATGAATGGAGCACACCAGCTCCTGTGATTCAAGACTATAAATAATAATATCCATGATCAGGAGGGAATTATATCAGGGCTCCAATTCTAAGTACTCGGATTTGCAAAAGGCTAGGGTTGACAGTGAAAGCCCCAAATTCATTTGAACATCCCCAAGCAGATTAAGCCTCTAATGAATTCCCTCAGTCCACTGACTAAGGGATGTGACTAGTCTTGCCCTCAGACAGAGTACACCAGAGACTGGATTATTGTGGTTGTAGTTATGTTAAAATTTAACATCATCTGTTTTCCCTTTTGGGCCATTTTCAGTTTGTTCTAGTTTCTATTATCTTGTTTTCTTTTGGATTGAGGTTTTTCTGTGTTTCATTTTGTTGAAATTGTTTGTTCTTTTGTATGATTTTTAAAAAACGAAATCAAGGATAAGTAGATCTGTGGCAACAGTAACTACATTAACAGATAGTAGCTAGATTAATAGCTCCATAGGGTTATGGCAAGGAAGGTTGGCAGGGGGTGGGGTGGTTATGGGTACAAGAATGAAGAATACTCTAAAAGTGATTCTGGTGATGATTACACAAGGCTTTAAAAAATATTTAAACCACTGAATTGCAGGTTAATAATATTGGTTTTTAAAAAATGTCTCAACAGGCTTTTCTGAGGAGGAACTCACACAGTGAAATTAAAGAGTACAATGCAAATCATCTTACCTGAGCACCTACTAGTTGCAGCAATGCTGAGTTCACAGGAAGGAGCTCAATGTCTGTATTGATAGTGGTCTGGTCAAATGGACAAGCCTTGCGGTGGAGTTTATTCAGGCACATCTTGCAGACAGTATGGCCACAGCCCAAACTGATGGGCTTTCGAATAGTTTCGTCGAAAGTCTGAGTGCAAATTGGGCAGGAGAGGAAATCCGTCCATTGTGGAGCTTGTACAGGCATTGCTTCTGGAGTTACAATTTACTAACACACACACACACACACACACACACACACACACACACACACACGAAAAAAACTAAAGCAAAGATTCCACTGGAATCAAAAATCTCTGAAAAAAGTTTGTCTTTTTTTTAAATATCTTCTGTAGATACAGTCAGCACATAGTGTGAAAAATAACCTGGAAATTAAAAAAAAGAGAAAAAATTGAAAATATATTCCTTTTAGATCATGTCAGATTCCACAGTTTTTTATTCCACATTTGAATTGATAAAGTATATGAAACTTTCTTTTTTTTTAATTGTGTTTATTTTTTTTGAAACTTTCTATAAATCAGCAAAAGATTATATTAATGGATATAAGAATTTGACCTTGTGTTAATCTTTGTAATGTAGGGTAAATGGATCTACAAGTACAACTTTGTATAAAATATACATTTTGGTAATGAATAATAATGTAAAGATAAATACAACATTTTATTCTTTCAAGTACTAAAAACTATACAAATAGAAAGGAACACATATAAAACAAAAATTTTATAACACCTTGTAATTTTTACTATTCATAGAGCTATTTTTTCAGATATGGTTCTGAACGCTTACAAAGAGCAAACCTATTCAAGGTATGGCCCTGGTAGCTTGATTGGTTAACCATTGGGCTAACCTCAAGGCCTACAGTTCAAACCCATAGTTGCTCAATGATTAGGTCAAGGGGGCAGGCTGTCTGCTCTTACAAAAATTACATTCTTAGAAAGTTTACAGAATAGTTCTGCCCTGTCCATGGGCTGCTGTAAGCCAGAATTACTGGGTTTTTACTGATTACACAATGGGCTTCTAAACAAAATCTCACTCAAAAACACCAGTCACGTGGTGGGAGAAAGATGAGGCTTTCTACTCTGGTCAACAATTGCAGTCCCAGAAACTCAAAGTGGCAGAATTCTATCCTGTCCAGTTCTATCCTGTCCTAAAGATTCTCTTTGAGTTGGAAATCAACTCAGTAGCAGTGAGTTTGTTTTTGTTTGTTTTATTTTTTAAAGATAATTTTATTGTGGGCTCGTACAACTCTTATCACAATCCATACATCCATCCATCGTGTCAAGCACATTTGTACATTTGTTGCCATCATCATTCTCAAAACATTTGCTTTCTACTTCAGCCCTTGGTATCAGCTCCTCATTTTCCCCCCTTCCTCCCCACACCCTGAAAGCTTGTGTTATTTATTTTTTTAAAGGTCCCCTGATAGCACAATGGTTAAGTGCTGCTAAGCTAAAGTTTAGTGGTTTGAAGTTTACCAGCCATTTCACAGGAGAAAAGACTTGGCAATCTGCGCTCATATTTACAGCCTTAGCACCAAAAAGGGACATCTACTCTGTCCAATAGGGTCACTCTTAAGTCAGAATCAAATCTATGACGTACACCACCATCAACAATTATCCTGGTCCTTGGGTGGTGCAAATGGTTTAATGAGCAGCTATTAACCAAATGAATGGTAGTTTGGACCCACTTTAGATCTCAGGTGTGTGGGGAGGAGGGGTGTTGGAGCTTACATATTGATTAGTCTTTGTATAAATGCCTGTTAAAAAGGGAAAGATACCAAATAAACTATAAACAGTAAGGTGAGCAACTTGTACTTGAGCAATTTATAAAATGTATATAATCACGAATTACCTATTAAGTGTAAATAAATTTGAATGAATGAAAAGCACTACAGTACGAAAAGTACAAGAAAATGGAAATCCATACACAATTTCTTCATAATACCTATTTCCAATGAGCAAACCTTTTAAGTAACTAATTGCATGAATCTGCTAAAACAGGTCTCACCCCTACCAATCCTATCACTAGGGTCCACCACTTTGGGCATAGATGTCTCATATAATTGTATCAAAGTTAAACTACGTTAAACAACAACAACAACAACCAATCGCTGGTTTCAGCATGCCTACCATTACTGAAAATATAAAATTCAAAGCAGAATTCAGTGTTGAAACGGTTACAATGTTAGCTTTTTCCTGGAGAATTTGACAATTAAGACTAGCATTAGATTATTCTGTTTCAGAAACTACAAAATCAGAAAGCAAACATTTAAAAGAAAATCTTAGTGTCATATAGGTATAGTTACTAGATATAAAACTTTAAACTTTTTCAATTTTTGAACACCCTTCTCCAAACTTATCTTTCAGTGTTCACATCATCTTGCACCACAAAACACACAGTAACCATTCAAACCATGACTTAGTAATGTAAAAAATTATTTTTCAATCAAAAGCAAACAAGAAAATTATGAGATCAACACTCAGGTTCTTAAAATTTTCTCAGAGCAAGTTTTGCAAGCAAATTAAACAGCACAAAACACAAACAAATAATTCTATTTAATATAGAACACTTTCATGCTCAAGGCCTGCAGATAAACCACCCATGTGCTATTGGGTCAGTTCAAATATAGCACAATATGAAGATTCCAAAAGCAAAGTAAATGACGAATCCTCTTTATTTCTACACTTTGACCAAATTAAACTAAATCCACTGTCCTCGAGTCAATTCTGACTCAGAACAGTCTTATAGTGTATCACCTGTGGGTGGGTTTTCCAAGGCTGGATAAATCTTTACAGAAGCAGACAGATTCATCTTTCTCCATCCAAGTGGCTGGTGGGTTTGAACTCCTGATTTTGAGAGTTAGCAGCCCAACACAGGATCCACTATGCCTCCAGGGTTCCTTTTCTAACACGATGATTAACCTCCTTTAAGTTTAATTTAAATAAGGCCTACACCACCTTCGTGAATGGCAACATACAATGATCTTCATGTAGATAAATGTAAACAGTAATAATTTAAAAGTTCTGAAGAAACCTCAAATTCAAAATTGTCACAATAGCATATAATTTTCCCAATCATATACATTTTTAAATGTGAGTGTGGGAAACAGAGGACTGGGAAGAGTGTATATGGATGGCTTCCTTTATTCTCAATTTTTTCCTTTAAAATTTTATTTTATTGGGGGCTCTTACAGCTCTTATCACAATCCATACATATATCCATTGTGTCAAACACATCTGTACATATTATCATCATCTTAAAAAAAAAACTTTATTGGGGGCTCGTACAATTCTCATCACAATCCATACATGCATCCATTGTGTCAAGCACATATGTACATTCGCTGCCATCATCATTCTCAAAACATTTGCCCTCCACCTCAGCCCTTAATATCAGTTGCTCATTTTCCCCTTCCTTCATGAACCCTCCATAATTCACAACTTATAGTTTTGTCATAAGTTACACTGTCCAACGTCTCCTCCCCCCTCTGCGGTCCCTCCCCCAGGGAGGAGGCAATACCTAGATTCTTGTATCTGTTCCCCCTTTCCACCCCACATTCCCTTCACCCTCCAGGCCTCGCCCCTCTCACCACTGATCCTGAAGGAGTCATCTGTCCTGGATTCCATGTGTTTCCAGTTGCTATCTGTACCAATGTACATGCTCTGGTCTAGCCAGATTTGTAAGGTAGAATTAGGATCATGATAGTGGGGGGGGGGGGAGCATTTAAGAACTAGAGGAGAGTTATATGTTTCATTGTTGAGGGGAGGAGACGAGCCAAATCAGGGTGCAGGATAGCAACGATGAAACATTTATTCTCATATTTTAAGATGCCTGGGAGGCCAAGATTCTGGATGGTGAGAGGCCTTCACACTGTGAGTTAGAGATGAGTCACAATCACATATAGTGCTACCTTGAAGTTACCTCTCGCAAGCACATGGCTGATTGCTGTCTAGCTTGCAGCTTTATCTATAGGAGCAGACATGTTGCCATTGCTCTCACTGTTCAGGGGACAGTCACTCTCCCTTACCTACCCCCAGCACTGGTGTTAGGTTACTCCTCCAATGAACTCACTTTGTTACTATGTGGTTACCTGTATAGAAGGCAGTGGTTCTCAACCTTCCTAATGCCACAACGCTTTAATACAGTTCGTGTTGTGGTGACCCCCAACCATAAAATTATTTTCGTTGCTGCTTCATAACTGTAGTTTTGCTACTGTTATGCATCCGGTGATCCCTGTGAAAGGGTGTTCCACCCCCAAAGGGGTCACGACCCACAAGTTTAGAACCGCTGATATAAGGTGATGTGAGAATACAATCTCTCTTCCCTTGGACGTAGTTCCTGAAACCACGGCAGAAGTGAGCACCCCAAAACTTTTGTCTGTCCCTTAATTTCTTTCCTTCAATTACACATTGTCCCTAGGACCCATCCAGATGTGAGGCTGGATCTCACAATTAAGTATCCACAAAAAAACATTTTAAAAACTGTTTTATTTGATTATATGTCTTCTTCATGTCATGGATTGCAGTCACTACATACATTAAACATTTCACTAATTAATTCCAAAATTCTAACTTTCGGCTAATACCAAAATAACCCCTATAATTTTCTTATACCTCTATACCTTATTGTATTAGTCTAGGTACTTAAGAGAAACAAATCCAAAAAATCAGGAAGAGTGTGAAAAAAAAAAAAGAGAGAGAGAAACAAATCCACAGCAACTCATGTATAAGAGAGTTTTAGGTAAAGAAAATGTACATCACGAAAACATCCCAACCCAATGCGGCCCAAGCTCACAAGTCCAACATTAACCCATTAACCCAACACCAGTCCACAAAGTCCTCCACCTCACAAAACAGAGGCAATGATGCCGACTGCAGGAG
>NW_022111324.1:14472054-14487371 GCF_000313985.2 Echinops telfairi
GAATGATGAGGGCAATGAATGTACAAATGCGCTTTACACAATTGATGTGTGTATGGATTGTGATAAGAATTGTATGAGCCCCTAATAAAATAATAAAATGATTCTAAAAAAAGAGAAAAACACAAATGCAAAGAAGTATCAAAAGTTACAAAGCTTTTAGGAGATAGGACCATGATTGAATCTCAGATAGACTGCATTGCAAGCTAGTATTATGAAACCCTGTTATTTAGGCTTCTTTACAAATGGAAAGTTGATAATCATTAAGGTAAAGGAGTTTTGGGTGATGGAAAAGTTCTTTAACTTGCTTGTGATATTGTAAAACAATGTAAACTCTCTTAAAAATCATTGAAATGTTCATTTAAAAGAAGTGAATTTTAACCACAAGTCTATCACCCTGAGATATTCTTTAACCTTTAACCTAACACTGGTAGTCACCTTTGATAATAATTGTTTTATAAAAATAATACCACCAGTGAGTATTACACTGTTAAAAAAATTAATCTGGACATTTACTTAAAGTAAATTTCTAGACAAAAATGAAGACAACATATGTACAAGTTTACCTGATGCAAACAATGTATGGATTTTAACAAGAGCTGTAAGATCTCCAACAAAACGATCTTTTAATTAAAATAGAAAGAAATTTAAAAAATTAATTGGTATGAGATCAAATTGTCAACATTTGTCCTAAAGCAACTGTGAGATTGGGGGGTGGGGAACAGAGAAGCTAGGTTAATGGTAAACAGAAAGACCAGAACAACCAAAATTAAAATACAGAACCAGGAAATAAAAATACAATAAAGTCAAACCTAATTAGAAAGTATTACTAAGTATTATAATTCTTAGCAGAGTATCAATTAATTTATAGATAAAGCAAGTCTGAGATTTGAGCAGACTTGTGGTTTGGCAAGCAATAATATTTTGTAAACAAAGACCCAATTTCTTCCAAGGCCCCTATGCACGAGGAGTTCAAGCTGCCAATCTTTCAGTTAGTCGCCCATAGTTCAACCCATTTGTACCACCCAGCATTTCACATTTGACCAAATACACCTCAAAAGTATCAAGATTATCAGAAAAATAAGTAACATCTGAGAAGCTGTCACAGCCAACATTAACCTAGAGAAATATGACAATTAAATGTAATATGATATCCTGGAACAGAAAAGGGACCTTAGGTAAAAACTAAGAAAATCTAAGTGTGAACTTTAGTTAGAAATAATGTACCAATACTGGTTCATTAAATGTAATAAATATATCACATTAATGTTGTTAATAATTGGGTCATCTGTACAGGTGAAGATAGGGGAGCAAGGTATTAGAACAGTACTATCTACTCAATCTTTGCATATCTAACAATTAAAATAAAATACAGGAATACAGTCTAAAAAACAAAAATATAGGTAATCTCAGATTCATAATGTATTTGAATTATAATGAACTTCATTTATGACTATCTTCTGTTTGTTTTGGGTTTTTTTACATTGCTTTTACATTACAGCATATAATTTGCTGATGCTAATCATAGATGTTCACTTACAGATGTTTATATATAATGTTTCCAACACCCAGAAACAAATAAAGGTCAAATTTATGAAAGTCTTAAGAAAAAGCCAGGAAGGACGGGTGGGGTGTTTATTCAGAAACTACAACAAGATATTGGAACAAAGCCCTCAAAAACACTATTTCAGTTAAGTAGTAAAGTCATTATCAGCAGTCATAAATCATGTTAGCAGTAAGTTGGAACAATCTACGTATATTAATTTAAGAAGAAATTAGAAAAAAGTCAAGGAAACTTTTTGCTCTTCCCACATTTTGTGTCAATGCTAGGTAGGAATTTAAAGAAAAGCAGAGAAATCCGCTGTGAGGTAAGCCACTAACCAACTAGATTGTAATCAATTGCCATTTTCAGCACTTTCAAGTTGTGCTGAAATCTTCCTTTTCACTAAATTTTATATTAGAATAAAATTTATTGCTTATTTTTTCTTTGATACATTTATGCTATATATTTTTACTGGTTTGTTTCTGCCAACATGCCATTTTTTTAAGTCATTTGATTTGTTATTTAAGAAAGCTTCATTTGTATTTACTTAGCGTTCTGACTCTGTGTTGTCAATACTTTCACAACAATTTTCTGCTCCTCAAGAAGGAAAGCATACTTGATCCTGGCTCAGACACATTTAGCACATGGAACCCCTATGGGCCCTGCTGACATGTTTTTGTGTTTTGTATAACCCTGTGTGACCTTTAGGTCTCACAAAAGGGAAACCTCGAAGTCCGTCTGGGCACACACCACATACCAACCTTCTTTGTATAAAGGTAAACAATTCTATTACCAGGGGTTCAAGACAGCCTACACCAGCAGGTCAGACACTGAACCATTCTGAATGCCTCTACACAGAGTCCCCAGAAGACATTCAAGAGTCAACCATTTCTTACAAATGCCTCTACCTCTTGGCCTTTACTCTCCTCTTGGTGTTTTCAGGGACAACAAACTAGGTCAAATGTAAACTCTAAATTTAACATCGCCCATAAGCTAAACAGTTTTAAATGATTTCTCCCCCAAAACATTACAAAAGACATTTACTTATAAACCAAAGATATTAAAGTCAAACATCAAAGTATTCTTATAGCCCAGTTTAATAACTTCAGAGGTAAAACATAATTTTAAAATCTTGATGGCTGCTTTTTAATAATAAACATGCCTTTATTTTATAAGGATGAAAGACACATAAAAATGTCTACTTTGGAACAGTAGAAAGGCACCTCAAAGTTTATGTAACCAAATAAAATAATTAGGTGTCTGATTCTTTTAAGGAGACAATTTTTAGTATGAGCAAATTAGTCAAATTATTAAAGCTAGAAAACACAAGGAAAATTTTCTCAATTTTCTTCAACTACCTTTTAGAGGGTTTCGGGAGCACTACTTACTTTATTATGATTTTTTAAATTAAAAGTTCATTTTATTGGGAACTCTTACACCTCTTATAACAATCGATGTATCAATTGCATCAAGCATATATGTACATATGTTGTCATTATTTTGTAAACAATTACTTTCTATTTGAACCCTTGGTATCAGCTCCTCTTTTATTCCCTCCCTCCCCACTCCCACTCTCCAAACCCTTGATAAATTATAAATTATTATTTCATATCTTATACTGTCCACTGTCTCCCTTCCCCAATGGTTTCTGTTGTTCAGCCCCCTTAGAGGGTGGTGGGGTGGGGTTATGTGTCAATCATTGCAACCGGTTCCCCCTTCCCTCCTCTCCTCACCTTCCCTCTACACTCCTGGTATCGCTACTCCCATTCCTGTTCCCTGTGTGCCCTGAGCTCTAATCTTTTAGCTGTACCTGTGTACATGCTCTGGTCTAGCCCACGGTTAAAGGCAGTACTGGGGCCATGATAATGAGGAGTGAGGAAGCCTCAGGAGCCAGAGAACATTGTGTTTCACTGGTGCTATACTGCGCCCTGTCATCCCTTCCTTGTGACTTTTCTATGAGGGGATGTCCCATTGTCTGCAGATGGGTTTTGAGTCTCTACTCTTACTCCCCTCATTCTCATCAATATGGTTTTGTTTGTTTTGTGTTTTCTGATTCCTGTTAGCCGATCCCATCAAAATCTCAAGAGCATACAGGCTGATGTGCTTCTTCTATATGGGCTTGTTGCTTCTCTTTTAGATGACCAATTGTTTAACTTCAAGCCTTTAAGACCCCAGATGCTATTATCTTTTGATAGATGGGCACCATCAGCTTTCTCCACATTTGCTTATGCACACGTTTTGTCTTCAGCGATCGTGTTAGGAAGGTGAGGACGATGAGCATTACAGAATGCCAGGTTGTTAGAACAGTGTTCTTGCATTGAGGCAGGACTTGAGCAGAGGCCCAAAGTAGATCTAGTACCTCAGTGTATTGCCATATAAATATATGTACATAGGCCAATATCTCTGTTTTTATGAAATAATGTATTTACATATACATATATATACCCTATGTTTATAACTATATTCATAGTTTTGCTACGTAGATCTTTCCTCTGTTTACCTTTACTTTCCCCTGCCCCACCATCATGCTTGCCTTTCTTCTGCCTCTTAGTAATTCCTCTTAGCTAGATTGCTGTTCCTCCAATACCTCCAGGATCTCTATGTCCTCCTTGTTGTTGACTTTTTTTTCTTCCTTGTTGTTGATTTTAATTCCCTAGCTGTTCCCCTGTTTATGGGGAGCGTTGTTTGCTCACCACTTCTTTTCCTCACCCCTTCCTCCCCAACTCCCTCCAGAACCACTGCTTTCTCCTCAGGCTTGCTTTCCATGCCTATCTTATATAGGTAGGCAAAACAAAAATAACACAAATAAGACAAACAAAACCTAAAAGACTGAATAAAAAGTGTGGTAGTAAAATAATAATAAATTATAAATTATCGGGGGGAGGGGGTAGCGGGGGGGAGGAGGGAAAATGAGCTGACACCAGGGGCTCAAGTGGAAAGTGGGTGTCATAAGAATGATGAAGTAAACATATGTACTAAAGTGCTGGACACAGATGATGTATGTACAGACTGTGATGAGTTGTATGAGCCCCTAATAAAATGATTATTTAAAAAAAATTTTTTTTTAAAGTGTGGTAGTTACATAGGTGTCAATTTGAGGATTATGAGTGAAGGAGTGGAGTCTGGCCTGTCAATCAATATATAACCAATGAGGCCTCTATGTGGGCACAGCCTCCTCCAGAGAATTCTGGAAAGTCACCCCCCACCACCCTTTTTCCTCCTTGGAGGCAGGAGACACTTCTCTCTGCTCACTCCTTTGGAAACTCTACTGACTGTTAAGGCTGACTCACTGTGAGACATCCATGAGGAGAAGCCACATGGACCTACCCTGAGGTAGCCCTGGGAGCTAGAGAAAACACGTGGAGACCCCTGCCAGTGCTGAGATGCTTACAATGCCACTGTATCCACAGGACTTCCCACCCACTGGCCTGTGATCTTCCTGCATTAGGAGTCATTGCATGTGTTTCATGAGTCAGAAGAGGGCTTTATAGATTGGTATCAGACATATGGGCTAATATCAGACTTAAGGACTTGATCTGGACTGGGATGCTTCCTCAATATTCAACTGTTCTTGTATATAAACCTCTCTTATACATATATGTGTGTGTATGAATGCTTCTCTAGTATACCCAGACTAACACAGAGGATAACAAGAGAAAAAAAACAAAACCTAGCAAAACAAAAAACAAGAAAAGCAAACATATCGTATATATTGAATATAAGCCAAGTTTTTCAGCACATTTTTAATGTGGTTTTTGTAGAGAAATTAGGTGCCTCAGCTGATATTTGGGTCGGCTTATACACGAGTATATATGGTAATTCCTTTCTGACTAGCTCCCCACCAGTCCTGGGGGGTTCCAAGAACTGCTCCTCTTAGCCTGAAGTCCATTTTGAGGGTTCCTCAGGGGTTTTGTGGCTTGGTCTTTCCACTGTCCTTTATGACTATCTCCCCACTGGTCCTGGGTGGCATACTACTTATTAGCTTGTCATACTAGCATTTGGTCTTTGAAGGAGATTGTCACAAAGCTAATTGTGCAATACAGGCAAATGAAGACTTACAGGAATGGCAAGTTCTAGAATTTACTGCAGATAAAAATAATCTTTAAAATTATTTCATTCAGTTCTTAAAAATGCCACAGTTTTTATTTTGTTTTTAACTATTTTAAATGCTTTCCTTGGGTTTCTTAAATCATTTGTGTGTGTGTGTTATGATTTTATTAAGAGACAGTCTATACATTATCAGGACTGTACATTAACAAATATAATGTAGGAAGCTTACACAAAATAGATGATGGGGACCTAGTAAAAATAAGACATTTATGGGCATCAAAACACTTCATCAAAAGAATGAGTTGATTCTGATTCAGTGATCCTAGAATAGAGGGTAGAACTGCTCCTGTGGGTTCCAAGACTGTAGTTCTTTATGGAAGTAGAAAGCTTAAGCTTTCTCCTTTAGAGTAGCTAAAGGAGATTTTGAACTGCTGACCTCGTAGTTAGCAGCCCAATACTCAAATGGCCAGCAACCATATGAAGAAATGCTCACACCATCACTAGCCATCCTCCAGGAAATGAAAATTAAAGCTATGATGAGACACCATGTCCACTGACAATGACACCAAATTAAAAAGCAAAAGAAGATGAAAATAATACATGCTGGAGAAGATTTAGATATGCTGATATGGGGCTGTAAATATCTACAACCACCATGGAAAGTGGTATGGTGCTAGCTTAAACAACTGGAAATCAAAAATCCATACAATCCAGCAGTCCTTCTGCTGGATATATATCCTAAAGAATCATAACAGGAACAAAGAAATGTATACCTATGTTCTGTACAGCACTGTTCACAATAGCAAGAAAATGGAAAAAGCCATCAACAGAAGAAAGGATACAGAAATTCTGGTATGTACACACATTGGAATAGTATGCCTCACTAAAAAACAATGATGAAAGCACCTCGTGACATGAATGGACCTGTATAACATTATGCTAAGTGAAATTAGCCAATCCCAAAAGCACAAATAATATATGAGACCCCTGTTAAGAAGGGAAGGAAAAATAAGAGAAAAAAAATACACCAACAAAGATACAGACTTTCATACCATAGGGAACAGATGTGCCAAAAGAGAGAAGGCAAAATAAGGAGGATAAAGCAATGAGCTAAACAGTTGATGGGTAAAGTGGAAGATGGTGATCCATAGAAGAGAGAATGGAAATCCAGAATTGTGGGAAAGATAAGTTGTTGGTGGGGGGTGGGGTGTGTTGATTAGAAGTTTAGACTGTGGAATACAAAGTTGATGACCTGAGAGGTAAACTTCCACCTGTTAGGATTTTTAAAAAGGGAGATATGATTATTTCCCTACCTCCTTCAATAGAAGTTGCCTTGCAGAAGTAATATTGGGATAGTTCCAGAACCTAAGCGTCAATAGGACTTGCAGCCTCTACTCTTCACTCTTGGAACATAGTACCATCACATTGTGAACCTTGAACTAGCCCACCAGAAGATAATACCACAGAGAACAGAGAAAAGCTATTTCAACTCAGAGAAATCAGTTTCAAGTTTCCAAATGACTTAAGTCACATGAGTAGCCTCAAGAATGATCAGCAGAAAAATCATTCAGCTACACCAACCAAGCCCAACCCAAATTGTTAACTCACAGAATAATATTGCTCTTTGAAGCCACTAAGGTTTGAGGTGGTTTAATACTCAGTAATATCAATAAAACCAGCAGCTGTCAAATTGACTCTGGCTCATGGTGACTTTATTAATAACTAATAATTGTTCGCATAATTAAGTTATAACATTTATAAATTTCATCAGCCTTTTGAGAAAACACTAATATCATATGTAATATTGACAATTTGAAAGTCCTTGAATAACCTTAAGCATGAATGTATCTTCTCTTTAAAGCCCTAAAAAATGCCAAGATATCAAAATACAACCTGCCCATATTTTGCTTCTTTAACCTGCAGAAAATAGTAAATAAAAGTGTGCACGCATACCAAAACAATACATTTCCAAAGAACAGCACAAACAAAACTCTTTGACTTGCAAAATATGTACCCTTAATTAAGCACAATATGAAGAGCCCTGGTGGCATAGTGGTTATGCGTAGGGGTAACCAGAAGACTGGCAGTTCAAAATCACCAGCCAATCCAAAAGAGAAGGCAGAAGGTGGCAGAGAGTGAAAGTAAACAAAATATAAATTTACCCTGGAGGTGTGGTTACCATGCAGTCCGCGTGGGCAGCAGCTGAAAACCACCGCCAGCAATTCCACAGGAGAAAGACTGGGCTTTCTACACCGTAAACAGTTCCAGTTCTAGAAACTCACAGAGGATCACCATGAGTCAACACTGCCTGGATGGCAGTGAGTTTGAGTACATTGTCTTTTACAATGTAATACCCTTAAGTTGTCCTATAAACAAGAGTACTCTGAGGTAACGTTTGTGCAAAAGTGGAATTTAAAAACGTTGTTTCTGAAGCTCCCTCATATACTGTCTCATTTAATCACCCAGCAGCCTTCTGAGATATCACAATGTCTCCCAACCTTCACCATTTTTAATTTTTAAATCATATTTCTTAAAAATTATTTTATTGTTATTAGGTTACAATTTATAGCCACCCTATCTACAACAGAAGAAAACACTGACTGGTCCTGCACCATCCTCATAACTGTCTGAGCCCATTGTTGCAGCCAGTGTCAATCCATCTTGTTAAATGATGCTTACTTTAGGTTTAATCAGCACATTATTGTTTTTAAATTAAAAAGATTTAGTAGAGCAACTCTGAAACTATTCAGCTTGTTTTTATTTTAATTAAAAAACTATTTTATTGGTGGCTCATACAGCTCTTATCACAACCCATACATCTATCACGTTGAGAACATTTTTATATTTCTTGCCATCATCATTCTCAAAACTTTTTCTTTCCACTTGAGCCCTTGGTATCACCTCCTCATTTTTTCCCCTCCCTCCCTCACGAACCGTTGATAATTTTATATTATTTTTTCATGTCTTATACTGTCCGACATCTCCTTTCACCCACATTTTTGCTGTCCATCTCCCAGAGAGGGGGGGTTATATGCAGATCTTTGTGATTAGTTCCCCCTTTTCCCCCCACCTTCCCCTTCCCCTCCTAGTATTGCTACTCTCATGATTGGTCCTGAGGAGTTTATCTGTCCTGGATTCCCTGTGTTTCCAGCTCTTATCTGTACCCGTGTACATCTCTGGTCTAGCCATATTTGTAAGGTAGAACTGGGATCATGATAGTTTGGGGGGGGGGGGAGAGCATTAATGAACTAGAGGAAAGTTGTATGTTTAATCAGTGCTATAATGCACCCTGACTGGCTCATCTCCTTCCTGCGACCCTTCTGTAAGTGGATGTCCAGTTGCTTACAGATGGGCTTTGCGTCTCCACTCCGTACTCCCCCTCATTCACAATGATATGATTTTTTGTTCTTTGATGCCTGATCCCTTCAACACCTCGTGATCACACAGGCTGGTGTGCTTCCTCCATGTGAGCTTTGTTGCTTCTCAGCTAGATGGCCGCTTGTTTATCTTCAAGTCTTTAAGACCCCAGACACTTTATCTTTTGATAGCAGGGCACCATCAGCTTTCTTCACATTTGCTTATGCACCCACTTTGTCTTCAGTGATCGTAAAGGAAAGGTGAGCATCATGGAATGCCAGATTAATGGAACAAAGTGTTTTTGCATTGAGGGAGTACTTGAGTGGAGGCCCAATGTCCATCTGCTACCTTAATACTAAACCTATAAATATATGCACAGATCTATTTCCCTATCGTCATATATAAATATATTTACATATGTACATGCCTGTATTTAGACCTCTATAAATGCCTTTTGCCTCCTAGTTCTTTCCTCTATTACATTTTACTTTTAAAATTAGGTTATAGCAATTATTTTTATTTATTTTGGAGAAAACGACTAAGGATTTATCTTTTTGCTTTTAATTATTTTAAACAGGGAACACAAATAAAACTAATCTTGATTAAATATATTTTAAGGTACTTAAAATATATTGGAGTATAATATATCTACAGAATAATGTACAGATCAAGAGTACTTCCCCCTTTTTTTCTTTACTAAAATTCTATATCATAGAATCACCAGGTTGCAGTCTGTGGTACCTAAAATCTTTTATCCAATAATGTATTTTTTCAAAATGTTTTTTGGGGTCTTTTATATTTACGTTTTTTAACAATTACAAAGTACTCCAGTTAAATTGAACATAGTTTGGAATCTATCCTTAATGAACTCATTTTTGAACCAACAACATGTAAATTTAGAAAGAAGCAGATTTCTGGTGTTAAACTGCAAGAAACAACACTGGGTGTCAATAACATAATTAAGAGAACATCGAGTCCTCTGTTATTCGGGAAAACAAAATAAGACATGTGCCATACTAATAGTATGCACCTTTTCCCCTTTCACTTGCTTTTATTTCTTTCTTATACAGAGCCCCTAGTGGGGTAGTGGTTATGAACTGAGCGGCTAACTGCAAGACCAGCAGTTTGAAACCACCAGCTGCTTCTCAGGAGAAGCATGTGGCTTTCTACTCCCAGAGTCGGAAACTCACGCAAGCAGTTCTACCTTGCCCAATAGGGTCGATTTAAGTCAGCATCAACTCGATGACAGTGAGTTTGTTTTGTTTTGTGCCTTAAGACTTCATTGTGGCACTTTGGGGCCACCACTTAAAAAATAAACACAAACCAAAAAAACCCATGGCCATTTAATTGCTTCCGACTCATTACAACCCTATTGGATAGAGACAAACTGCCCCTTTTGGGTTTCTGAAATGGAAAATCTTTACAGGAGCAGAAAATCTCATCTTTCACCTGTAGATAAAGTTTTGGGTTGTAACTGCTGACGTTGCGGTTCCCAAACTGCTCACAACCCACCACACTACCATGGCTACTCTTGGCTCAGAAGGCCTTGACTATTCTACAACTGCACAACAGGGAGAAGATGCATTTATAACAGGTAAGTTGCATCTGGAATATACTTGCAATTGCTGGGCATTTGCTTTGAGTGTTTACTCTGACCTAGATATGTAACTGCATTAAAAGAAAAATCTAAAATTGTATGAGCCAATCAGAAGTTTTTAAAAAGAGAGGAAAATCCCCCGAAAATTATAATATATTTAATAATACAATAACAATAATATTGGTGGCAATAAATCTACTGTTTAGGGCTTAAGACTTTCAATTAGTTTCTGTTGATCTTTATGACATTCACAACAAAAAAATTATCTGAACTAATATTATTCTTGAGGACCTGATGCCAGGGGCTTAAGTGGAGAGCAAATGTTTTTTGAGAATGATGAGGGCAATGAATGTACAAATGTGCTTTACACAATTGATGTATGTATGGATTGTAATAAAAGTTGTATGAGCCCCTAATAAAAATGATTTTAAAAAAAGAATATTATTCTTTCCCTTTGGCTTATTTATTCTATACCATTTCTAAGAACACTTAAATCAGTAGAGGTTCTTATAGAATCGCAGCTTTGAACAAGGTTATGGAGGGATAAAAATTGGGAGATCTAGATTTGAACCTAACTCTACCTTAGCTCTGCAATCTATATACCTTTGATAAACATTCCAAAGGTTTAAGGGGGTAAGGGAAAGATCTGACAGTCTCTGGATTATACAGCATTTCAATTCTTAAGTCTATGTAAAAAACAAACAAACCTTTTTATTGTGAACTGGGTGAAGGTTTACATGGCGATAGATCATTTGTTTAGCACTCAACAATTCACACACATTTTGTTTCATCTCATTCACTGCAATCCCCTTAGTGCACTATCACTTAAAGCACATCTGCCCTGTCACCCTTTTCCATTCCTCTTCCTTTCCTAACCCTTCTCAACTTTGCCCTAGAGTAAATGGCCCTCTTTTTACCACAATGGTTGATTATTCTAAGATGTGAAGGCCTCACTAGTGATACTGTTGCTTTTATAGACCTGTCTGTTTGGCTGAGACCCTAAGTAAATTGATTTTGCAGTTCAGTTTGAACAGGTACATATAGTTTTTATGATATATACTTTACCTCTATGCTTATAAAGCACTTTAGAAACACTTCAAATACACAGAAACATCTTAAGCAAAAAATATAGTATGAAATAATATAGTAATAATAAAAATACAAATAATCACCTTCACTTGCTACATGTACAGTTTTTAAATCATTGAAAAGGTTTGGAGCCTTTTTTTGCACTCAAGTAAAGCTAGCAATGCATATTATGCCGATTTTGACTTGCCAAACCATCAAAATCTTTCCATTTCAGTAATTAATTCACCACATTGCTTAGTAATAATAATTGTAGTTTTTATTGAAGTGAAAGTTCCATTATTCACATGTTCTATGATTCTCATTTTATCCTTTAAAAATGTTCTTCCTGTCCACACCACGTTGCTTGAGTCAGAATCAACTTGACAAGAGGGTATTTTGTTTGTTTGTTTGTTTAACAAGGTATAACTGTCTCCCTAGCAAGGTAACTACTTTGTATGAAAAGATATGAACTACATGAGTTACAGGTAGGGAACTGCTGGGTTTGCAATGTCCTGTTATCCCATATATTTTCTGAACTCTATTATAACTTTATGAGACCACAGATGTATATCTGATTGGATGTTGCCTGAATTTATGAACTGTATTTGAAGAAGGGTGCTTCTTTGGAGCAGAGTATTTAAAATTATGTACAGTTCAGGGTGCTGACAGCATAAGCAACAAATACAACACAGAAAAATATGTAGATTTTGACAAGTTTGGTACTTTGTTCTACTAATTCAATGAGCAGTGTTAGAAGTCTTAAACGTTTGTAAGCAGCCTTCTAAGGTACATTAGTCTATTTCTATATCAAGAGAGGAAGAAGAAAAATCAGAAATAGAAGGAGAAAATAGAATGTGAGATTCCATGCACAATTGTCTTCTTTGCCAAGAGACCAGAAGAACTCCTTTGTGCTTGACTACCATTACTGAATAATCTGGTTCAAGGTCCCACAGAAGCATCCTGATCTAAAGGGGTGGAGGGTGGGGATGCAGAACAGAACTTCAATTCTTATGGAATACAGACTTTCTGGAGATATTGCGTCCGGACAAGCCCTCAAACTATTGCCCTGAGATAATATTTATATCTGAAGGCAAAAATATCCCCTGAAGTTTTCTTTCATTCAAACCCCAAATCCACTGCCATCAGTTGAGTTTTTTTACTTCTTTCATTCAAACCCCAAAGCCACTGCCATCAGTTGAGTTTTTTTACTCACAGTGAAGCTATATAGGGTCTCTAAGTCTATACTCTTTAGAGGAGCAGAAAGCACCATCTTTCTTTTTTTTGCTTCTTTTATTAGGGGCTCATACAACTCTTATCACAATCCATACACACATCAATTGTATAAAGAGCATTTGTACATTCATTGCCCTCATTCTCAAAACATTTCCTCTCCACTTAAACCCCCGGCATTAGGTCCTCATTTTTTCCCTCCCTCATAAGCCCTTGATAGTTTATAAATTGTTCTTTTGTCATATCTTCAGAAGTGAAAACTTTTTGAATTAAAGTGCTTCATCAAGTAAATAAAGAGACAACCTATATAGTGGTAGAAAAAATACTTGAAAAATAAAAATACTTAGTATCATACATCTAATAAGGATTTAATATTTGGAATATAAACTCCTATAACCCCCAAACAAAAATACAAACCCAATTAAAATATGCACAAAAGACTTGAAAAGAACGTTTGCCCAAAGAAGATCTACAACTGGCCAAAGGTAAGAGCTAAACATAAAATTACCATATGACCCAGAAATTCAAGATTTGTACCCCAAGGCCTTGCAAGCAGGGACTTTAAAGACACTTGTCCATCAATTTTATTGCACCATTATTCACAATAGCCAAATAGTAGGAACTCAAATTCAATAAACAGAGGAATGGATAAACAAAAATGTGGTAATATCCACAACATGATATACTTATTCCGTCATAAAAAGAAATTAAGTTCTGATATATACTGAAGCATAGCTGAACCTTAAAAACACTATGGTAAATAAAATGTCAGGGTGAAGGGAGACGTCAGACAGTGTCAGATACAACAAAATAATAATTTATAAATTATCAAGGGTTCATGAAGGGGGGAGAAGTTGGGAGGGAGGGGGGAAAAATGAGGAGCTGATGCCAGGGGCTTACATGGAGAGCAAAAGTTTTGAGAATGATGAGGGCAATTAATGTACAAATGTGCTTTATACAATTGATGTATGGATGGACTGGAATAAGAGTTGTATGAGTCCCCAATAAAATGATTTAAAAAAATATGACTTAAAAAATAAAATAAAATGTCAGACAGAAAAAACAATGTATGCTTTCACTATATGAAATATCTTAAAAAAGGGCAAAGGATTAGTTATCAAGGGCAGGTGGTAGCTAAAATGGGAGTTAGTGCTTAAAGGCTACCAAGTTTCTGTTTTGAGTGATTAAAACTTTGTATCACATATTTTTTACATATACTTGTTATATACATTTCACAAGAAAAGTTAAAAAGGGGGGGGGGGAGCAAGTAATTGCCAGGGGCAACTACATACAGAACAAGTCTCAACCTTGCAGTTTGCCCTACTAACGTCTTAGTAACACTGACAGGTTAAATTGGGAAAGGGAAGTCAACTCTGTGGTTAAAACAAAAACCAAAGAGCCACATATAAATACACCGAAATAAAAATATTAACAAGAGTTGCTATACTTCAATATTTCCCTGAAGAAAATCACACCTTTTAGTTTATTTAGTTGTACATATTTTTAGATATTTCTCAATCTTGTTGCTCCTTTAGTAAGCTATTCATTTTTAAAATTTTTATTTATTTTTTAAAAATAATTTTATTAGGGGCTCATACAACTCTTATCACAATCCATACACACATCAATTGTGTAAAGCGCATTTGCACATTCATTGCCCTCATCATTCTCAAAACATTTTCTCTCCACTTAAACCCCCAGCATTAGGTCCTCATTTTCCCCCTCCCTCCCCGCTCTCCTCTCCCTCATGAGCCCTTGATAGTTTATAAATTGTTATTTTGTCATAAGTAAGTTATTCTTGTAAGTATTACTGAATAAAATAATCCTTAAAACAAATGGTCAAATTTAAATTCTTCTTTCCCACTAGATCTCCTGTACTGATTTTTAACCCAGTAAGGATCTACCAACAACATTAAATGTGATTTCCATATCTCACCATAAAGTTTAGGACTTCAATTTAATTAGAAGTATCATTTTTCATTTACAATCAGAATATAAGACTTTTCAAAGCCCCAAATGATAACTTCAGATTTAGCAGTAAATCTAAATTCATAAAAGTCTAAGTGCCATAACTCTTCATTTCAGAAGAAAATTAAAAGGTTTTACCCTCTTTCAATCAACAAAAACAAACAAAACTACAAAACAATAGCCTTTGTAAGAAGAGTGTTCATGTTTTGTATATGGGTCTGGTACAGACAGGATCAAGAACAAGGTTTTTAGATTTACCCAACTAGGGATTTTAAAAGCAGACTCTCAAGCAAATCATAACTCTGAAAATGCTGAAAGATTAGCTGAGTAAATAGGTAGAAAGTTGGGTTCATAGCAATCAAAGAGCTTCTATATACCATATATACTTGAATATAAGCCGACTCGAATATCAGCCAAGGCACCTAATTTTACCACAAAAAATGTGTTGAAAAACTTGGCTTATATGATAAGGTAATCAAGCGGCCATCAAGCTCAGAAGCAACAAAG
>NW_022111324.1:14488517-14494712 GCF_000313985.2 Echinops telfairi
TGTGGACTGGTGTTGGGTTAATGGGTTAATGTTGGACTTGTGGGCTTGGGCAGCATTGGGTTGGGATGTTTTCATGATGCACACTTTCTTTACCTAAAACTCTTATACATGAGTTGCTGTGGATTTGTTTCTCTAAAGTACCTAGACTAATACATTCCATATATACTTGAGTATAAGCCGACCCGAAATATCAGCCAAGGCACCTAATTTTACCACAAAAAATGTGCTGAAAAACTTGGCTTATAAAAGTTTATACGGTAATCCCAATAAGCATTTTTAATGTAAGCTCAAACAAAACCTATAAATCTGCACATTAAGAAAAACAAGTTCTGTATCAAGGGTTCGTGAGGGAGGGAAGGAAGGGGGAAGAAATGGGGTGCTGATATCAGGGGCTCAAGTGGGAAGAGAATGCTTTGAAAATGATGATGGTGGCATATGTGCAAATGTGCTTGACACACTGGAGGAATGTATGGATTGTGATAGATTTAAGAGCCCCGGATAAAAGTATTTTAAAAAAAGAAAAACAAGTTCTAACTAAACAGACATTAAATGTTAGTTGCTCACATTTGCATATGATTCTAAGATTCAGTTCTCAAAACCCAATGAAGTGAAACAAGCTTGAGAGTTTGTAAAAACTCTACTGGAGTGACCTAACTGCAATTGCAAAGATTCCCAACAAGCACAACTGAAAGTGCAATTTTCCTACAATTTCAGTTATACATAGTATTCTTCCTCAATTGAGCACCGCTGGCATAGTGGCTATGGGATGGACTGCTAACCACAAGGTCAGTAGTTTGAAGCCATCAGTTGCTCTGCTTGAGAGAGAATTTTTACTCCAATAAAGAGTTACAGTCTCAGAAACTCACAGGGTTAAACATGAATCAGAATCAACTCAATGCCAGTGAGTTTTTCTTCCTCAATCACGGTTCAAAATAATTGCATGTTAAATCCAGAGAAGAAAGCATAAAGTGGTTGCTAAGGACTGGCATGGGGGCGTGGAGGAGGGTAACTAAATTTTTGGTACCAGACAGAGATGGTGGTTGCACAACATTATGAAACATGGTGAATGTCACTGAAGTATTCACTTTAAGACAGTTAATTTTGTTATATAAATTTCATTTCAATAAAAAAATAAATCCGATTAAAAAAGTAAAAAAGAATTGTACGAGCCCCAAATAAAATGATTTAAAAAATAAAAAATCCCCCTCAGGGCCAATAAGAGTAGCGATACTATGAGGGTAGAGGGAAAGTTGGGGGAGAAAAGGGGAACCAATCACAATGACTGACATATAACGTGCCCTTTCTCCTGCTCCTCCCCCACCCCCACCCCAGGGTGACAAACAACAGAAAAGTGGGTGAAGAGAGACAGCAGTCCATGTAAGATATGAAAATAATAATAATTTATAAATTATCAGGGATGTCTGAGGGAGGGAGGATGGAAAAAAAATGAGGAGCTGATACCAAGGGCTCAAGTAGAAAGAAAATGTTTTGAAAATGATGATGGCAACATCTGTACAAATGTGCTTGATGCAATGGATGTATGTATGGATTGTTATAAGACCTGTATGAGTTCACAATAAATGATTAAATTTTTAAAAATCATGTTATACTTAGATAAAATGGACCCTTTTAGAACGCTTCTCTTCTTCAAAAACACTGTTCATGTTCAGATGCTATTTAGCTCTTTGAGATTTTAAAGATAAAATACATTACAAGTTAAATTACATCTATATATGTACAGTAATAATCATTAAGGAGTATACTGTTATCTATTTAGACTAGTACACTGCTAGCACTGCTAAATATTATTTACATTTGTAATAATTAAGAAAAATACAAATCTTTATTTTATTCCTCTTTGACAAAAAGTGATTCCAATGAGTCAGCTCAACTATAAAGCATTACGTCCAACTAGGACCATAATCTAACAATCCATCTTCTGGATTTTATTATCATGAACTCAAGTTTTTTTTCTTTTTAACTCATAATTCTTCCCCCAAATCTCAATCAATCAGGAAACCATTGTGAATGCATAAGGAACATCTAACCTAATATTTATTGTAATATTATGAAAGTTAACAAGATTATATATGAAGTAAACAAGTGAGGAATCGAGACCTATAGCATCTGGGGGCTTAAAGGCTTGAAAGTAAACAAGCGGCCACCTAGCCCAGAAGCAACAAGGCCCACATGGAAGCAGCACACCAACATGTGTGATCATGAAGGGCCAAAGGGACTGGGCTTCAAGCACCAAAGGTGGGGGGTGTTAAAAAAAAAATCTTATCATCATGAATGACGGTAACGCGTGATAGGGACCCAATGCCCATCTGTGGACAACTGGACATCCCTTGCAGAGGGGTAGTGGGGAGGAGATGAGTCACTCAGGGTGCAGTGTAGCAATAATGAAACTCACAACCTTCCTCTAGCTCTTAAACGCTTCCTCCCCCCAACTACCATGATCCCAATTCTACCTTACAAACCTGGTTAGACCAGAGGATGCACAGCGGGACAGATGGGAACTGGAAACACAGATGAACCCCTCAGGACCAGGGGTGACAGTGGTGACCGGGAGGGAAGGGGGGGTAGAAAGGAGGAATCTATCACAAGGATCTACATATAACCCCCTCTCTGGGGCATGGGCAATAGAAGGGTGGGTGAAGGGAGACGCAGGGCAGTGTAAGATAAGATATAATAATAATTTATAAATTAAGGGTCGACGAGGGAGGGGGGGAGCGGGGAGGGAGGGTGAGGGGGAAAAGGAAAATGAGGAGCTAATTCCAGGAACCCAAACAGAAAGCGAATTTTAATGATGAGGGCAACAAATGTATAAGTGTGCTTTACACAATTGATGTATGTATGGATTGTCATGAATTGTATAAGCCCCAATAAAATGATTAATAAAAAAGTGAACTGTCTTGGAGATGTAGAACATTATTTCAGCTTAAATGTGAATCTACCCTAAGAAATCCTGAAGTAAGAAATATTTCTTAGTATATATTGCCTGATATAAAGAGTAATCTTTTATTGTAGACTCCAAGGCTAGTCATAATTTAGTCTACACTCTAGGAGTGAACAAACAGGCTAATTTTGAAATTTGTCGCTATTTTGGCACAGTTCAATCTGAGAATTTATGTGTATCTGAATCCAAGTATGAAGATCACCTGAACCCTTGAGCAGGGCCAGCGGTAAACCAGGTCAGAAACTATGCCAAGGAACATACTGCTCCGAGGTGTCCACTGAACAGAGATCGTGTATCAGTTTTATACTTCACTTTGTTGAATGTGAACCACTTTCATGATATATGTAAGAGTAGACTGCGAATACCCCTCCAATTCAGAATTCTAAATGATCTATGTTCTAGATGGGGAAAAAAGCTAGATATAAACAAAATGTCAATAAAACTGTCTTCAATTTTTTGTAAATGTACAATTTAGTAATTTTTTATAAACAAATTAAAGACGCAATACAACAAATCTATCCTAGGGTACAAGTATTAGTTTTTTATATCATTCAGATATGCTAAAATGTGATTCATATACAGTAAGTACTTTCTCAAACTTGTCCATGAATATTTGCAACGAATAGCTAATGAACATAGAAAGGATATTAGAGCAATGATCTAGCATTAGAAAATACATTTCAAAAAAAAACAAACGAAAATACATTTTAAGGTCAATATAAAGAATAATCTGTCCACTTAAGAAATGCCTGAGCCTTGAGACATACAGTGACAGTAGTAAAGCATCTAATTTGTGTCACAAGATGAAGGTTTGAGTAAGCATTTTTACCTATTAATTATGTGGGCTTTGAAATAATTGTTTAGTTTCTCCCAGCCAGTTTCTTCGTATATAAAGTGAGGATAATGCTGGCATGACTAAGAGAATTAAATGTGATACTTTTATTCATTCAGCTAGTATATGATCTGTAATATATACTATGATATATAAAAAACTATTACTATGTGTAAAAACCTTCCTTCCAATTTCATTACATGACGCATACATTACCTTTTAAAATTACCAAGAAAATGCAAATCAGACTCTCAAGTTCCTACTTAGTAAAACTTCATAAATACTATGTGAGAAAATCTGAACTGAAACAATCAAAGTCAACAATGACACAAAAGATTTAACAACTGGGAGATCACAACTTAATACAGTTTTGAAACAAAATGAAACAGAATTCCTACTAGGATTTTTGAATTAAACAAACATAGGAAAATTGAATATCCAATTTCAAACATGAAACCTTTACACGAAAAATCACGGTTTTCTGGAAAACTGCGGTAAATTGGTCCTTGATACATTCTATTTTTGAAAACAAACAAACAAACAAAAAACCCCACCTAGTCACTCACCGTTAGAAAACTCCTAAATTACAACAAATGTTCTAATAGGATAAGAATCACATACAAATTTAAGTAGCATCACAATACAGAGCTACTTGGGCTCTGTACTGACTTTTAAAAACTCAGCATGAAAAAAATCAGACCTGAGCACTCTTAAAAAAATATATGTAACATTTCTGAAACACTTATTTCCCTAAAATTTCTATCAGCAGGAATCATGTGAAAGTCTTTCTTTCCTCACCACTAAAAAAAAAAAAAAAATCAAAACACCTAGCAGAGTATTTATGCTGGGCATAAAACAAACATTATTACTGATATTCATCCCATTATATGTCAAAACCTAAACAAAAACTCAGCCTCCATGTTTATTAAAGTGATGGCGTTTCTTGGGGAAGGCATACTCTAGGAACTAAATTAGGGCTACTCTTCATAAACTTCATATAAGCTGAAAACCCCTGTAATTACAATAGACATCACCAGATCCACCATTTCCATTTGGCCCTAAGTCTGCAAGGACGCTCTAACTAGCAGGCCCTCTGCACAAGTCAACCAATCTTCCTTCATGAACTAAAGCCTTTAAATGGACCACACAATCGCATGTTAAAATAGTGGAAAGTAATCTTCAATGTCTCCAAGCAATTTTAATATAAATATCTGCACAGCTGTATAGAAATAACTGAAATGAATATGGCAGATGCCCTGCAAAATTAAGTTTAGGGGAAACAGGAGTTTACTGTCTAAATATGGCAAATACAATGAAGGGCTGTCTCCAGATAAGACTTAATATTTGAAACAGAAGTTTGCGTTGCTAGTATCTGGAAATTAGAGTAATACTTTAAAAATCAAATTTGCAAACGTGGAATAAATAAGACTTGTCCTGAATAACTAAGCCAAATTACTGAGAGAAAAATCAGAAAAAGAGGCAGGAGCTCAAGAAATTTCTACTCTGGAGAAAAGCCACTTCTGTCTCCTAAAGGAACCTCATTAGTTCCATTTTATGTTGTTTCTTATGCTGCACATCAATAATCTAAAACGGCTCGGGGGGGGGGGTGAGCGCGGGGGAGAATCCTATTCAAACAGTACAATTCGTCTTTGCGCTGCCAGTAACTGGCTTTGTTTCCAGTTCCATAGACTATTCTGGGATGTCAACATTATTACTGTTCCAAAAGAGCCCTTGTTTCACTCTCACCGGGGCCGTGGGCACAACTGGTGTTGAGAAAGACCATCCTTACTACTCCACCCCTCCCATCCCTTACCGAAAATCACATTCTGCTACCTTGTATTTTTTTGGTTGATGCACCTAATTTTCTTTTGCAAAGACACCTGCACAAGTGATTTCCCAGGCACCGCCAGGGAGAACGAAGGCTATCAGACTCGATCTCCAGGAGAGACAGGGAATCAGACACCGCAAACCCACTCGGCCAAGGAGCACTTCAGAGGTGGAGGAGGGAGCAGCCCAGAGGTGGAAGGAGGCCGAGGCGGCGCCTGTTTACCGGCGCCTTCTCTCCCCACCCCCACCAACCGGGGGTCCCCAAAGCATTTCCTGCGCGCACTTTCTCCGCAGTCGAGGCCCTCGGAATAACCGGGGAGCCATCCAGCCCCCTCCCTCCTGCCAAAGCCTCCCTCGTCCTCCCTTCGGCCAGGGCGGCGCCCGCTCCTCCCCTCGGCCTACCCAGCCGGGCAGTCCCTCCAGGCGGCACGCGGAGGCCTGAGGCCTACAGGACGCCGGCCACTGATCAGACCCTCGGGGCCAGCGGGGTCCCTGCGGGGCCTGGGGCCGGCCCGGCGGCCGGCGCAGAGAGCGGGCGCGGAGGCCGCTTCCTCGCCTCGGCTGCTATTGTTCCGAC
>NW_022111324.1:14494812-14501308 GCF_000313985.2 Echinops telfairi
CAAGGTAAGGCTTTGCTTCTGGTAGCGCAACACTTTACCTACAAGCCGATGCATTATAATTCATTAGAGATGTCTGAGCAGTGGATTCGGGAAAGTCATTGTCCACAAAATACAGAACAGGTGATGGCTGCTCAGAGGACAGACTGAAATCAGGCAGGTCTGCTTCCAGGTCCTGGAGTCACTGTCAGACAGGTGTGTGAACCTAGGCCCCCCTTTAACCACTTGGAGCCCCTTCCCTCACTACCGACTCTTAGGAGATTAATTGGGAAACCTCACAGCCATTGAGCCATTTCTGACCCAGTGACCCTGCAGAGGGTTTCTGAGGCTATAAATCTTTTTCTTTTCCTCCTAAGTTACTAATTTATTATGAGTTTTGCTAGGTATTTATTAAAATCAGATAAATGGACTTCTCATTATTTAAAAAAGTTAGGTAGAGGCTTTCATATAAATACAAATATATATACATATGTTTATGTCTGTTATGCGTATGTTTTGTTTTTCTCGCAAAATCATCTATTGAATAGCACCGCCTGTGCAAATCTATTCATTGCAGTCAAGTCAATTCTGACTCATAATGACCCTGTAGGACAAACTGGAACTATCCTGTGGGCTTCCTAGTCTGTAATTTTTTTTTAGTAACAGTTTTATTGGCACTTCATCCACGTGTCATACAGTTCAATGGGCTGTAAGTCTTTATGGAGCAGACAGCATCATCTTTCTACCATGGAGCCAACTGGTAGGTTTGCACCACTGAACGAGGTTAGCAGCTCAACCCCACCGAGCAGCCAAAGCTCCTTTGAACTTGGCTACTGGTCCTTAAATGCCACATTGGAATAGGCCGGTGCTGTCAGTGTGGCAGATGCTCTGGGTGCAGAGGCACTGCTGTGTGGTTCAGGAGATGCTGGCCAAGTGTGAAATGCACTGAGCACTGCTCTGGTTGGGTCTGGAACAAGGAACCCGAGGGACAGTTGGTGTGAACAAACCCCTTTGTCGTGGCCTTGATTTTCCAGTAGCTAGTGAGTGACCAGGTTGCTGAGGATTACAAAATGAGATTAAGTGTGGAAAGGCCTACCCCAGTGGCTGGTTAATAAGATTCAGTAAATATTAGCTACCCCCCTATTGTTCTGGTAAAGCAACTTTCCAGTGACTTGAATTAAGATAAAGCGCAGTTTGCTTCTGTTTTCCAGGGAAGCCCATGTTCCCTCTACTGGGTGATTTCACACCTATATTTTACTGGGAAGGTTGAGGCCAGCAGAAAAAAAATACCAACCATGGGAGTGAATTTGGCTTTGTAAAAATTAAGTCTTGAGACCAATAACCTAAAAGCAAGCCAATACTAGTTTTTTGTTTTGTTTTGTTTTGAAGTCGCACGCCACCCCCTGTGGCATATTCTTGGCATGCTTTGCGCTTGATCAGGCTCTGCAGTCGGTTCCAGCGAATTCCCGAGCTCCCAGGCTGACTGTCCCTGTGCCCCAGAGAGGTGGCCTTGCTGTTAGGGGACGGCTTCATTGTAGGAAGTCCATCCATTCATACTGGACCACGAGGGGAGGGAAGCTAGTCGGGCATCCACTGGGCAGAGCGCTGGAGGCCAAATTTTCAGAATTTTACACACTCGGACCCAGCGTGGACCGGACGCTGCGAGCCCTGGAAGCCGCTGGGCCCAGGGCCTAGGGCGGATGCCCAGGCGAAAGGGGCGGGCTGGACGGGCGGGGCTGGCGCGGAGGGGCGGGGCTCTGAGTCACCCGCCACCAACGCCCGGGACGGGGCTCGGCGACGCTCACGGTCCCGACCCAAAGCGACAAACGCCCAGAGCTGAAGAACTGGTCCAGCTGTCCGCCCCGCCCTCCCTGCCCGCCCTCCCCCAGCGCCCTGGGCAGCACGGGTGAAATCGGAAAATTTCCGACGTTTTTGTAGAATCCTGCGAGTTGTTAACCGAATCCCACGCTGCCGCAACCCTCTTGGCTTTCTCAGCACTTGCCTATCGACTGTTGCTTTCTTTTTCACATCTTTTCCCCAGTTATTTTTCCTTTCGTTCTATACCGGTTTTCCATCACAGCACCTTCGCCCAAGTCACCCTCCACCAAAGTCTCGACGCCGCTCCAAAATGTCTTCCTAGGTAGGCCTAAGTAAGCCAAAGGAATCATGGGGTGCTGAATCTGAAAGTTACCCTTTAGGACTACTGAAAAAGTTACTTTTCTCCTGTGAAAGGTAACCACTTTAACATTTTGATTTGGAGAAAGGGAAGCTTTTTCAAAATAATGTTTATCTAAACTATTGCTTTTGAGAAAGAGAAATAGAATTATTTAATACTATACAGCCTTTTAAATTCTTTTAACAGTATCATTCCTTTTTTAAAATCGTCTAGGGTAGAGGAGAGATGGTCCCCAAATAATCAGCCCTTTAATGCATCTCACTCTGCATTACTGTTTTTTAATTTTTTTTATTTTAGGTCTTGACCAAGAGCAGATTTTACTACTCTGCCCTTCCCTGCAGCTGACACCGGAAAGAGAA
Source organism: Echinops telfairi (assembly GCF_000313985.2). Classification (NCBI taxonomy): domain Eukaryota; kingdom Metazoa; phylum Chordata; class Mammalia; order Afrosoricida; family Tenrecidae; genus Echinops; species Echinops telfairi. The sequence continues at coordinate 14,497,324 of NW_022111324.1, forward strand.
GTATTTAGGGTAAATATATTTACCCTAATACATCCTATCACTATAAACGATAGTGATTTTACATCATTTGTAACGCATTTATCAATCACGCTTGTTCCTAAACTCTTACCAGGGAAGAGTTCTTTTTAGTTGCTGACTCCTTCCTGCTACTTGGATTTCAGCTTCTTTTTGGAAGACCTATTGATGATGTCTTTCTTATTGATCGGCATCCCTTTGAAATAGGCTAAATCTGTAACCTCTTCGACCTACTAGATTGTAACCCTCACCCTACGAAGGGACAAACGTCTAGCAACAGCAGGTGGAATTAAATTAGCAAGTGCTTTCTTCTCTCTCTTTGGTACCTTTTTCCTTAACCTGACAGGCTGCTGACTCTCCCTCCCCCTGCTAGGAAAAACAGATGAATCTGCTTCTCTTGCCTTTCCTCCTTCCTCCTCCCTTCTCACTCCTAGGGAACCTTCCACAACAGAAGGTTTTAGCAGCTGTTGCTAGGCAAACATGCCAACTTCCCTGTTTAGGCAAGCAAATAATCTAACTTCCATTTCAAGGAACCCAGATAATGTAATTTCTGTGAACTATTAATAATTGTACCACAGTTGGTAAGGTCTCTTCAAGGCTTCCTTTAAAAATATTACTTAAAAAAAATAAAAAAATAAAAATATTACCTTTAAGTTAAATAAAACTTTTAAATTATTTTATTAATATTTCAATGAAAAATGAATTCCCCAAATTCATCTTCATGATATAATTCAACCAAGACTTAGATGAAAAATGATACACACAGAAGGAACTATTATATTAAGTGTTTGTAATAAAACTAATTTACCAAAAGTCATTTATCTAACTCCCCATTTAGGGTAAGAAGTATGAGATATATTGAGAGGATAATTTGTTCCTTGGGTTTCAGTCTATTTAGAGAAATACGTGGTTAAAAAGCAGGGAGGTGGGAGTGGTTGTTCAAAATTTAACTCTCAAATTAACAACTCAATGTAAAAATTTTGGCTAATGAAGTAAGCGCCCCTCCCCCCTCCAATTTTGCTATCCACATTTTTTAATTTATTGTAAATAAAACTAAATATCTTATGTGGAAATTCAGATAGAATGTGTATACTTCTAAACTGTCTTTCAATTTTGTAATGCCTGTTTTAACCAAATGAAATTTGTATTAAGGTAGTGATATGTATAGTCATTTGTGCTTCAGAAATCACTAGTTTGTAACTAACAATTTAGATTTGTTTCATTTTGTGCTATTAATTCCGATGTGCGGTGGTTAGAAATTTAGACTGCCTTGCCCTTAACCACTGACATACTGTGAGTCAGGGCATATAAAACACATAGAACAGGGCTTACGAATCTATCATTACAGTCTTTAGTTTCTTGGTGAGTCCAGTAAGGATGGCAATTCATTGAATAAAGTTTTGTAGTTAACATTAATTTAAAATGATTAATGCTATTTTTTAGATCAGACATGAATTCATTCAAACAATGCCTTATTCATTTTTCTATATATTTTCTGTATGCCTGTACTATGTTGTTCTTCCTTTGATTGTTTTCTTTTAACATAACCAGCAATACATTATTAAGTTAAAAAATGTTCTAGAATATGTAATTGTCAACTGAAAAGACTGTTTCTCGCATTGTTGTGAGTTGCCACTGAGTGTGTTCTAACTCTTGGTGACAATGTTGTATCCAGAGTAGAACTGTTCCAGGAGTAGATGCTCAGCCCTGTCTTCAGAGGCATCTCTGGGGACGTTCCAACTTCCAACTGTGCAACTAGTAGTTGAGTGCTTAATAGTTTGTGCTATCCAAGGACTCGTGTTTCTTTATTAGGACTGAAAAAAACTGTTGACTAAGAAGAGCAACAACAAAAACCCAAACCCATGGCTAACTAGTCGATTCTGATTTATGGTGACCCTCTATAGAGTTTCTGATCTTTTTGAGAGCAGATAAATCAAAAACCAAACTCCCTGCTACCAAGTCAATTCAGACTTCTGTCAACCCTAGAGGACGGGGGAGAACTGTCCCTGTGCGTTTCCGAGGCTGTAACTCTTTATGTGAGAAGAAAGCCTCATCTGCCTCCCACAGAACAGCTGGTAACCTTGCGGGTAATAGATGAACGCATAACCATTGAGCCCCTAGGGCTCTTTTTGAGAGCAGGGAGACACATCTTTCTCCTGAATAGCAGCTGGTAGATTTGAAACACTAACCTGGTGGTTAGCAGTCCAATGCCTTGCTCGCTCGCTCATTCACTCAGTCACTCACCCACTGCCCTGTGGGTTTCCAAAACTCTAACTGTTTATGGGAGTAGAAAGTATTCTTTCTCCTGGAGCTGCTGGTGGTTTTGAACTGCCAACAATGCAGATCACAGCCCAACTGGTAATCACTACACCACCAGGCCTCCCCGCCTGCCTAACCCACAAGGTCATCTAATGTCTTGTTTATAGATAAACATGTTATCTATAGATAGGAATTAGGGAAGGGCCAGAGCCTCAAAAGCCAAATTCTTGCCATCATGTAGATTCTGACTTGTAGCAACCCTATAGAACAGAGTAAAACTTCCTCTTTAGGTTTCCAAGACTTTAAATCTTTATAGGAGCTGACAGCCTCATCTGTCTCCAGTGGAGTGATCGGTGAGTTCACGCTGTTGACCTTATGGTTAGAAGCTCAATGCCACTAGGGCTGCTAAAGTCAGAGAAGGAAGCAAGAAATATAAAAATGAGTAAGGTATGTGTCCTTGCCTGAAAAATGTTTACATTCTAGGAGGAGAAAGAAGAACCCTAGTGGCAAAGTAGTTATGCATTGGGCTACAATCTGAAAGGTCAACAGTTTGAAACCACCAGCCGATCCACTGGAGAAAGACCAGGCTTTCTACTCTTTAGAAGAGCTATGGTCTGGGCATGATGTCCCTCATTGACCCCTAGCTCTATGAGGGACAAACACTGGAGACACAGTCCAGGAATTGTGCCCGATCTGACCCTACCACACCAGGGCGAAATGCTAAGGGTGTGCAACAGAACAGCAAGGGGAAAAAAAAGCAATGAAGTCCCCGGGGAATGCCAAAAATAGACTTTGGAGCCAGGACGTGGCACCCCATCAGACTGGACTGGAAACCACACCTAAAGGTCAATAAACAGACCTAGAACTATTTATGGGTTTTTCCAACAAACAGACCTAGAACTATTTATGGGCTTTTCCTTTTTGTCATTGGAGTTTTTTTGTTGTAGTTGTTTTGGTTTTTGGTTTTCTTTTGTTTGGTTTTGCTCTGTCTTGTTTTTGTGCTTATTATTGTCTCTGCATGTCTATCTAGATAAGATAGGTGGGATAAACAATCCAGAGGAGAAAATCCAGGACCAATAGTTACAGGAAGACGAGAGGAAGGTGTGGGGGGGTGGGTAGAGGGAGTGAAGGAAGAGGGTGTTAACAAGCCCAGGGACAAAGGAACAACAAGTGATCCAAAGTTGATGGCAAGGAGGGTGTAGGATGCCTGGTAGGGCTTGATCAAGGGCAATGTAACAGGAATTACTGAAACCCAAATGAAGGCTGAACATGATAGTGGGACAAGAAGAAAGTAAAAGGAAATAGAGGAAAGGAGGCAAATGGGCATTATAGAGGTTTAAATATAGGCATGTGCATATGTAAATATATAAATAACGGTGGGGAGATAGATCTATGTGCATATGTTTATATGTTAAGTATTAAGGTAGCAGATAGGCACTGGGCCTCTATTCAAGTACTCCCTCAATGCAAGAATACTTTCTCCTAATAACCTGGCATTCCATGATGCTCACCTTCCCAACATAATCGCTGAAGTCAAAATGGGTAAATAAATATGGCGAAGAAAGCTGATGGTGCCTGGCTATCAAAAGATATAGCGTCTGGGGTCTTAAAAGCTTGAAGATAAACAAGCGGCCATCTAGCTCAGAAGCAACAAAGCCCACATGGAACAACATATCAGCCTGTGTGATCACGAGGTGTCGAACAGATCACT
>NW_022111324.1:14502034-14514423 GCF_000313985.2 Echinops telfairi
ATGCCGGGGGCTTAAGTGGGGAGCAAATGTTTTGAGAATGATGAGGGCAATGAATGTACAAATGTGCTTTATGCAATTGATGTATGTATGGAATGTGATGAGTCATATGAGCCCCTAATAAAAAGATTAAAAATATATATATTCTGTGTAATAAATTTGGTGCAATTTAATGTAATATTGTTTGATTAAAACCTTAAATCAGTGGAAGATCATTTGAAAAGAATACTAAATGGTGAAAGAAAAAAAAGTGTGTAAGGAGAGACACTGGTCAGTGTAAGACATGAAAAAATATAATCGGGTTCATGAGGGAGGGAGGGGAAAAAATGAGATACCAGTGGCTCAAGTTGAAAGAAAATGTCTTCAAAACGATGATGGCAACAAATGTGCTCGACACAATGTATGCATCTATGGATTGTGGTAAGAGCTGTATGAGTCCCCAATAAAATGATTTTTTTAAAGTGTTTGGGAAACTCACAGGGTCTTTATGAGTCAGCATCGACTCAATGGCAGGTTTTTGATTTGGGACACAAAGCAGATCTCTGTCTGAAGTGGTGGAGGCCACCGAGGTCAGATGCACCATAGATTGTGACACAGAAGCTGAGAGGAGCAGCAGTGAGACTATGGGTGTCCTCATCTGGCCACAGAGGAACTGTGAGATCGAGTGACATGTGGCTGGCTTCGTGGCCCACAGAGGCAGAAGCCAAAGGACCGTGTGACTGAGAAGTTGAGGATCAGAGACTTGACTGCAGGCTGAAGAGAGGTGTGGGCCAATGACATAACTTGCTGCAGCCTATTAACTTACCTGATGCCACATTCTTCTTCATATAATCCAGTTTCTCTAATGATCTACTCACCATACAAATTGAATGAGAATGGTGAGAAGATACAACCCTGACACACACCTTTATTGATTTTGAACCATGCAATATGCCCTTGATCTGCACAACTGCCTCTTGATCTGTGTACAAGTTCTGAATGAACACAATGAACTGCTCCGGAATCCCCACTCTTCTCAAAATTATCCACAGTTTGTTATGGCCCACACAGTTGAATGCCTTTGCATAGTCAATGAAACATAAGTAAACATCTTTCTGGTATTCTTTGCTTTGAGCCAAGCTCCATCTGACATCAACATTGATAATCCCATGCTCCACATCCTCATCTGAATCTGGCCCGAACCGCTGATAATTCCTTGTCAATGTACTGTTGCAATCATTGTTGGATGATCTTCTACATACACATGCAATGACACTGAATACAGGAAGATCACAAGCCAGTGAATGAAAAATATTGTGGCTCCAGTGGCAGTGTCAGCATCTCAGCGCTGGCATAGGTCTCCATGTGGCTCCTCCAGCTCCAGGGCTCTGGCTCTATCAGCATAGCTCCATGTGGCTTGTCAACAGGAATGTCTCCAGGGAGAGAGTGTCTGAACAGCAGGAAAGGGAAGACAGAGAAACTGGGTCTGGCTTCGAGTGAGCTATTTATCTCCATCTGGTTGACAGGCTAGACTCACCCCTTTGCTCAAGTTGACAGGAGATTATGTAATTGCCACACAGTGACTGCTGGATAGGGCTCCAGGGATGGCTGCCATTTTCTCACCAGTATCAACGCTGCCTGTGGAATGAGTTCTACTTACACCTGTGTGGTAGTTAGATGATTTTATGTCAACCTGGAGATTTAGGGGTAGAATCCAATCTGTCCATCAGGTTAGCCTGATGATGCCTCCTTGTGGGGTGTAGATTTCTTCTAAGGAAGGAAAGCTGGGAACCTCTCTCTCTCTGATACTTTGCCTTCCTGCTTTCTAAAATTCTGCTGCCCACTCTAAGAGCTGTTGGTACCCTGCCATGTTTTCACCGGCTTTGGATCTACACAATTCCCACACAATTCTGCTCACGCCAGTCTGTGAGCTTCTTGCTTCCTGGTTCACTACTCTGTGTCACTGGCGTGCAGCTACTCTTGACCCAAAAGAGGGATTTATGGGCTAGCATCAGACTTATGGACTTTTTGGACTTGGCTGGGATGCGTTCTTAATATCTAATTACTTCTTGATATAAAGCTCTTTCTTTTACATAGATGAGTGTCACTGGATTTGTTTCTCTAGACAATCTGGCCTAACACAATCTGTGTCACTCACTCCAGACTCAAAGTCCCAAGTAAGAGAGTTCAAGTTAACCACGCTTAGGCCACTCTCCCTGACCCTGGCTGTATGAGTGTGGAGGGAGGGAGTAGAGTGAAGACAAAGATACGGGCTTTTTGGCCCCTTTAGTGGGAGAAGAGATCCCGTCATCCATCTCCCAAAGAAAGATTGCTAAACAATCAGAGTTTTTAGATACTGGGCAGCAAAAAAAAAAAATCATTACACCTGTCTATATTTCAGGGATATAAAGAGATATAAGAGAATCTAACCTTGTTCCAAAATTACTATTGTATCATTTCTATAGTTGTGGGTAGTAGATAATTTAAACATACCCCAATGTACATGGACACAAAGACAAAATCTGAGTTATTGACTTTTCTCCTAATTTTATCATTCCTATTAAGAAAAGTATTTTTCCCTTTGTTCTCAGTTAAAGAAAGTAGTTTCTGGCATCATTCAATACAACCACCAAATAGTTTCTAAACTGAGGATAAATCTGCTAATTATGTTTTCTGTTGAAAAAATTAGACTTGAGAGACGGCAAATATAGTGAAAGGTGAGCCATGAGTGTTACTTGAAGGACCCCTTTTAAAAGATATTTGTTTTTTTCATAGAGATTCTTGTTGAAAGGGATGGTAAGCCCTGGCCCTTGTTCTCCTATTTACTACATTTCCTGAATGAGCTGTATTTGTATATTCATCTGATATTTGTAAATCAAGGGCAGTAGGAAAACCTACTCACTCCTGAAATTAGTTTCATGTTTAGTCTTGTATAGTCATCTGCTTGTGTGATAATTACTGATAAAGGATTGCTTATAAATATTATGTCTGTGCTGTTGTTGTTTTAGATTACTAATTCCTTAGAAGACACACGCCCTACCTATTTAATTAACTCTGCATAGCTCTAAACATAATAATAATATACTTTCTTTAACTACATCAAATCACATTTTTCTTCATATATCCCATTGTTGGCAAACAGCAGCCCATGGGCCAAATCATGCTACCATCCTCTTATTTGTCTGTCTTTGTAAATTAAATATTATTGGAACACAGTTACACTTACTTGTTTACATTTTATCTACAGTTTCTTTCACAGTATAATGACTGAGTTGAGTAATTATGACAAAGAATGTATGGCTTGCCAAGCCTACATATATATTATTCATCATTTACTAAAAAAGCTTGAGAACTGTTGCCCTACATAAGTGGTTCTCACCCTAGGCCATAGGATGGAATCACTTGTTAAAAATACATAAGTAAATAAAGATGCCTTGCCCCACACCAACACCCCAAACCAGAATCTCTATAGTCAGAACTGGACATATATACCTCTACTCCTTATTTATTAATGTGGTTAGGTTTCAAAGACCAGCTCGTTATGCCAAAGTCAGAATGCTGTGACCATTCCAGATCAGAGGTAGATGACAACGTCAGAATATGACTGCTACGTGATAGCAAACCACTGAAAATCGTGGCCCAGCCAAGTTGACATACAACCTAAATCCACACAGTTGTTACTTTATCCGAATCTTGGCATTTGTCACTGTCCGATGTACATCATCCATGTATTAAATAGCTGGATAGTATATCTTTTACCATTGTCATAAATGTGAAATGTCAGATGGGATAGTCATTACACTAAGTGAGGAGATTAACTTTTCCACTGCCCAAACATGGTCACACAACTCTCCTGCCATCAAATAGAACACTGTGGTAATAATTTCATTCCTAAGAAGTAATACCAGACTAGTCTCAAGAAGTTGGGGACTGAAGATATCCTAAAAGCCCAACCCTTCCAAGATGCTAATCTGCTCCATTTTACCCCATTCCTCTCTTGGGTAAATTTCCTCATGTCCCCCAGTTCTGTGATTTTGCAGAACTCAAACTTTGGGGAAATGTCTCCCATTTTTATTCAATGCTGTTCAATAAAAAATTTGAGGGCCCAATTGATGTATGGTTTGTTATAAGAGCTATAAGAGTCCCCAATATAAGTGAAGTTTTTTTTAAGGGAAAAAAAAAGTCAGGCCTGACGATCTGTTCCTGAAAGCTTGGAAATCCTATGGTGTAGCTCTATTCTGCATTACATTGGTTCACAACTCAGTAACAATCAACATATAAATATATAATAATTAAGGAAAATAAACATTTTCAAAAATAAATTTGCCAGAAGCGAGCTAAAGGCAAGGTCCAGAGTCAGAAGCCAAAAATGACCAAAAGCCTCAGCAGGTCCTTCTGCTTCTACCAAAGCTGTCAGGAAATCGAGGTCTGGCTTTCCATGTGAGGTGATATGTGCTAGAATCAATATTTATACCCCACAAAAGATAATGTCTTAAGTCACATCCTCTAAAATAAACAACAACAACAACAAAACAGCTAAGCAAACTGACTGCCATTGCATTAATGCTGTCTCATACTCACCCTGTAGGACAGGGTAGAACTGCCTCTGTGTCTGAGGCTCTTTACAAGAGTAGAAAGCCTCCTCTTTCTCCAGTGAAGCTGCGGGTGATTTCAAACAGCTGGCCATTCACATAGTACTCCAGCGCATAACCACTAAACTATCAGAGCTCTTCTTGCTTAGTTAAGAACAAATCACACCCTCTAGAAAGATAGAATCAAAGATGCCCCCAAGGAAATGAAGGAAGTGACCCGGTTCAACCTTATACTAAAGTAGGTTCTTAAAGATGCCCCCAAGGAAACAAAGGGAGTGGCTCAGTGCATACCTTTCACTACGGTTAGGTCTCAGTCCCACCCATTCCTGTCCATCAGCAGAGCAGAGAAAGCCCTCTCGTAATAGTTCTTTGTGTGTGCCAACATAGCACCTATAATGGTGGAGTTCAGCCTGTCAATCAGGTCGCAGATTGATGACCTCATTTGGAGGTGCCACTGAGATAAATGGCTCTCTTGAGGCGGGCCACACTTTCTCTCTTTGCCTTCACCTTCCTGTTGATGAGTCACACTGAGACCTGTGCGAGCCCTAGAGAGGTGTCCACCACCATTGGATCCACAAGACAACACCCACTGACTGGGGATGTTCCTGCATTCTGCATCATTGCACTTGGCTTCATGAATCTGAAGAGGGCCTCGTGGACTAGTATCAGACTTATGGACTTGAGTTGGACTGGGTTGGGATGTTTTATTAATGTATAATTACTTCTTTATATAAAGCTCTCTCTTAGAGAACAATGGGCTAGACCCCAAACTGGCACAGCAAGCCCTGAGAATGATGTCCCTGTATGGAGCCGCTAAGGCACACAGAGGACTGTACGGCCAACAACAGCTTGAGACATGATGTCCCCTCACAGGAGCATACTGCCCAAGAGGACAATACTGGGGATACACGTTGGGAGTGAGTTCAGTCTGACCACCCTTACAGTGAGGCAAATCAAGAAGGGAACATAACAGATTAGCAATGAGAGCAAAGCAAAGCCACAAAACTCCTGAAGAACCCCCAAAGTAGGCTAGGAGGGGCAGTTCCCAGAACCCCCCAGGACAGGTGGGGAGATAGTCATAAAGGTCAGTGAACAGACCTGGAATTATGTATGTTTTTCTTTCCCTTTTTATTCAATCTTTTGTTTTCTTTTTGTTTTGTCTCTGTTATCATTGTTTTTCCTACCTATATAAGATAGGCATGGGAAGCAACCCCGAGGAGAAAGCAATGGACTGGGGGTTCCAGCAGGACTTGGGGGGATGAAGGCGGGGAGGGTGGTGGTGAACGGTGAGCAAACAGCAGCATAGAGGAACAACTAGGGAACTGAAAGCAACAAGGAGGACATAGAGGTCCTGGTGGTGTTGTGGCAACAGCAATCTAGCTGAGAGGAATTACTAAGAGGCAGAAGAAGGGTAAGCATGGTGGTGGGGCAGGAGGAGGATAAAAGGAAACAGAGGAAAGATCTAGGAAGCAAAGCTATGGATAGAAGTATAAACATAGGTGTGTATTTATGTAAATATATTAATTCATAAAAATAGAGATATTGGTCTATGTACATACATTTATATGGCAATACACTGAGGAAATGAACAGACTTTGGGCCTCTACTCAAGCCCTCCCTCAATGCAAGAATACTTTGATCTAACAACCGGGAATTATTTGATGCTCACCCTCCCGACATAATCACTGAAGACAAAATGGGTGTATAAGCAAATGTGGTAAAGAAAGCTCATGGTGCTCAGCTATCAAAAGATATAGCATCTGGGGTCTTAAAGGTTTGAAGATAAACAAGCAGCCTTCTAGCTGAGAAGCAACAAGCCCACATGGAAGAAGCACACCAGCCTGTATAATCATGAGGTGTCAATAGGATCAGGTATCATATATATCTAAGACCCAGAACAAAACCATACCAATGTGAATTGGCGGGGTGGCGGGGGGTGGGGGGGTAGTGGAGATTCAAAGCCATCTGTAGGCAACTGGACATTCTCTTACAGAAGGGTCACAAGGAAGAGATGAGCCAGTCAAGGTGCAGTATAGCAACGATGAAACATACAACTTTCCACTAGTTCCTTAGTGCTTCCCCCCGGCCCCTACCAACTATCATGACCCCAATTCTACTTGACAAATCCAGCTAAACCAGAGCATATACATGGTTACAGATAAGAGCAGGAAACACAGGGAATCCAGGATATATAAACCCCTCAGGACCAATAATGAGAGTAATGATACCAAGAGAGTAGGGGAGGGTGCGGGGAGAAAGAGGGAACCGATCACAATGATATACATATAACCCCTTCCCAGGGGACAGACAACAGAAAAGTGGGTAAAGAGAGACATTGGTCAGTTTAAGACATGAAAAAAAAAAAGTATAAATTATCAAGTGTTCATGAGGGAGGGAGAGGGGAAAATGATGAACTGATACCAAGGGTTCAAGTGGAATGAAATGTTTTGAAAATGAAGATGGCAACAAATGTGCAAATGTGTTTGACACAATGAATGGATGGATGGATTGTGATATGAGTTGTACAAGTCCCCAATAAAACGTAAAACAAACAAACAAACAAAAATCTTTAAGAAAAAGAAATTGGATACCCGAAATGGAGAGGATAAAGGCATGATATGGCTTGCTTACAAACTTTCATAGGTGGGGGAATATATTCACAGGACTATTGGTTTGTGGTGTAGGTGTTAATTGCAATTGTTAGGCATAGAATAATTTTTGTTTTGTTCACATAGAATATTATGTTTAAATGAGGCTGGCACATATCGAATTATATGCATTTTAGTTATATCCTGTTAGGTACAGATATGATTTTATTATTGTTTTCTTTAAAAACTATATATGGCTATAGAGTTGTATGGAAGTGTCAAGGGTGGTCTGTGCAGTTACATAATCTCCTGTCAACTTGAGCAAAGGGTTGGAGTCTAGACTGTCAATCAGGTCGCAGCTCAATGTCTTCATTTGGAGGCCAGACAGAGATAAATAGTTCACTGGAGGCCAGACCCAGTCTTTTCTTTCCTGCTATTCAGAGACTCTCTTCCTGTGAGACATTTCTATTGACAAGCCACATGGAACTACCTGATGGAGCCAGAGCCCTGGATCTGGAGGAGACAGGTGGAGATGCTTCCACACTGCATGCTTCCGCCACTGGATCCACAAGACTTCCCACTCACTGGCCTGTGATCTTACTGTTGGCGTCATTGCATGTGATGCGTGAGTCTGAAGAGGAAACTGGGCTAGGATGTTTTCTTAATATACAATTACTCTTTTTTAAAATCATTTTTGGGGGCTCTTACAATTCTTATTACAATCCATATATCAATTGGATCAGGCATATTTGTACATATATTACCATCAATCTTTTCTAGACAATTATTTTCTATTGTGCCCTTGGTATCAGCTCCTCTCCCCCTCACCCCTCGTGACCCCTTGATAGATTAGAAATTATTATTATTTTCATATCTCACACCGACCACTGTCTCCCTTCCCCCATGGTTTCCATTGTTCTTCCCCCTGGGGGGTGTGTGTGGTTGTGTGTCGATCATTATGATCTGTTCCTCCTTCTTCCCCTCCTCCCCACCAATTAATCTTTTAGATAAAGCTCTTTCTGCTGAGATAGTTTAAGCTCTAAGGGGAGGAGGGTGCAGAAACAAGGTATTGCAGGAATACTGTTTTGCTTTTTCTCATGTGTTGTTGTTGTTAGCTGCCGTTGAGTCCACACCAGACTCATGGCGACCCATGAACTACAGAGTAGAAATGCTCCATAGAATTTTCTTAGTTCCTATTTTTATGAAAGTAAATGCCCATGTATTTCTCCATGAAACCATAGGTGGATTCCAACTGCCAGCCTTTGGTTAGCAACTGATTGAAATCACGGTGCCACTCAGACTCCTTCTAGAAACCAAGGAATTGCAGAAATAACTAGTTTCCCCATTTCCCAATGGCCACCCTTTACTGGTTTAACAGAGTTAGTCATGGTTTTTGCCTATCTCTGAACTCTGATTTTTATGATCCTAATCAGAATCTACTCAATGGCAGTGGATTTGGTTTTGGTTTAGTCATAAGAGTGCCTCAGAATTACGAGGGCAACAAATGCACAAATATGCTTGATCTATGTATGGATTGTGATAAGAGTTGTACAAGCCCCCAATAAAATGATTAAATAAAAATAGTGCCTCAAATTTAAGGGTACATCTGTACCCATTTCATTTAAACTGAAGTGAATTTGCCCCAAATACATGCTTCCTTTGTTAACTCAGTTCATTGATTATTCCCAAGTAATAAGCATATCTCTCAAGCTTTTTATTTGAATATTTTACTCACCTGCCAAGAATGTTTAGTGTCTACACTAAAAACTAATATTAAGCAGATTTCTCAAAGTGAAACACTCCAGAAAATTTCTCATCTACAAATTATTAGCATTCAATGTACTTAAAATTTTTTTCTTGAATTATTTTTGCCTATAGGAGTTTTTCTAGTCAAGCATTTCATCTAGAGCATTTAAAGCCTTCTTTTGCTGAAATTAGAAACATTTCAGTTGGTAGCTAAGCATCCTACTATTTGCACCACCCAGGAACATCTGCAGAAAGGATAAAAAACCCAACAGTTTGATTCAGACAGAAAGACTCATAAAAACTGCCCCTCTGGGTTTCTGAGACTGTAAATCTGTACAAAAATAGAAAGTTGTATCTTTCTCCCTCAGAGTTGCTGGTGATTTTGAACTACTGACTTTGTGGTTAGAAGCCCATTGCACCACCAGGGCTCCTGGCAGAGAGAATAGTGTATATGAGAGCTCTGTGACTTGAAGCATTTGCTATTGAAGATCAAGGATTGCAGCCTTCAGTATGGAGTACAACTCAATGTAAAGAAAACAAAAATCCTCACAATGAAACCAATAGGTAACACCATGATAAACAGAGAAACTAATGAGGTTGTCAAGGATTTCATGCACAATCAAGGTCATGAGAGCAACAGTCAAGAGATCAAACAAGACATTTCATTAGGTAAATCTGCTGCAGGAGACCTCATTAAAGTGTTGAAAAGCAAGGATGTTACTTTGAGGACTAAGAAGCACCTGACCCAAGTCCTGGCATTTTCAATCATCTCATAGCCACGTGAAGGCAGGACATTGAATAAGGAAAAGCAAAGAAAAAGTCAATGCATTTGAATGGTGGTTATTGGTGAAGAATATTGAAAGCACCAGGGCCCGCCAAAAGAACCAACAGATCTGTGTTGGGAGAAGCACAGCTAGAAGTCTTCTTAGAGGCAAGGATGGCAAGACTTCATCTCACGTACTTAGGACATGTTATTAGGAGAGCACAGTCCTTAGAGAAGGACGTCATGCTTAGTAAAGTGGAGGACAATGAAAAAGAGGAAGGCCCTCACTGAGAGGGATTGACACAGTGACTATAACAAGGGGCTCAACACAAGGACACGTGCGAGGATTGCGCAGGGCCAGGCAGTATTTTGTTCTGTTGTGCATAGGGTCACTGTGAATGAGAGCTAACTAAGTGCCACTTAACAACACCAACAATTTTAAGACCAAAGTGAGGTCTGAAAATCTGAGGAGTAACATGATAAGACTTAGTTATTAAAGAGACTACTCTCATATAAAATATATGAAGGGGCAGGGTAAAAGCATATGGATTGTGATAAAATCTGTAAGAGCCCCCAATAAAATGATTTTTTTTAAAAAGCATACAAGAAAGATCTTGAGACATCGTGATCTACTGCTGCTCTGACCTGCATGTTGAATCACCATTCTTAGCCCTGGCATGAAAACTTGCCACTTGAACCTCTCCTCTTTCTATGTTCAATATATGTCTGTAAAAATATTGTTGGAGAATTATCTTGCCAGATTTCCAAAAGCTTCATCTTAAAAAAAAAACTGATTTCCATGGCTAAGTGGGAACGACTCAGCATTGACTCCATGCTGCTTCCTCCATTCTCTGCCTCCTGCCTGCTTCTGCCCAAGTCTCTGTGTGACGCGGCCCAATCTCATTAAGCTCTGTCCGCACTAAAAGCAACTCTTGTTCAAGGAGCACTGTGCCCTCAAAGAAGGTGAATGTGTCTCCTCTGAGACCTTTTTTCAAGGACGCATGCTTAAACTCACTGGGGAGGAAGGACAAGACAGCAGCTCAAATTACTTTGCCTTTCAGCATCCAGCAAGGGGTGGTGTTCATCGAGCTTCAATCCTCCAAGGATCAGAGAAAACTTCCAGATCTTTGATTTTTCTTTCACTGAAAAGGAGTTGGAAAACATTGAGGGACTGAATAAAAATGTGTGCTTTGTGAAGTTGCTCATGTGGAGTGGTCACCTCGAGTACCCATTTCATGATGAATACTGACATCAGAGAGCTCCTGACCCACTATTTCCTCCAGGGAGGCCAGGCCATTGGCTGGGTGTCTCCTTTAGAAGTAAAAGGGGGCTATGGTGACTTAGCCTGTGTGTGTTGTGACCTTGACTCAAAGGGAAAAAAATGCTTAGTTCTGTTCAAATCATTGATGGGAAGTTATGGTTGGTATTTTATTACACAGTTGGTTCTGTATTTCAAAAGCAAGAAAACATGAGGCTTTAAAAAGTACTTCAAAAGTCCAGAGATGAAGGCCAGAAACTCCTCAGTCGGGACTCTGGTCTGTGCTGGTGATCTGGGCTCCTTCACATTTCGCAGGGCAACAAGATGGTGAACAGTCAACACTGGCCAATGGTGCACTGGCTGGGGCTTAGTGGGTTCGCCCATTGATTTTGTAATAGATAACAGCCAAGAAGAGATCTCCGTGTTCACTAATTTCAAGGCAATACTTTACTCTAGTTTGGATAGGGGAAGAGGATTAAATACAGAAAAATCTGACCTGAGTGACGTGTAATTAATAAATGCCTTCTTGTACCTTGTTGAGTTTTGAGCTTCACCCTAACTTGTGACCCTTACTTGTGTAGCTATAAAACTTGCATACATTCATCATATGACTCCATAATATTAAAGTGTCTTGGAGGGGCAAAAGCAAATAAACAACTTACTCAGATAAAACCTTGTGCTGCAAAATTATCCAAAGATGACTATTTTAAAGGGCTATATTTTAAAAGCATACTGTATACAACATAATGAGTAAAGAAGCTTTATGAAATAATTATTATATTGGAGACTTTGAAAGTGTGATTGGGATAGTTATTGAGTTTTGAGAAAAATTTAAGAACATAATTTTTGTAAACCTCTTTGTCTTTATTAGTTGGGATTTAGTACATATGTCAATCCATATATGTAAACAATTTTTAAAGGAAATGAAAAGATTAGCAGAATCCAGCAATAGTGATGCACTAGAGAAAGATATTTTATTCATTCATATTGAGTCATTCTCACAGGGAAAGAAAGTAGTTTAGAAATTCCAAGACCAACTGCATCTAGATAACCTTCAAGGACCCAAACTCATACATTTCTGGGAAACTATCACTTTTTAAAAGTTGCCCTCTAATTGTTTCCACCAATTTTAATGTTACTAGAATGCTGTCTTTTGAAAAATATTTTGTTCACAACAAATAAAGTCTGCTGTTGTTTTTAAAAGAAAGATCTTGATCAGTCTCTCTTTGAGTCTTCTCTCCTTTTGACTTTTAATGAAATAATACCTGGAATTTCTATCTCTCTGCCATCTATTTCTCAATCTTTCTTATTTTGGATGGAGCTGCCTCTTCTATTTTTTTTTTTAACATTTTATTAGGGGCTCATACAACTGTAATCCCAATCCATACACACATCAATTGTGTAAAGCGCATTTGTACATCGTTTCTCAAGACATTTTCTCTCCACTTAAACCCCCGACATTAGGT
>NW_022111324.1:14517640-14539350 GCF_000313985.2 Echinops telfairi
CATGAGGGAGGGTGGGGTGGGGAGGGAGGGGAAAAAATGAGGAGCTGATACCAAGGTCTCAAGTAGAAAGAAAATGTTTTGAGAATGATGATGGCGACCAATGTACAAATGTACTTGACACAATGGATGTATGTATGGATTGTGATAAGAGCTGTATGGGCCCCCAATAAAATTATTTTTAAAAAAATCAACTTTGCCCAAAGAACTCATCATCAAACATGCAATAGGAGACCTCACCAAATAATAAAAAACCTAGGTTAAGATCAATAAAATGACCTAGTTTGGGCTTAAACTAGCCAAGATTCTGCTTTCCTACTTTGGACACATCATCAGGAAAATTAAGCAATAGAAAAGATCATGTTTGTCAAAGTTGAGGGTCAGCAAAAATTAGGGAAATCATCCATGAGAAGGAGTGGCAGACAAAGCAAAGCCCATAACAATAGACTAAAGCACACCTATGATCGTGAAGATTGGCAGCATAAGCCTGGCAGCATTTTACTGTACACGGTTTTGCCATGAGTCAGAGATACCCAGATAATAACTACTGACAACAATATATGTGAGGCACTATTCTAGGCATTTTACATGCTACATCTCACTTAAGGAGTTTCTGAGTGGTACATATGGCAAAAGTACCTAGCTATTAACAGAAGGGTTGGCAGATTAAGTGCACCTTGGAAGAAATGCCTGGTGAAACTTAAATTACTGGGTAAACCTTCATTGAAAGCATAATAAAATTGTTATTGTTGTTCTTAGGTCAGTTCTGACTTATGGAGATCTTATGTACAACAGAATGAACCGTCAGCAGATCTTGAGCCATCTCACAATTGTTCTAATGTTTGAGCCCATTGTAGCAGCCACTTTGTCAATCCATCTTGTCCATAGGCTTCCTTCTTTGTGATGCCCGTTTTCTTTACCAAACATAATGACCTTTTCTAAGGACTCTCTCACCTGATAACATGTCCAAACTACATAAGATGAAGTCTTGCCAACCTTGCTTGTAAGGAGCACTCTGGCCTTACTTCTTCCGAACAGATTTGTTTATCCTTTTAGCAGTCCACGGTACTTTCAATATTCTTCTCCTGCACAACTCAAATACATCAATTCTTCTTTCGTCTTCTTTATTCAATGTCCAATTTTCACATGCATATGAGACAGTGGAAAATACCATCTCTTAGGTCAGACGCACCTTAGTCCTCAAAGTAACATCCTTGCTTTTCAATACTCTAAAGAGGTCTTATATACAGAACCAAATATTAATAAAGAAAATAAAATATAAAACTTGGGGAAAACAGCAGGGAAGAGAAATGAACAGAAATGTCACAGAAAAAAAGAAGCATAGTGGTCCATAAATATATAGAAAGATGCAAACTCAGTGGTAATTATGAAAATGAAAATTGAGGCCAAACTATATCATTTAGATCCATATTATTGGAAAAATATCAAATTGGCGAACATGTACGCTCTAGAAGACAGTAGAAACAACTTGAATATCCATTAACAGATAAGCAGATTGAGAAGCTATTCAATGAAACATTGTAGAGCAGTGAAAATGAAAATGAACTATAGCTATGCATCTCTTGAATGAATTAAAATTTCACAAAGACAGTGGTCAGCAAAAGCAGCAAGCCACAAATAATCACTATGATTCCACTTAAAACTCAAAAACATTCCAAACTAAATAAAAAACAACTAGGGATATATACATAAGTGGTAAACAATATAAAGACACATGAAGAAAATTAGCCTAAAATTCAGGACAGTGCTCCCTTATAGGCAATAAGTGACACAGACAAGTATCCTACGTGGAGATATTCTGTTTCTTGGCCTGGGTAGTGAGACTATATATGTTCATATATCATTACTCTTTACAGTGCATATTTTCTTTCATTTATATATATAGTATATATTGCATAATATTTTTAAAAAACGTTTTATTGGCAAGTAATTTACAAATTATATAACTCAATAGTTCAATCAGATCAAGGAGAATTGTACAATCATCCCCACATCAATTTTTTTAGAACATTCGCCTTCCCATGGTTAAATCATCTTCGAGATGAGTTATGCAATCACAATCCATTCTAGTGCCGCCCCATCCCATCTTCACCAACCACTCTTGAGATCCCCTTGCACTCCCCATCATCCACCACCATACCTGCATCCCCTATATTCTCAATATGCATCCACTCCTCCTGTGCTTCACAGCTGGAAGACCCAACAGAAAACAAAAACAAAATTGCGGTAAGGTGGTAAGGCTAAAAAAGTAATAGTATACAGACAAAGATACAAATAATGCACAAGAAGGGACAAACCCCCAATAACATTCAAAAAGTCAGGGAAGAAATTTCTGGCATGGAACCAATAAGAGATACTTGCACCCAGAACATGTTCAAGGTCCCATCTACAGTGTGGTTAGCCAACCAAGTATCAAGGCTGATCTAGCATAATCAAGATTACAATGGTCTCTGCCTTAGAGTAAGGCTGTTCAAGACTCTTGCCTGTAGCTAGAGAGCATCTTCCAGTGGTTCAGCCTGGAGATGGCTTTGGGGCTCCCACCGACCCGCATAGCCCTCCACAAATTGGGTGCTCATAATATTTGAATTTTGCAATTGCCATCTTTGGATCAAACTAACTAGTGTGCTTCTTCCTTGTGGCCTTAGTGTTTGGGCCTGGTCCGGACCAGGCAGCCCCCACCTCCTCAGGAAGATGAAACCTCAAAGCCTCCATTCCCAGCTTCTCAGGAGGATGGATGCTCTGATGAAATACACAACTCCTGATCCAACATTCCAAAGAGCTTATATCTCCAGGCCCGGTTTGTATAGCCCCTCCCCAAGCACCCCAGGAAGCAATTTATCTTCCCAGGCCGGTTTGTAGAGCCCCTTTCCCTGAAGTCCAGGGAGCAGGTTTGCAAACAAGATGACTTCCCACAGATCACATCCTGACTCAAGGCTCTGTAGCTGCAAGCAACAAAAAATCTCCCTTCCTTCTGTCAATATATACTTCCTTAGCTCGAGCCCTATCTCTCTCCCACCACCTCACCGACAAGCTGCGACTTTCATGACCTAACTCAGGTCGTGGAATTCATCTGGGAGTTTCTCCTAGCCTCAATAAAGCCTTTCTTTACGTTTCTTTCTCTATTGAGCTCTATCTTCATTCTGCACCACAGTTTCAATCTCACACTTAGTTGACTCCTTGCTTAGATGGTTGCTTGTTTGAATACAAGCCGTTAGGACTCCAGACACTATTCTGACTGATAGCTGGGCATCATCTGATTTCGTCACCACACTTTACTGTAGCACCCTTATCTTCATTGATCATTTCATGAATGTCAGTATGCAGCAGGGCCATGATGTAAGAATGGATTGTTCTTAAGTTGGAGCTAGGATTTAGTGCTAGTCCAAAACTCATTCCTGGATCTATACCTTTCTTAAAATTTATAATTTGCTGTAACTTAGGAGCCAATACATATGTCATATACTTCTATAGGTCAATCTTGTCCAACATAATTGTGCAATTTCTTCCTTAATCATACATGTTTTCCAAAACATACTTTTCCTTCCTGGACTTGTTGACGTCATCTCTCTCTTAGTGCCTCCTTGCATAATATCTTTCATGGATTAAAATCCTTACAGAAGTTATAGCAACATTAGAAAATAAAGACAAAAGCATCAAGTTTTCCTCACCAGGGGATTTACTTATAAAATGCAAAGAGATTTAATGAGGGGGAAAAAGAAATTTTTTTTTAAAAATTCTGATACTCCAGATAATGGAAAAGGAATTAGGGTCAGTGTTTCTCCCAAATTTGTCTAAATCACCAAACTTTCTATTAGACTATCTACTAATTTCCCATCTGTAAAAATCACTAGTTTGGAGCGGGGAGCGAGGATGGAGGGGAAAAATGAGGAGCTGATATTAAGGGCTCAAGTAGAAAGCAAATGTTTTGAAAATGATTATGGCAACAAATTTACAAATGTGCTTGACACAATGGATGGATGGATGGATTGTGATAAGAATTGTACAAGCCCCCAATAAAATGATTAAAAAGAAAAAAGAAAAGAAAACATCCCAGCCCAGTCCAGATCACGTCCAATATTAAAAAAAAACAACTAGTTCAAAATCATAGTCACATAAATCTTTATTGCAGTTCCCTTGAGAATGACTGTTGGTCTATTCAAATATATTTGCAGTTTCAAAGATAAAGCCCCATTTATCCCTCATATGGTTTCTTAAATGTTTAATATTATAATTATAACTGTTAGTTACTATCTACATGAGCAAGAATGTTCTATGTGCAAAACATCTTATATTTTTGCTTGGTGAGATGTAGAAACTTCCATGTCGTTTTACCCATTGACTTTTTAACGTCAGAGACCTTGCATTGGTAAAGTTACTCAGAAGTCCAACATTGCCTATATTTTGGATCAGTTTGGTAAAATCTGCTAAGATGAGCTATTGAGGAGGCACAAAGGAAACACAGATTGGCAACAACCACAAACAACACGGCTGCCACCACCACCATGACCTTCATAGCAAAAATGCATCTTCCATGCCTAGCTAGTGTGTTGAAAGCTCTCTGTTCATTATCCTGAGTCTTTATATTCTTGAAAGATAGGCATTACTACCACCATTTTTACAGAATAAGAGACTGGGGTTTGCGAGGGTTAAGTAATTCTGAGTAAAATAAATAACAGAGCTGAGACTCAAAATCATGCCAAGGCTTGTATTTAGTCTACTTTATAGTAATGCTGACTCTCTTGGCCATCCCCAATTAAACAGAAGATTTTGATTCAGTCACTGGCAAGATACAGAGTTGGCCTTGAGCCTGTTTGCCCTTAGATCCATTTCTTGCCCTTCCTTGATCTCTGTATCACAGGGAGACTTGACCTTTCTGTGTCAGCTGGCTTCCTGATGCATTTGGCAAATGGGAAGAATTTGAAGAGCAAAAGGAAACAGAGGCCAGATTATTTCTTCTCGTGGCCGGCCCTCACCCCTCACACCCCACCCCTCTGGCTTTCGGATGGCCTTGTTGGTATCAGTTTTTCCTTCATGACTTCAGCTACTCCGGGGCAAGCTTCCTCCAAGTAACCCTAGTCCCTGGGATCCTTTCACACTCCCTCCTCTCTTTGTCCCTTCAGCCTAATGTTGGAAGTGGCATCCTACTGGTGGCTAATTTCTAGATACCGTTTTCAGTTACATAACCAATTCCCTACATCAAGTTCTGTCTGTTTTAAATGAGTTCTGTTTCCTGTAAGCCTGATGAGATTCTACAGTGTATCGATATTATCTTGTTACAGTTAGGTTGTTGTTAATTTTGACTAAATGACCCCCCTCTTCACAACCTTATCATCTGCTAGAAGCAGCCTAAAATTATCTTCTCTTTTTCAGTTTAAAGCTTTGAATTCTGTTCCTGGTATTAGTGCCATCTAACATTTTTATATGCTTAGATGTACTAAAGATCAGTCTGTTTCACTGGAAGGACCAGCTGTATCCAGAGCCTCTTTCTTTTCTTTCTTTCTTTTTTTTCCCCCAGAGCCTCTTTCTAAGGGAAACCTTCATCTAACAATTCTTACTAAAGCAACAGCCTTGGGCATAGGAAGAAGTGGGTGTGTTTGTTCTTTAGAACTCCATCACCATGACTACTACTGGCTGGACCAGAGAATGCCTCCTACCTAGGAACATCCAACTCTTAGCTGGCTGGCTTCCTAAGAAGAAGCTTAAAGCAAAAGCTTTGCCCAGTCAGGTCAACAGCCACAATCTATACAGTGTTTGAACTATATTATTTAGTGGGTTAGCTCCTTGGTAATAAGAATAGAAACAGAAAAGTCACCCTGAGAGAAATAGAGACAGAAGGAAAGGTGTAATGTTGGAAGCAATTTTTAAAGTTTAGCAAAATTTTGCAGTGGGATTTTTGCTACTTCCTAGTTTTCTGGTTGGCCTGATGTAGGGCTAAAATGTATGCTCTCTCCTCATTTCTTTTTAAGTTTGTACTAGACTAGACTAGACTACTCTACTAAAGTTGACAGAAACTATAGAATCATGGGGGGTGTGTGTGTGTGAAGTTGGAAAGTGACTATCAAAGGAGCTAACCTAAATTGGAGAATTTTTTATCATTGTAATTTTCTGACAGACTCTGTTCAATTGATACAAGAATAAAATTAGCTTATTTGTCCTTCTTCAGTCATCCATTCTCAAAATACTTGTTGATGCTGTGAGTGAACATTAAAATAATACACATGTATTATACAGGATGCTTCCGGTCACTTTCCCAGTGTATAGTATGCAGAATATAATCTCTGCCACTATCTATGATTGCTGACCTTTTGGTAGATGGCCCCAAACAGAAAGCATGGAAAACAGACTCCTGACTTTCATTAGGCAGAGGACTGGTGGCATAATGTTTACAATTTGAGTTCCTCACTACAAGATCAGCAGTTCTAAACTGCCAGCCAATTTAGATGAGGTTTTATACTCCCATAAAGATTTGCAGTCTCAGAAGCCTGTTGGGGTAGTTCTAATCTGTTTTATAGGGCCACTATGTGTCAGAGTTGTCTCCATGGCAGTGAGTTTGTTTGTTTATCTTTCATTATCTCACTTACTTACCTTCACAAGTTACTGAATCTCTTTATTCTCATTTTCCTCATCTATAAAGCAAAGATAATAATAATACTTCAAAAGGCAGTTGGCAGATTTGATTGCGTTAAAACAAAACAAGGCAAACAAAACACAGTTGTTGTCTACTCCATTCCAATTCATAATAACCCCATTGTGTCAGAGTAGAACTGTGCTTACAGGGTTTTCAATGGCTGAATCTTTGGAAGTCAATCACCAGGCATTTCTTCCAAGGTGCACTTGATCTGCCAACCTTTCTGTTAATAGCTAGGTACTTTTGCCATGTGTACCACTCAGAAACTCCTTAAGTGAGATGTAGCATGTAAAATGCTTAGAATAGTGCCTCACATATATTGTTGTCAGTAGTTATTATCTGGGTGTCTCTGACTCACGGCAAAACCGTGTACAGTAAAATGCTGCCAGTCTTATGCTGCCAATCTTCACGATCATAGGTGTGCTTTAGTCTATTGTTATGGGCTTTGCTTTGTCTGCCACTCCTTCTCATGGATGATTTCCCTAATTTTTGCTGACCCTCAGCTTTGACAAACATGATCTTTTCTATTGCTTAATTTTCCTGATGATGTGTCCAAAGTAGGAAAGCAGAATCTTATCATCCTCGCTTCTAAGGAAACCCTTCTAAGAATTTTGGAAGGTCATGATATATTCAGTATTCTTTGCTAGCACCACAAGAATAGTATATGTGGTAACTATTTATTGTTAGCATTATTGTTTGAGAGAATAATCAAATACCATGTTTGAAATTAGAATTTTTAAAAATTAGAATTATATTGAAAAATCCAGGATATTTTAAAAAATCATTTTATTGGGGGCTCTTACAGCTCTTATAACATTCCATACATGAATTGTACCAAGCATATTTTTTCCCCTAGTCTCTTTTCAAAATACACTTGCTGTAGGTATTTCTTTTTGAATAAATCATTTTACTGGGGGCTCTTACATCTCTGATAACAATCCATACATCAATTGTATCAAGAATATTTGTACATATGTTGCTATCATCATTTTTAAAATATTTTTTTCTACTTGAGCCCTTGGTATCAGCCCTCTTTTTCCCCTCCCCCCATCCCACCTTCGTGACCCCTTAATAAATTATAAAATATCATTATTTTCATATCTCACACCAACTGCTATCTCCCTTCCTGGTTTCTGTTGTTCATCCCCCTGGGGTGGGTGGGTAGTGGTGGATATGTGTGGATCATTGCGATTGGTTCCCCCTTCGTCCCCTCCTGTCCCCACCTTCCCCCTGCCCTCCTGATATTGCTACTACCATTCCTGTTCCTGGATTCCATGTGTTGTGAACTCTTATCTATTATCTGTACCTGTGTACATGCTCCAGTCTAGCTTGCAGTGAAAGACAGACTGGAGTCATGATAGTTGTGGCTGTGGTAGTTACATAATCTGTTATCAATTTGAGACTTAAGAGTGAAGGGGTGGAATTTATTCTGTCAATCAGGTCGCAGGTTGTTGACCTCATTTGCAGGCACTAAGGAGATAAGTCGTTGGAGGCAGGACACAGACTCACTCTCTGTGAGACATGCTTGCTGACAAGACACATGGAGCTACGCTAGAGCCCTGGAGCTGAAGGGGCCATGTGGAGACCCTTGTCAGCACTGAGATGCCTTTACCACCACTGGATCCATTAGACTTTCCACCCACTGGCCTGTGATCTTCCTGCATTTGGCGTCATTGCATGTGTTTCATGAATCTGAAGAGGAATTTATAGATTGGTATAGGACTTATGAGCTAATATTGGACTTATGGACTTGATTTGGACTGAGCTGGCATGTTTAATTAATTTCCAATTGCTCTTGTATATAAAGCTCTTTCTTATACTCATATGAGTCCCCCTGGGTTGTTTTTCTTTATTCTACCTGGAATAACACAGGGAGTGAGGAAGCCTCAAGGAAGCAGAGAAATATTGTGTGTTTCATTGGTGCTATACTGTGCCCTGGTTGACTCATCCCTCCTTCCTTGTGACCCTTCTGTGACATTTTTTTGAGAATGATAGAAGCCTTATTATTTAAACTAGTTTTAACAAGAGTGAATATGTTGGCTCATTTAACCAGGTTAGATTCTTTAGGCTCTTTTGTTCTTTCTGAAACTTTTGCAACTATATGCCACTTGTCTGTTGGTGTGATTCTCTTATGCTGCAGGAAGTGCCAATAGAGTCTGTGTGGTAACTTCAGGCCTGCATTCTTATGGTTTGGAATAACAAAAGCAAGAGAACCTCCTTACTCATACTTCCAGCCCAACAAGCAGGAAAGTCTGGGAGAAGAAATGATCAGCCCAGCCAGTGTTATGTGCTTACCCATGTTGTTGAGGAGATGGGGACTAGATTAATAACTCAACCAAGATCACATAGAACCAGAAGAAGAGGGCTAGACAGACAAATCTATACTTATTGTCATATGATACTTTTAAGGAGCTCTGATCACTGGTGCTTACTAACAGAAAATGGGGTGATTCAAACACACAAACAGCTCTGCCGGAGAAAGATAAGATGATCTACTTCCATAAGGATTTACAGCTCTTACAAAGGATGAGCAATGAGGCTACAGTCTCATTTCTCAGAAGAAACCATAAGGACAAGAAGACAACAAAATGTAAATTCTATAAAATTCATGAAATTTAATAAAATTCTAAAAAAAATGTAAAACATATAAGATTCTAAAAAAAAAAGACCAACTAAGAATTTTATACTCAGCTATATTGCTCCTCAAATACAATGGCAAAAATTAGGATAGTCCAGATAGACAGAAATTAAATGAATTTGTAAAAACCAGACCAACTTTACAAGAAAGCGGTCAGAGAACCACCCATGACAGTCAACACCTTGAGACTAACGTATGTGACGTCACCCAGAAGTCAACCAAAATATAGAAGTATCTAAGGTGAAACAAACCTCTCAATTTATGAATGAAAACAACTACAAATTAAAAAGAGGGAGTTATTGGTGTAGTTACAGAACTCCCAAATAGAGAGTAATTAAGTCAATTTCAAGATGAATAGACCACTTTAAGTTACAGAGTAGCCCTACAGAAAATTAATAAACCCTCTTATCAAAATGGAAAATAAGAAGCTCATAAAGATTTAGCAAACACTAAAACAACAGCACTGAAGAAAATAAAGATAAAAAAAACACAAAAAATATTTACTCAGCACAGAAAATTATCTACAACAAAGAAACCAGCAGCACCAGAAAATAAAAAAGCAGCAAAATGACAGCGACACTTCACATCCCACAGTAATTACACTGAATGCAAACGCACCACTCATGGGCCTGAGAAGGTATAGGAAAATAGGCCCTTCAATCCATCAATATGCTGTCTATAAGAGGTACACCTTGAACCTTGGACACAAAGGCAAAAATAGACTAAAAATCAAAGTATAGGAAAAAATATATCAAGCTCATGGCAAAAAAAAAAAAAAAGAGCAGGAGTGGCAATATTATAAGAGACAAGGAAGATCATTATGTAACGATAAAACAAAAGGACATAAGTATAAAAATCTATGCACCCAATGGAAGAGTCTTAAAATACACAAATCGAACAGAACTGAAGAATTGAATGAATAAATAAATAGACAACTCTCTAGTAATAATTGTTGTTAGGTGCTGTGTTAGGCTGAATTCTCTAGAGAAACAAAACCAGTGAACACACACACACACACACACAGAAATTTATATCAAGAAGGTGTCTCTCACAGTTTTAAAAGTGGTTAAGTCCAGTCTGGTTCAAGTTGGTGGGAGGCTTTTCCTGTTTCATGTAGCTTCCGTGGCTGATAAACAAGGAAGAAGGAAGACTACTGGCTAGTGATGGCAGAGGCAGATGACTCCAAGGTCAGCAGGTCAGGCTTATGGATGCAGAGTTGAATGAATATAAGGTCAACAGATTATGGCAGGTAGCTGATAGTTCCAAGGGTCGATAGGCAATATGGTAAACGGTTGGCTCCAATCCAAAGAAGCAAAGATCATTGAGACAGATATAGGAACCAGGGAAGCAAGAAGAGGGAAGATTTCCTACAGAGTTTGCTTAAGTAAGAGCAAAACATACCCCCTATGAAACTTATTTTCAATTGCATGACCTGAATAAGGAGGCTGCACTCCTCCCTAACCCTCACAACAGATTCCATCATGTAGTGGCTCTTACATTATGTTAGATCACATCATGGGGAAGACCTCAAAAGCCAAACTATTGAAAATACTAATCCAGCCAAGTAAATACAAAACATAACTATCACAGGTGGCATCAGGTGCATAGGGACCCTATGTGCAGCAAAATGAAACTGTCTGGTTTCCTCACAATCATTACGTTTGAGCAAAATGCTGCAGGCATTGTGCCAAGCTATCTCTTAAAGAGTCATATTCTTTTTGACTTCCTTCCTGCTTTACCGAGAATGACATCTCCTAATAACGTGCCAAAGTACGTAAGTCTCACTATCCTTGCTTCTGAGGAGCATTCTGGCCATGTTTCCTTCAAGATCGATTTGTTTGTTCTTTTGGAAGTTCTTGGTACTTTCAATATTTTTTTACCATCACTAAAGCTCAAATGCTTCAATTCTTCTTTACTCTGCCTTCTTTTTTTTAAAGGTTTATTTATAAAAGTTTATTTTTTCTGTTTTCATAGAATTTTCTAAAGGCTAACCAAAACAGTATGTTATTTTTATCCTTTAATCACTTGATTTGTAAATTTTCAGCTTGAGTTGGTAAAGTTAGTGGAATATAAGAAATATTAAATAAATACGTGGAATTTGATTGCTCTTCAAGCATCTACAAAACAATAACAGCATCTCATTAAAACTCAAGTGAAATTAGAACTAGAGAGATTCCTCAATGAGTGTTACATAGCCTAAAAATAAACAGTAATCATATTCATTGATGTGAGACATTAAGGCTTATAACATGTTTTACCTAGACTGATGTTTTCTGAAACTTCTGAATGACCCTAAAAATCCACATTTCAAAAGAAAAACATAAAAGGGGCTTCACAAATTTATGGGAAAACATAATAAAAGGCAACTTTCATCACAAACTGTTGTTGTTGTTTTTTGTTTACTGTTTCTTCTTTAACATGTATATAAAGCAGTTGAAAATACAATGGCCTGGGTCAGCATACTCCAGTCTCAAAGGGCTCTTCAAAGGGCTCTTTCGAGGTCTTGTGCAGCAGACTTACCTAATGCAATGTGTCGTTTGATCTACTGACTCCTGCTTCTATGAGCATTGATTGTGAATCTAAGTAAGATGAAATCCTTGACAACTTTAGTCTTTTCTCCATTTTTCATTATATTACTTACTGGTTCCGTTGTGAGGATTTTTATTTTCTTTACATTTAATATGTTAGTCTGGGTAGACTAGAGAAACAAATCCATGGACACACACACATACGTGTATAAGAAAGAGATTTATATACAAGAGCAATTGAACATTGAGAAAACATCCCAACTCAGTCCAGATCAAGTCCATAAGTCTGATATTAGCCCATATGTCTGCTACAAATCTATAAAGTCCTCTTCAGACTCACAAAACACATGCAATGACACCAAATGTAGAAGATCACAGGCCAGTGGGTAGAAAGTTTTTGGATCCAGTGCCATTGGAAACATCTCAGCGCAGCAGGGATCTCTGCATCAGGGTGGGTTCATGTGTCTTGTCAGCTGCTATGTCTCCCAGGGGGTAAGCAGAGAGTCTCCCACCTCCAAGGAAGAAGTACCACATTTCCCAGCATTCTCAGGAGAAGGCCATGAGCACACAGAGGCCTCATTGGCTATGATCTGATTGACAAGCTAGACTCCACCCCTACACTCTTTTTTAAAAAAAAATCATTTTATTAGGGGCTCATACAACTCCTATCACAATCCATACACCTGCACTCTTAATCCTCAAATTGACAAAAGATTATAAACCTACCACATTGAGTTGCAATCCATACTGAGGGATTCAATCGTAGTAGGAGTCTTTAGTATACCACATTCGATGAAGGAGAGAATACATTGAAAGAAACTCAACAAAGGCAGTGGAATTAAGCAAAGGAATTAACCGATTGAACCTCAGAGATGTATACAGAATATTTCATCCAACAGCAACACAATATACAGTGCTTTCCAGTGCACATGGAACATTCTTCAGAAAAGAACATATGTTGGATCACAAAGCAAAATAAATAAAATTTAAAAAACATCAAAACACCACAAAGTATCTTTACAGACCAAAATACTATAAAATTAGGAATTAACAATAGGACAATCAAATACTTGGAAACTCAATAACCATCTACTTTAAAACTACCACATAATAAAATAAATTAAAAATGAACATTAAAAATTCCTTAATTCAAATATGAATGAAAACACAACATATTGAAACCTTTGGGACATGGCAATTTATAGCAATAACATACATTAAAAAGAGAAGAGAGAGAAAAAAAATAGAGAAGAGAGAATTAAACTCAGCAATACCATAATCCAATACCTCCAAAAGTTAGGAAAAGAACAGAAAAATGAGCTGATAGTCACCAGAAGAAAAGAAAAAACTAATATTAGAGCAGAAATAAGTGAGATACAAAAACAGAAAAATAATATCAGCCATCAACCAAAATAGATGCTGATTCTTTGAAAAGATTAATAAAATCAACAAAACACTGGCAAATCTAACAAAGAGAAAGAAACAGAAAATCAAATAACATAAATAAGATATAAAATGGGTGACCTCCTGGAGATCCCCTTGCAGAGGGGTCTCGGGGAGGAGATGAGCCAGTCAGGGGCGATGTAACAGCGATGAGAAATACAACTTTCCTCTAGTTCCTAAATGTTTCCTCCCCGCTCCCACTACCATGACTCGAATTCGACCTTGCAAGTCTGGCTAGATCAGAGGATGTACACCGGTACAGATAGGAACTGAAAATAACAGAGAATCCAGGGCGGATGAGCCCTACAGGGCCAGTGGTGTGAGTGGCGAAACAGGGAGGGTAAAGGGAGAATGGGTAGGAAAGAGGGAACTGATTACAAGGAACTATATGTGACCTCCTCCCTGGGGGACAGACAACCGAAAAGTGGGTGAAGGGAGACGTCGGACAGGGCAAGATATGACAAAATACCAATTTATAAACTATCAAGGGCTCATGAAGGAGGGGGGAGCGGGGAGGGAGGGGAAAAATGAGGACCTAATGTCGGGGGTTTAAGTGGAGAGAAAATGTTTTGAGAATGATGTACAAATGCGCTTTACACAATTGATGTGTGTATGGATTGCGATAACAGTTGTATGAGCCCCTAATAAAATGTTTAAAAAATAAATAAATAAAAATTAAAAAATAAAATAAAAAATAAAATGGGTGACCTCAAAACAGAATCAATGGAGAGTAAAAGTATAATAATACAATAATATGAAGATCTGAATTCCAATACATTTTTATATCTAGAAGAAATGGATGCATTTCTAGAAACATTCTTCCTATCTAAACCAACATAGACTGAGGTAGAAATTTCCAACAGCCCCATAACAAAAGGATAAATTGATTAGGTCATTAAAAACTCATAGATGAAGTTTAGGCACAGATGACCTCACTTGTGATTTATACCAAACATTCAGAGAAGCTCTTCCTTGAGTTCTGTGCAAATTATTCTACATTATTAAAAATGATGAGATACTTCTAAGTAATTTTATGAAGTGAGCATAGCCTTAATTAATACCCAAATTAGAAAAGGAGATTACTAAAAAAGAAAATTATAGATCAATTTTCCTCATGAGCATAGATGAAAAATTCTTAACAAAATCTTAGCCAATAGAATATGAGGACATTTCCCACCCCCCACCAATGGAATTTGGGCAACAACAATAATACTCTTAACAACAACAATACAAAAACAATGGCCAACATTAATTTCTTTTTTTTTTAAATCATTTTACTGGGGGCTCTTACAGCTCTTATAGCAATTCATACATCGATTGTATCAGTCACATTTTTGCATATGTTCCCATCATCATTTTCAAAACATTTTCTTTCTACTTGATCCTTGGTATCAGCTCCTCATTTTTTCCTCCCTCTCCACCCTCTCCCCCTCATGAACCCTTGATAAATTATAAATTATTATTGTTTTCATTTACACTGCCTGCTGTTTCCCCTCACCCACATTTCTGTTGTTTGTCCCCCTGTCATGTGTGTGTGCGCGTGCGCTATACATCGATAATTGCAATTGGTTCAACTTTTCTCCCCCTTTTCCCCCCAACTTCCCCCTACCCTCCTGGTATCATTACTCCCATTACTGTTCCTGAGGGGTTTATTTGTCCTGGATTCTGTGTGTTGAGAGCTCTTATCTGTACCAATGTACATGCTCTCATCTAGCTGGATTTGTAAGGCAGAACTGGGCTCATGATCATGGGGAGTGGGGGGGGGGAGAGGAAGCATTTAAAGAGCTAGAAGAATGTTGTGTGTTTCTTTGGTACTGTACTACACCCTGGCAGACTCATCCCTTCCTTGTGACCCTTCTGTGAGGGGATGTCCAATTGTCTACAATAGGCTTTGAGTCTCTGTATTAAGACAGGGTTCTCTAGAGAGATAAAACCAGATTGCCAATAATTTTGTGTATATATATATTTATATAGATAGACAGATAACACAAGAAATAAATAGTTAAATTTTAAAGCAGTTAGATAGATAGATAACACAAGAAATAAACAGTTAAATTATAAAGCAGTACAAATGGCTCGGTACAATTCAAATGTGTTAGACAGTTGTGAGACACTGGCAGTCCTTCAAGTCTTGAGGGCCGCCAGGTAGTCCTCTGTGGAGAGATGCAGGCTATCCCAGCACAGACAGCAAACTGCAAGGCAGGTCACCAACAGTCAGTCCCCAGCTCAAGAGATGTAAATTCCAATTGTGTGGCAAAGCCCAGGTCTTAAAGGAACCTCAAATTACAGTGATACACTCCACAGGTTAGGCGTCCCACAGGTAGTGTAGCTTGCAAATTGAGGCACAGAACAAGCAAGGCAGCCGCACACTGGTTAATGATCAAAGAATGAGAGACAAGAAAGGTGAGGCTCGCTGAGCCATTTATCCCTCCATCCTTCAATTAATCCCACATCTGTTTATCGGCCAGGTTTGCACAATAAACTATCTCAGTCTCCACTCTAACTCTTGCATCAATATGATTGTTTTGGATCTTCTGATGCCTAATACCTGATCCTGTGGACAGCTCATAATCACACAGACTAGTGTGCTTCTTCCATGTGGGCTTTGTTGCTTCCCTGTTAGATGGCTACTTGTTCAACTTCAAGCCTTTAAAAATCCAGATGCTATATCTTTTGATAGCCAAGTACCATCAGGTTTCTTCACCACATTTGCTTATGCACCCATTTTTGTCTTAAGTGATTGTGTTGGGTAGGTGGGCATGACAGAATGCCAGGTTACTTGAATAAAGTGTTCTTGTATTGATAGAGGGCTTGACTAGGGCCCAATGTCCGATATACTTATATCCCTATCATTGTATTGTTCCAGAAGAATACACTACAGAAGACAGCACTAAAGATATAGGCGGGTCTACCCAGACCACACAGGAGGGAACTAAGAGGTACAGAGGGGGCAGAGGGAACCGCATCCTAGCCCACCAAGCCTCAAGGACAACATTCTTTCTTGGAGCAGCCAATGCACAGAGAGGACTGCAGGGCCAGCCCCACCAAGAGACATTATATCCCCTCACTAAAGCACAGCACTATAGGGGGAAGCACTGGAGACAGAGTGCGGAATTGTGCCTGGTCTGCCCCCGCCCCTGCTGACCTCTGGTCAACATTAATTAAAGTGAAAGAGATTCAGAGCAATGCTCTGTAGTGCATTCTTCTGGGGGTGGGGGTCAGTGTAGCTGAGATTGGGGCTGGGCCTGCAGACCTCTGGCTAACATTAATTTCAGTGAAAGATTCAGAGATATTCCTTTGGTGAATGGGAACCATAAATGGATGCCTTTATTCTATACTATGCTGGAAGTTTTAATCAGAGCTGTAAGACAATAAAAGGAAATAAAGGGCATTGGAATTGGCAAAGAAGAAATAAAAACTCTGTTTGTTGATGATGTAAGTCTGTATATAGAAAATTCCAAGCAAAATTACTGGAACTTATTCATCAATTCATCAAAGTAGCTGGACATTGATCAACATACAAAAATCAGTTATATTCTTTTATACAAACAAAGTAAACACCAAAGAGGAAATCAGGAGAACTATACCATTTACAATAGCCACCCAAAAGATGAAATACTTAGGAGTAAGTTTAACCAGAGAAACAAAATACTTACACAAGAAAAACTACAAAACACTACCACTAGAAGTTAAAAGAGATCTACATAAATCGAAGTATATATCATGCCATGGATAGAAAGACTTAACATTGTGAAAATGCCAATACTACCTGTGTTAGGCTAGGCGGTCTAGAGAAACAAAACCAGTGGTGAAGTAAATTCATATCAAGAAGGTATCCCAGCCCAGTACAACTCAAGTCCATAAGACTGATACTAGCCAGGGTCCTCTTCAAATCACCATAGCTGCAGGCTGATGATGCAGAAATATGAAGCGGGAAGAAGGGAAATCACAGGCCGGTAGATGCAAAGTTGAGTGGATACAATGTTGGTGGGAACATGGCAACTTGGAGGTTGGCTCCTCCAGTCCTCAGACCACATGGGACCACCCCTGGAGGCAGACACAGAGTCTCAGCAAGCAGGAAGGCAAAGGAAGCAAAAAAGAAATTGCTCTCCTTCATGTCTCTCTCAGACAAAAGGCCACTCCTTTTGTGTTACCAGACTACTGCCTGATTGACAGGCTGGACTCTACCCCTCCAGGTACCATCAAGTTGACATAAAATCTAACTGCTACACTATGCAAAGTGATCTACAGATACAATAGGATCTTGATCCAGATCACAACATCATTGTTTTAAAGAGATGAAAAATACTACATGAACTTTATGTAAAAAGGAAAGAGACCTCAAATAAACAAAGCACCACTAAAGAAAAGGTGAGAAGAGGCATTTTATTTCCCAGTTTCAAAATATACGTCACAGTAGTAAAACCAGCCTGGTACTGGTACATCAATAGACAGATAGACCAGTGGAACAGAATTTAGAACCCAGAAGTAAATACATCTTCCTATGAACAACTGGTCTTTGACAAAAGACCTAAATGCATTAAATGAGAAAGCAGTTGTCTCTTTAACAAATTAGGCTGGAAAAACTGGATATCATTTGTAGAACAATGGAACAGGACCTTATCTCACACTATGTACAAAAGTGAACAGATGATGGATCAAGGACCTAAGTGTAAAAACTAAAACCATAAAAACCATCAATTAAAAATTAGGGACAAGTTTAGGGAGCCCTAATACATGGCATCAAGACACTATCAAACAGAACTGAAAACACACAGCTGCAGAAGACAAACTTGATGAGTGGGCTCTCCTCAAGATGATGTGCACCAAAAGATTTTTATCAAAGAGTGAAAAGAGAACCCACAAACTGGGTTAGAAATTTTTTTTAACCACAGTATATTGGACAAGGGCCTAATCTCAACACCTCAACAACAAAAAGACATAATCGAATTAATAAATGGACAATGGACATGAAGACACTTCACCAATGAAGACAGTCAGATTGCTGGCCAAGAAATATGAAGAAATGTTTGAGATCATTGCTCATTAGAAAGATGCAAATCAAAACAACAATAAGCTATCATCTTATCTCAGATTAGTGGCAAATATGCATTAAATATCAACTAAAAAATGAAGCAAACAAACAGAAAACAATAAAGGCTGGCAAAGATATGGAGAGAATAGAACCCTCATGTGTGGCTGGTGTAACTATGAAATAGTGCAACCACTCTATTCCTTTAAAAAGTTGGAAATACAACTTTCCTCTAGTTCCTAAATGTTTCCTCCCCACTCCTACTACCATGACTCGAATTCGACCTTGCAAGTCTGGCTAGACCAGAGGAGGTACACTGGTACAGATAGGAACTGAAAATACAGGGAATCCAGGACAGATGAGCCCTACAGGACCAGTGGTGTGAGTGGTGAAACAGGGAGGGTAAAGGGAGAATGGGTAGGAAAGAGGGAACCGATTACATGGAACTGTGTGTGACCTCCTCCCTGGGGGACAGACAACCGAAAAGTGGGTGAAGGGAGACGTCGGACAGGGCAAGATATGACAAAATACCAATTTATAAACTATCAAGGGCTCATGAGGGAGGGGGGAATGGAGAGGGAGTGGAAAAATGAGGACCTAATGTCGGGAGTTTAAGTGGAGAGAAAATGTTTTGAGAATGATGTACAAATGCGCTTTACACAATTGATGTGTGTATGGATTGTGATAACAGTTGTATGAGCCCCTAATAAAATGTTTTTAAAAAATTAATTAAAATGTAAAAAAAAAAAAGTTGGAAATAGAAATAACACAGGATCCAACAATCCCAATTCTGGGGTATGTCCTAGAGAATTAAGAGTAGTGACACAAATAGATACATGTATGCCCATGTTTATCACAGTACTTTCACAATAGCAAAAAGATAGAAGCAATCTAAATTCCCATCAATGGAAGAGTGGATAAACAACCTCTAGTATATATACACATGGAATATGGTACAACAGCCAAGAATAATGTTGAAACCGTGAAACACTTCATAACATGGATGAACCTGGAGGACCCAATGCTAAGTGAAAGTAACTTATTTACAAAAGGACAAATATGATATGAGACCACTACTATAAAAAGTCAAGAAAAGGTTTTCGCACTAATATAAACACTCTCTGATGGTTGCCAGTGTGGGAGGAGGAAGGAAGGGAAATTGCCAACTATAGAGTAAACACATAGTACCTTGAGTGAAAGAGATGAAGAAACAAAAAAGATCACTGTATGAAAAATAGGAAAGGAAAGACTTCTGGCGGAAATGCGCGCACGCGCGCACACGCACGCGAAAGGCTTACAACCTAATAAACCTGTGGGGGCAGTTCCAGTCTGTCTTATAACGTCTTTGTGAGTTAGAATCTGCTCAACTATAAGCATTTTTGTTTGCTTTGTTGTTTGTTTTTTAAAATCCTGTGTGTATCACATTTTGACTTTTAGGTAAGATGTATTAAACTCATCTTTCACTCATTCATGGCCACTGAGTCAATGCCAATTCATAGCAATCACACAGAACAGGATAAAACTGCCCTTGTGAATTTCCAAGATGCAATTATTTACAGGCATAGAAAGAGCCATGTTTTTACCTGGTAGCATCAAGTGGTTTCCAATTGCAGACCTTGTGGACCCCAGCTCAGTACATAAGCACTACGCCACCAGAGTTCCTTAAAACTCATCTTTAGACAATTCAATAATGAATTATTATAACAAAAGTACAATAGCAAATCATCTTGATGAAGCCTTACTATGTGTTGCTCTAAATGTACTAACTCATTTAATTCATAAAGCAGATTTTTGAATTATGTATTATTATTGTCATTATAGAAATGGAAAAAGGAAATAAAAAGAAAGATTAAGTTACCATATATACTTGTGTATAAGCTGAGTTTTCAGTACATTTTTTTATGCAGTTTTTGTGGTTAAATCAGGTGCCTCGGCTGATATTCGAGTATCTAGACTTAGGCTGTGCTTCAAAGAATAGGAGGGGGGAAATGTTCAATATGGTTAGATATAAGAAAACATACTTTCAAATATACTTTGTGGAGATTTTGGAGTCTATTTGGTATTGGATCTTGAAGACTCAGAAATGTTTGTTGAAATGAAAAATAATAACCATGAATCAGTGTTCTAAATCACTCAAAGAGCATCTTGGCTCTAATTTATTTTACTCTCCAAAGAAAATGTCCGCGGAAAACATTCTTGGGTACGAAGAACTCAATTTGATTGCGAACAATGTTTTATACTGACTACTTGGAGGCTGTCTTTTGGTAGAAGCTGTGAAGCAAGCATTGAGCTGGCCCTTAGTTACGTCTCAAGTTGCTGCTCATGAGGTGGTTATGGACATGTCTTGAGATCCTATGACACCCCTGGACTTCTTTTTCTTCCCCCAGATTTATGGAATCCATCCTGCTTTCCTTTATTTTTCACAGCTGCCTCCACACCATCTATATTTATTTTCACAAGGCTTTCTGAAAAAGTATCTTCTTGGCTTTCTGTAACCATCCTTGATGACCAGAGGCCATTTTGTTTTCTAAGGATTCATTGGTACAAGGAAATAAACTATTGGTCAAAAGAAATGACAAAACTTGGATGCAATAAATATTCTCAAATTTTCAACAAGTGCTATAAGTTATTCTGTACTTTTTACTGAAATGAGTCAGGATCTAAACTAGTCGTGTCATAATTTTATCTGGAATTTTCCTTGTGCACATTGCGCACTGTTTGAAGAGTTTTACATCTATTAGCTCTTTGTGATATCCTTGTTAGGTAGGTACAGTTGATGTCCCACATCAGAAGAGGAAACATGGACACAAGGTAATTGTATCTCTCCAAAGTATCCTATCTTCTCTATCTGTGGGAGTGGGTATTCTTAATTTTGTTAATTAGCATCACTATAATTGCAACAATGAGCGCAAACATAACAATTTTGAGGACTGGATATAGTTTAATTCTGTTTTACATAGGGTAACTATGAGTCAGAATTTATTTGATAGCACCTAACAGCAGTGTAGGGGAGCAGTTCTCAATCTGTGAGTCGCCCAACACCATCAGAAAACACATATTTCCAATGGTCTTAGGAACCGAGACACCACTCTTCTACCTGTCTCCAGGTGGTTCCACCCACATGCAGATATGCCTACATATGAGTATCTTGCGTGAAGACTGTTACCCATGCTACACCATGCTCCAAGACAAAATTTCATTTATTTGTAATTAGAAATAAATACTTCACAATATATAATGACATTGTTTTTGTGATTAATCACTATGCTTTAATTATATTCAATTTGTAACAATAAAAATACATCCTGCATATCAGATATTTACATTACAATTCATAACAGTAGCAAAATTACAGTTATGAAGTAGAAACGAAAATAATTTTATGGTTGGGGGTCACCACAACATGAGGAACTGTATTAAAGA
>NW_022111324.1:14540376-14551906 GCF_000313985.2 Echinops telfairi
TATTTTGTCATATCTTGCCCTGTCCGACGTCTCCCTTCACCCATTTTCTGTTGTCCGTCCCCCAGGGAGGAGGTCACATATAGATCCTTGTAATTGGCTCCCTCTTTCCAATCCACTCTCCCTCTATCCTCCCAGTATCGCCACTCACACCACTGGTCCTGAAGGGATCATCCGCCCTAGATTCCCTGTGTTCCCAGGTCCTATCTGTACCAGTGTACAACCTCTGGTCTAGCCAGACTTGCAAGGTAGTATTTTGATCATGATACTTGGCGGGGGAGAGAGGGGGGAGGAAGCATTTAGGAACTAGAGGAAAGTTGTATTTTTCATCATTGCTACATCACACCCTGTCTGGCTGGTCTCCTCCCCGAGACCCCTCTGCAAGGGGATCTCCAGTGGCCAACAAATGGGCTTTGGGTCTCCACGCCGCACTCCACCCCTCATTCACTATGGTAAAGTGTTTGTACTGATGATGCCTTATACATGATATCTTTGACACCTGTGATCACACAGGCTGGTGTGCTTCTTCCAAATGGCCTTGGTTGCTTCTGAGCTAAATGGCCGCTTGTTTACCTTAAAGCCTTTAAGACCCCATACGCTATACCTTTTGATAGCCGGGCACCATCAGCTTTCTTCGCCACATTTGCTTATGCACCCATTTGTCTTCAGCGATCGTATCATGGAGGTTAACATACAATGATTTGATTTTTTGTTCTCTGATGCCAGATAACTGGACTATCAGTCTTTACAAGAGTAAAAAGCCTCATCTTTATGACCTTCAGGTTAGCAGCCCAAAGTGTAACCTATTGGGTAAATGGGGAGGAACAACCTCGCATCTGGAAGGGATGCTCCACAGTAATTTAGAATAAAGTCCAAGGGGAAAATGCAACCGGTATTATGTCCCTGGCCAGACACATTTGCATTGGTTTCTACTGAGCCTTCGGTGAATCACACCGTAGACTATGGTGATTTTCGACTCTGGCCTTACATGGAACCTGGCATCTCCTACAGATGCTTTTGTTAATCTGATAGGCAAAGATCTGCCCTTGAAAGAAATGATACAGGAAAATTTTCCCTAGCACCAACCCCCATGTTCAATGTGACACCTCCAAAATCAAACTCACTGCCATTGAGTCAATGCCGACTCATGGTGACGCTTGTGCATTTCCAAGACTGTAACTGTTTAAGGGAGTAGAAAGCTCAGTCTTTCTCCTGGAGGTGCTGGTGGTTTCGAGTTGCTGACCCTGCAGTCGGTAGGCCATCTCGTAAACACTACACAACCAGCGCTCCTGATCAACGTAAACAGAGCTCATAACCTCCTTTCCTTAACAGTATTTTAAATTCTATGCCATTGGATAAATTATTGATGTTATTAATGAAATCA
Organism: Echinops telfairi; assembly: GCF_000313985.2. Classification (NCBI taxonomy): domain Eukaryota; kingdom Metazoa; phylum Chordata; class Mammalia; order Afrosoricida; family Tenrecidae; genus Echinops; species Echinops telfairi. Next base: position 14,541,758 of record NW_022111324.1, read on the forward strand.
CTTTATATCCCAGGAGGATAATTGATAAAAGTTTTTTTTTTTTTTGTCATAAAACGATAATTAGATGGCTGAAGTAAACCAGAGAAGTATATAGTCAAACACAACTCATGGATTCTGGGCTCTCAATTCTAGTCTCAATCCAAGAACAGTTCGTTTTTATAACATGGCCCTGCTTGATAATTGCCTTCATGAAGTAATCACTGAAGATATGGGTGTGCTAGCAAAGTGGTGAACAAAGCAGATGGTGCCTGGCTATCAATTGGAATAGTGTCTGGGCTTTTAAAGGCTTGAAGATAAACAAGCAGCTATCTAAATGAGGGGTCAACCAAGTCCACATGGAAGAATCACACCAGGCTGTGTGATCCAAAGATGACAAATAATAAAATCCAAATATGATGAAGGGAAAGGTTCAAAGCTTAAATTGTGAACACTCAATATGTAGAAGGCCATGCAGGACAGTGGGATCTCAAAATCAAGCCTCTTGCCAGATCCCCTCTGGCCACAGTTGAGGGACATGAACAGTCTTATTATTGGACAGAAATCTTTGTAAATTAGATTATGCTGGAGGGAACTATGGTATTATATGATGCCTTGTCAGTTAACCTCCCTCTTGACCTATCCTGAATTTGCTCTAGGTTTAAATATTTCTCACTTGTGCCAAGATGGGATTTTTCTCTCTGGCTTATTTCAATGTTGCCAGTGGTCTTTTCTTTTTTTTCCTGTTTTGTTTTGTGTTTGTTTTGTAGTGTTTCCGTTATGTTTCCCAGTTAATGAAGCACAGAAAGCATGGATGCATAGGGTCAATAACTGATGTCATAGCTTATTGGGGATGATGACGGAGGTTGAGGGGAACTGGGGAGCAAATAATGAATATGGAAGGGAGGAGGGTGCACTAGGACTGATTGTGATGCTGTATATATAACTCGTTTTAAAAAGTAACTTAACTATGGAAGTATATAAGATGTGTATTTTATATCATTAAAACTATTTTTAAAAAACAACAGCAAAAATAAAGTGCAACCTATATGCTACCAGGGCTCTGAAGGTAAGGTCAACAGTTTGAAACCAACAGCCACTCTGCAGGAGAATGATGAGGCTTTCTCCTTCTATGAACAGTTAAAATTTTAGAAATCCACACGGGTAGTTCTACTCTGTCTTATAGGGCTACTATGAGTCAGAATTAACTTGATGGCAAGGAGTTTTAACCTGTGAGAAATTAAAATTCTGTTTGTCAATGCCACTTGCAGTATTTCTAAGGAGCCCTAGTTACATGGTGGGTTAGGAGATGGACTGTTAACCACAAAGTCGACAGTTCAAGAAAAATGAGGCTGTCTGCTCCTGTAATCATTTAGTTTTATGAGCCAGAATTGACTCGATGGCAGTAAGTGTACGGTATCACTGTGATAGCAGTGCTGGATTACTAAAACAGAAGGGTTGTTACTTGCTCAACACCACTTAGTGAGTCTTGATCCAAATCAAAGCCACTGGTTCTAAAGTCTACTCTTAATCATTACACTTCTGATTTTTAAGGTGCAGCCCAAATTAGCAGAGATGGTCACAAGTAGGTGTGTTTTATGATTTGCAGTCCAGTCTGACTTTAGGGCTGGCTGCTCTGGCAGGTTCCCTTGGGCAGGATGATGCTTGGCAGAAACAGCAATGCACAGTGACTGTTTCTCTGCTTTGGGGATTCATAAACTGGATTTCTCCATTATCTCAATATATGAGCACCTTGAAGGCAATTCACATGGAACAAAATCATAGGACACTGATGTTGTGGTGACGATTTCTTTTAGAAGAATCAATACCAGAGTAGTCCCAAGCATTTGGAGATTGAATAGACTTGAAATGTCCAACTTTCCCAAGAAACTGTTCTGCTCTATTTCCTCCCCCACTCCTCCCTTGAGTATCTTCCCTCATGCTCCACAATTTACTGAAACATCCCACGAATCTTTAAGGCTATGTTTCATGTGGTGGTAGTTGCTGTTTATTCCCCAATCCAAAGATCAAGCAGAGGTGAGCCAACTGCAGGGTCCAGAGCCAGAAGCTAAAAATATCAAAAAGTTATGGCAGGTCTTCTTGTTTCTACCAAAGCTCAGTCAGGAAGTAGAGGTATGGCTTTCCAGGTGAGGTACAGTGTGTTAGAATTATACAGTGGTATCAATATATATACCCCATCCAAGGAAACAAGGTGTGGTGTCCTAAGTCACACCCTCTACTAAGGTCATCTTAAAGATGCCCCCAAAGAAACAGTGGGTGTGGCTTGGTTCACACCCTCTACTATGGTCAGGTTTTAACCAGAAAGTGTGTTAATGAGAAGAATTGTAATAAAGGAAGCATAAAATTTGTGGGGGGCTAGGTGAGGGTTACTAATTTCATCCCCAAGGGAGACCTGAGTGACTCATACAGTTAATTTGCACCACTACTAACTGAATTCACCCATCCCGAAAAGCCAAACACGCTTACATCAACTTGATTCCAATGTATAGGGTTTTCAAGGCTAAAAATATTTTTTTAAAATAATTTTATTGGGGGCTCATACAATTCTTATCACAATTCAAGGCTGTAAATCTTTATGGGTTTTGTATGGCTAATCTTTTGATTAGCAGCTCAATGTTTAATCACCATGCCACCCATAGATGCTTCCAAAAAAAGAACTGGAGCATTTTCCTAAAATCCTATGGAGCATTTTCCTCTGCACCTCTGGGGTCGCCATGAATGGGAATCAACTTGAAGGCAACTGATTTTGTTTTTCAAATTTCCCTTAGGGTTTGAGGCCTGACAGCATTATTTTCCTGTACCTGAGAACACAACCTGCTGGCTCTAGTTCCCAGATCCAAAGTCTTTCTCTAGGAGTCAGGAGTTAGATGGGCATGTCCAGTATTTGTCTCTACGTCTTTCCTTTATTTTCATTTCAAAGAATGAAAAAGAATCATACTTTTGACTTTTAAACTGTTTGGTCACATTAAGCTTAACTATAGTAAAAATCTCAGAGCCATCTATTTTTTAAAGTGCTTTGTCTTTGATCTAGTTGAAACATTCCTCAGTTGTCAGAGCTATCACTGGAAGGAGCCCTGGTGGTGTCACAGGTAAGCACTTGGCTGTTGACAGAAAGGCTGGCAGTTTGAAATCACTAGCCCCTCTGTGGGTAAAAACACTTGGTAATCTTCTCCTGTAAAGACTCAAAAGAACCCTGGATCAAAGCCACTGTCATTGAGTCAACTCTGACTCATAGTGACCTTTTAGGACAGAGCAGAACCGCGCCATAAAGTTTCCCAGGCTGTAAATCTTTCTTCAGTGGAGGGACTGAAGGGTTGGGTCCCCACAGTTTCCTTTGAACTGACTTCCCCTATTCACATTTACAAGTACGAGGCATCAAATCAGATGCTTCTGGTAAACTCTTCTTAGCTGGTTTATAAATGTTAATCTTACTAGGGAAAGAGCCTCAAAACTCAAGGAACTTCATTATTCTTTTTTAAACTGCCTTCTTTGAACATTTGAGCATGTATTTACCCCTGCCCCCCCTTTGACCTCCCTCCCTCCTCCATTCCTTCTTCTTTCTCCTCTCTCTCCTTGTCCTTCTTTTATGTAGGTATACCAAAGCAAAAAGTTCATTTGCCTCACCTCTGCCATAATTAATGATGATTATTTCCTTTTGTTTGTTACATGTTCTATGAACATTTCTTTGTTTCTCCAAATATGGGTTTGATTGTTCTGCGAACACTATAAAAATAACTTAAAGTCAATGATTCACCTTTCATTCAGAACATCTCAACATTGTTTCCAAAATGAACTGGTATTATTAACCACCCTGCATTTCCTTAGTGCCTTTCATCTGACGATCACAAAGGGCATAACAAACATCAATTAATTCTTACAACATCCTTGTGAATTTAATTTGTATGTGGCTATAGTAGATGAATCATTTGAAGGACCGGCCAAGCACAGCCTTTGCGGGGAAGAGCAGCCTGGCACAGCTTAGGGATAAACAATCCAAGCAAACCGTTTAGGGCAAGAAAGGCAAACTGAAATCATCAAAGGAGTTTTGGTGAGAGAATAATTATCCAAATAAAGACCTAAATTTCCATAAGGAATACTTGGACTTTTGCAACATCACCAGAAAAAGAAGGAAGAGGGGGTTTGTTTGAGACTATTAATAGCTACATCCTCAATCTTACTGTTACTCCTAAGACAAGAATGTTGCCGAAAAAACAGCCCTGGTTATTAACTGAAACTTTGTTTCAGAATCAACGCAAAGAAAGTGTGCCATAGGCTGACTCATCAGCTCTTGGCTTCCTACTAAGATTTCTCTGGAGAATTTATCATTCACATATGTAGCAGTCCAAGGTCTATTTAATTGAAGAGTGATTTTATCTTTATTGTTCTTCAGACTACTCTTTTAAATAAAAACCCAAACAAAATAGAATTTAGAAACAGGCTCTCACTTTTTCAAATTGATTCACTGAACAATCAAGGCTACATACCAACAGAAGATTTGTAAATTTAACATATTTTCTTTATTGGAAGCACACCTTCATCTTAGCCATTCAGTATAGAGAATTCTAAATATACACAAAGTAGATAAAACAATATTACAAAAGCTAGATTTACCTATCACTTAGCTTTACTAATGATCAACATGGGTACCTTTATTCAAACATTATTACCATGAAAGAACACTTGGTAGAAATTCTCAGCATCTTGGTTTGACAACAGCACAGCTACCTTGAAGGGGCTCACGGAATTCTCAAAAACAAATTTAATTTATATTAATTGAGTTTATGCAATAATTAAGTCTATATATTTTGTAGAGTAAAATATGAAAGGTGGAGACAAAACAACTGTTGACCAACAGAAGAGAAGATAAAATGTGGTAGATATACTATGGAAAATATTTCTGTCATAAAAAGGAATGAAGTTCTAATTCATGTGAAAACAAGGATGAAACTTGAAAATGTTGTGGTAAGTAAATCAGACATAACTGGAAAAATATTGTATGATCTTACATGAAATAGCTTGAGTAGGCAAATGCATAGAGATAAGTTTACTAGTAGTTGCTCTACTGAGGGGGTACTGCCCCCAGAAAGCAGAAAAAACTTCAGCTGGGTGGAACTTTTGTAGCATGGATTTTTCCCTTTGGGAAAGCATCCAGCAATTCCCTCTGAGTTAGTGCACCCATTGGTGTCATCTGGGACGGCTCTCGCTGGTCACAGTGAATTTTTTCTTGTGTTTGGTGATGGCTGATTTAAGAGAACAGTGTATGGCTGTGAAATCTTGTTTCGTGCTCAGGAAAAATGCTGCAGAAACTGTTGTGATGTTGAACACAGCTTAAAAGAACAGCGCTATGGGAAAAACCTCAAGTGTATAGTGATTTTCTCATTATAAAAAAGGTGAAATGTCGATTGATGACAAACCTCATTCTGCACGTCTGTCAACCTCCTGAACAGTCAAAAATGTCAACAAAATGTGTGCATTTGTGCTTGAAGACTGACGATGGAACACTGAGAGATGGGGAAGTTATCTCGACTATCTTGGAACTTGGTTCAGCGAATTTTAATGGAAGGTTTGAGAATGAGAAGGGTCGCTGCGAAATTTGTGCTTCAGGTTCTGACCAACCAGGAAAACGAGCTTTGAGTGGAAACATGTCATGCTTTTAAGGAACAGCTCCAAAGTGACCTCAACTTTTCCCAAGGTCATTACTGGTGATTAGACATGTTATTATTCTTACAACCCCAAAGCAAACATCAATCAAGTCAGTGGAAGACGTCATCATCACCTCACCCAAGTGAAATAAAAAATCAAGACGATGCTCATTTGTTTATTTGATGTGAGGGGGATAATGCATTTGGAGTTCGCTCCACCAGGTCAGACTGTTCTATTGAAAGGTTTGAAATGATTGCGTAACAGTGTGCGACAAAGAAAGGACTGATTTGTGGCAGACAGGGAACTGGTTTTGATACCACAACAATGCACCTGCTCACACAACCATCTCAGTGTGCCAGTTTTGGGCAAAAACAGCATGCCTCTCTTGCCCCACACACCTTACCTTGCTCCTTGTGTGTGACGTATTTTTGTTTCTGTGAATGAAGAGGGACATGAAAGGATATTGAGGTAGTTAGTTATTGTGCCAACCTGGCCGATAAACACATGTGGGTGTAATTGAAAGGTGGAGGGATAAATGGCTCAGTGAGCCTCGCCTTTCTAGTTCTCGGGTCTCTTGTTTGGGATGGTCGGACCAGGGTGCAGCTGCCTTAGCAGTTCCCTGCATCAGCTGGCAAGGCTAACTTCCTGCAAGACATCCCCAATGAGAAGCCACATGGACCTACCCAGATACAGCCCTGGGTGCTGTAGTAGCCATGTGGAGACCCCCACCAGTGCTGAGATGCTTACACATTCACTGACTCGGCTTTCCTCCTGCAGTTGGCATCATTGCCTCTGTTTTGTGAGATGGAGGAGGACTTTGTGGGTTGGTGTTGGACATATGGGTTGTTGGATTTGTGGGCTTGGGCAGCACGGGGTTGGAATGTTTTCTTGATGTGTACTTAACCTTTATATAAAACTCTCCCTTATACATGAGTTTCTGTGGATTGGTTTCTCTAAAGTACCCAGACTAACACAGACATCAATTTGAAGATGTAGAAAAGGTGAAGAAAAAAATATGGGAGGTGCTGTGAGTCACCCAAACAGATGAGTTTGAAAAATGTTTCCCAGAATGGAATAGCAGATTTTACAAATGCATTAAGTGTAATGGAGAGTACTTTGAAGGCTATAGGTTGTTTTGTAGAAAAATTTAAACACGTAGCTTTGGGGGAAAAAATTCCAGTTTTTCTTGGGTACCCCCTTGTAGACTAGGTGAGTATGTAGTTAATGGATAGAAAATTTGTTTGGAGTGATGAAAAATTTTAGGAACCAACAGTGATGATGGTTGCACAATATTGTGAACATAATTAATTCCATTTAATCATACAATTAAAAGTTTTTGCAATACAATGGAACTTTTAAAAGTTGTTTATGGGAAATGTTGCAATACAATGGATCTTTTTTTGGTTAAAGATCATTTTATTAGGGCTTTTACAGCTTTGATAACAATCCATACATCACTTGTATCAAGAATATTTGTACAAATGTTGCTATCATCATTTTCTAAACATTTACTTTCTATTTGAGCCCTTGGTATCAGCTCCATATTTTTCCCATCTCTCCCCCACTCCTACCTTTGTCACCCCTGGGTAAATTATAAATTATTATTTTCATATCTTGCACCAACCGCGGTCTCCCTTCACACACGTTTTGGTTTTTTGTCCCCCTTGGGGTGGGGTGGGAGGTTATGCATTGGTCATTGTGATAGGTTACCTCTTCCTCCTCTCCTCCCTCCCCTTCCCCCCCTCCTGGTATCGCTACTCCTACTTCTGTCCCTGAGGGATTTCTGACCTGGATTCTTTTTAAAAAAATAATTTTATTGGGGGCTCATACAACTCTTAGTACAATCCACACATCCATCCATTTGTACATTTGTTGCTCTCATTCTCAAAACATTTGCTTTCTACTTGAGCCCTTGGTATCAGCTCTGCATTTCCCCCACCCATCTCTCTCTGGTACCCCCTCCCTCATGAATCCTTGATAATTTATAAATTATTATTATTTTGTCCTATCTTACACTGTCTGACATCTCCCTTCACCCAATTTTCTGTTGTTTGTCCACAAGGGAAGGGGTTATATGTAGATCCTTGTAATTGGCTCCCCCTTTCTACCCCACCTTCCTTCTACCCTCCCTGTATCGCCTCTCTCACCATTGGTCCTTAAGGGATCTTCTGTGCTGGATTCCCTGTGTTTCAAGTTCCTATATGTACCAGTGTACATCCTCTGGTCTAGCCAGATTTGTAAGGTAGAATTGGGATCAAGATGCGGGCGGGGGTTGGGGGGGACCATTTATGAATTAGAGGAAAGTTGTATGTTTCATCTTTGCTACACTGCACCCTGACTGGCTCATCTCCTCCTGGCAACCCTTCTGTAAGGGAATGTCCAGTTGCCTACAGATGGGCTTTGAGTCTCCAATCTACTGCACTCCCCCTCATTCACTATGATATGATATTTTGTTCTTTGATGCCTGCTACCTGATCCTTCGACACCTCGTGATCACACAGTTGGTGTGCTTCTTCTACGTGGGCTTTGTTGCTTCTGAGCCAGATGGCTGCTTGTTTACCTTCAAGCCTTTAAGACCCCAGATGCTGTATCTTTTGATAGCCAGGCACCATCAACTGTCTCCTACCCAATTGCCTGTACTTCAACCCATAAAGTGTGAGATAAGTGGCTTTTCTTCTATACCTACTGTGTTGATTATACTTACCTCAGTGGACTCATGTTGTATTTGTCCTTTTGTGATTGTCTAACTTTGCTTAGCATAATTTCCTCCAACTCTTCCCATGAGATGATGTGCTTCATGTAATTTTCAGTGCTTTTTAGTGATGTGTAGTACTCCATTGTGTGTATGTGCCAGTTTTCTAATGCACTCATTTATTGAAGGAAATTTAGGTTATTTCCAATTCTTCATGATTGTGAATTGTGCCACAATCAACATTGGAGCACAGATGACTGGTCATGTTTTATTTCTTACCTCTTCTAGGTATATGCTCAGTAGAGGGATTGCTGTGTCTTAAGGTAATTCAATTTCAATTTGCTTTAAGTATCACCAGATGGCTTTCCACAATGGATGTATGTATCTACATAACCACCAGCAATGGAGGAGAGTTCCTATCTCACCATATCTCCTCCAACATACTTTGCTTTCTTTCTGATTTGAGCTATCCTCAAGGGTGTTAGGTGGTATCTTACAGTTGTTTTAATTTGCATTTCTCTGATGGCTAAGAATCAGGAGCATTTTCTAATGTTTATTGGTTATTTGGGTCTCCCTAGTGAAACTTCTGTTTCAGGTCTTTAGCCCACTTCCTCAGGGGAGGTAACAGTTTTTTCTTTTTGCAGACTAGGAAGGTATTATAGATTTTAGTAATAAGCCGTTTGTTTGTTGTGTCATTGTTAAAATTCCTCTCCCAATTTGTGGGTTCTCTTGTTACTCTCTTTGTGAAGTCAGGTTTATCGCAGTTCCTTCACTGATGGTCCTGATAGTTTAGGGTTTTACTTCTAGGTCTGTGATCCCCCTTGGGTTTGTTATTGTGCATGGGGTGAGGTAATGGCCTTGTTTAATTTTTCTACGGGTGGATAGTCACTGTTTCCAGCACCACTTGTTAAATAGAGAATCTACCTCCCATTTGATGCTTTTAAGTCCTTGTTGAAGATCAGTTATGGTGTGTACCTTGAAGTCAATTTTGTCAGAGATTAGGATTGCAACCCTTGCTTTTTAAAAAGTTGTCATTTGCCTGGTATATTTCCCACCAGTATTTTTTATTCTTAGACTATTTTTGTCTGCAAGTTTAAAACGAGTCTTTTTCGGTCTGAGGGGCTGGCCCCAATCCCAACTACTACGTGGACACCTGCCCCACTTCTCCCCCCCCTCCCACCAGCAGAATAATTTATTTTAAAGAATGGCATTGAATCTGCAGCTCTGGGAGAGGGACATATCTGATCGGAGCACACGGGAGCAGATGAAGGGGGAGGAGGAAGGAGTGGAGCACATCCTGGCCCACCAGGCCTTAAGGATGATGCTTCCAATTAGAGCAGCCAGACCACAGAGAGAACCACATGGCCGGCCCCACTATGGGACATGACACCCCTCACTGACGCATATCCCTACAGGGGACAACACCGGAGACACAGTGTGGGAATTGAGCCTGATCTGATCCCTCCATACTGAGGCAAAACACTAAGGGGGTGCAACAGAACAGCAAGGGAATGGAGCGGTGAGGTCCTCAGGGAATACTGAAGGTGGGATTTGGGGCCAAGGCGTGGTGCCCCAACAGACTGGGCTGGAAAACACTCCTAAAGGCCAACAAACAGTCCTTGAACTAACTACAAGCTTTCCTTTCTTGTTGTGTTTTCTTTGTTTGTATGTCATTGGTTTGTTTTTGTTGTATATTGTTGCTTGGTTTTGCTCTGTCTTGGTTTTGTGCATTTTATTATCTCCACAGGTCTGTCTAAATAAGATAGGTTGGATGAACAATCTGGAGGAGAAAACAATGGGACCAACAGTTCCAGGGG
>NW_022111324.1:14553361-14577788 GCF_000313985.2 Echinops telfairi
AATGTACAAATGTGCTTTACACAATCGATGTATGTATGGATTGTGATAAGAGTTGTATGAGCCCCTAATAAAATGATTAAAAAAAAAGAATCATCATGATAAGGAACTTGTTAACTGTGTTATTGATATTCTTGATGATAATTTAGTAACCCTTTTTAGAAAACAGTTAAGGAAACACCAACAGCAGACCACATTAGACAGATTTTTTTAAAAAGAGAATGCCAGCCTGCTCCTAGTTAAAAAAGGCAAAGAAGGGAAAAAACTCCTGAAAAGCAGTTGATTTTATGGAAGGGGAGTCCACTTCCAAACAATGACTCTCTTTCCACACTTCCTGTCCACATCTGTGTCCACAGATCCAGGTCTTCATCAATCTCAAGGTATGGGCTATACTGCAATTGTTAAAAACTTTTTTAATGTTGTGTTTCTTATTTAAATTATATTATTTAACTCTGAACTTATTTACTTTGAAATTTCTGTGTAATGTTTTGCATATTCCCGGCAAAGCTGAAGAAAATGAAAACAAGTCTATGAGAGCCACAATAGGACCTTGAGTCCATCCCACCTGAATTTCAAGAACATCTCAAGAAGAGGTTTGATGCATTGGACACTAATGACAGAAGACCTGATTGGGCTGTAGAACGACCTGAACGTCGTACATGAAGAAAGCAAAAAGTTATTAAAAAGACAGAAAGGAAAGAAAAACGCGGATATCAGAAGTGACTGAAACTTGCTCTTGATTGTAGAGTAGCTAAAACAAATAGAAGAAATGATGAAATAAAAGAGCGGAACAGAAAATTTCAGAGAGAAGTTTGAGAAGAAGATACAGTGGCTGCAACAGCAGGCTCAAGCATAAGAACAATTGTGACCACGGCCCAGGCCACAGCTGGGCGGTGTTCTTCCTTTGTACACGGGGTCCCTAAAAGTCGGAGCCAACTTGATGGCATCTAAACGCCACCACCACCAACTGCGCAAACAAGGGGTAAAATGTCGATTACTATTTGAATCCATCTTGGAGCAGGATTGACCCCTCAAGCTTTTTCGTTCACAGTATAACATGGATAAGGAGTGGTCAGTTGGAAAATAAATATTAAGATAATGAATTAGAGAATTCTACTTTTATGTGTACATCATGTTTTATATACTTCTGTGTCTTAATGGCTTTTTGTAGTCTGTCATGTATTTTAAGAATTATATCCTACCTCCATGCAACACATGACTAATATTGTTAGAAGAAATTAGTATAGATATAAATTGGAAACTGGGCAATTTGAGCAACCATTAAGCAACTTGGTCTGTTGGATGTTCTATTGGCTGGCCTTCTAATAAACAGTTTTTCTCTTTCCCTGTTCTACTTGGTGTGGTAGTTATATAATCATTTGTCAATTGGAGAGGATTAAGAGTGAAGGGGTAGAGTCTAGTCTGTCAATCAGGTCATAGCCAATGAGGCCTGGCCTTCTCCTGAGGATTCTGGGAACGCTTCCTCCTTGGAGAAGGAGACTTTCTCTGCTCAGTCCCTGCGAGATATTCTTGTTGACAAGCCACATGGATACAGGCTAATGGCAGTCAGAGCCTTGGAGCTGAAGAAACCACATGGAGATCCCTGCCAACACTAAGATTCCTCTACCACCACTAGATCCACAAGACTTCCCATCCACTGGTCTGCGATCTTCCTGCATTCGGTGTCATTGCATGCGTTGCATGAGTTTGAAGAGGAATTTATAGACTGGTACGGGACATACGGGCTAATATTGGACTTTTGGACTTGATCTGGACTGGGCTGGGATCTTTTCTCAATGTTCAATTGCTCTTGTATATAAAGCTCTTTATTATACACATATGCATGTTCATGAATTTGTTTCTCTAGTCTACCCAGATTAACACACTTGGAGTGGTTATTAATTAGGCTCAATCAATTCAGGGCACAGACCTGATATTTGGGGTAACAGTAGCTATTAATTAAGGAAGAAATAACCAGCTTTCATTTTATTGCTGCTGTTAGGACTCTATGTCATAGGGTAATTCTGAAACATGTTGCTACAGAGACTCAAAAGGACCAAAAATACTAGAAAAATCAAGGTGAGGAAAAGAGTATGAGTATAAAATTATAAATTTCTGCTGTTGTGAGTATGTGGGAATCAATCCATATGATTGCTCAGGAGCAATTTCTTCGATGGAGATTTGTGTGAAGGTTTATTGGTGAATGTTTCAGAGACTAGACTTAAAAGGGAGCAAGGACAGAGGGAGAAGTTTACCTGTGATGCAGGCTCAGCCTCCACCAATCCCACAAGAAGCTGGGGAGTTGGCAGTTCTTTCAGAGATGTCCTACGTTGAGGCAAGAAACCAGATCTTTACACCTTCACATCGTCCCAGTTATTAGATGAGAATTATCTCATGGGAGAAGGCATGCCATCCTATGGGCATGTTTTGAGTGAAGGGGCACGTTCTTCAGCTGAGGGTAATTTCTAGAATGTTTTGCACTTATGTCCCTGCAGTCAGTTCTCCTGAGCAGATGCAAACTGAGTGCGTTCCACTTATGTGGAACTGTCCTGAAGGGCAGCTCTGGGAGGCTGACCACATCATCCACTACATCATATGAAGTGTTTGTCCTCTTGAAAATCCATGAGTTGAAATATTGGTTTTGTTTTGCTATTTTTCACTTTCCTTTCTCCAGATTACGATAGGGAGAAGAAAAGGAACAGTTCAAGAGCACAAGTGTAACTCTATTTTGAGAAGGAACATAAGACTGGTTTAGTCCCTTAACCAGATAACTAATTTCTAAGAAACTGAATAAATGGAATAAACACTGCAATAATCAGAATATTTTATTTTAACACTTTTGGTACCTTTCAAAAAAAATATATATATATACTTAGATTAACAATTAGTTCAATTTTAAACATGAAGCCAATGTTGTTTAAGTTTTAAGTCGTTTTTAAAAAAAATCATTTTATTAGAGGCTCATACAACTCCTATCACAATCCATACATACATCAATCGTGTCGAGCACATCTGTACATTCATTGCCCTCATCATTCTCAAAACATTTGCTTTCCACCTAAGCCCTCGGTATCAGCTCCTCATTTCCTCCTCTTGCCACTCCCCCCTCCCTCACGAATCCTTGATAATTTATAAATTATTATTTTGTCATATCTTACACTGTCCAATGTCTCCCTTCACCCACTTTTCTGTTGTCCATCCCCCAGGCAGGAGGTTATATGTAGATCCTTGTAATCAGTTCCCCCTTTCCACTCCACCTTCCGTCCACCCTGCCGGTATCGCTACTCACGCCACTGGTCCTGAAGGGATCATCCTTAAGTTTATTGTATTAAATTTGGACCAGGTTCAATGACAATAATTCCAGGAGAAAGAAACCATAGAAAATGTATCCGATTTAGTTAACAAAGCAGGGAAAAATAATAATAAAAACATCTTAGTAGCTTTTTTTTTTAAGCTTTGTATTTGGAGAGAAAGAGGAAAATAACAAACAGATAAAGAACTTTTAAATTATTATATGATTTTAATATTTTTGCCAAATAGGATATCAGCAAAGTGTTCCCACCTCTGTCCTTTTCTTACTTTCATTGTCACTCTTGCTCTCCCTTCAGGCTGATGTGTTGTTGTTTTATCTCTAATAATTACATTCTCTTTCTTGGAAAAAGTAGAGAAACTTACAGAAAAAATTTTCTGCATTTTTCTGTTGCTACAAAGAGTCAGGGATTCAATGTAGTAAGCAAAATATACATCAAAATAAGTCATCAAGATAAACAACTAAGTGAAAACAAAAATTTGAAACGTTAAGTCTGTTGTCTCCAGTTTCTTAACCATAGAACGCAGAAAGTAAGGGGTGGGCATCACGGTGCAAAAATCCATGTCTCAATGTTGTTGAAAACCAAAAAACACTAGTTGACTAACCAACACTTTAAAAGTGGGAGGGAGCAAGTTTTTGTTATTAATTGAATTAAATAGGACAAGTTACATTGTGAAGACCAGTGGTTGCTGACTCATGTCTTGGGAGCAAGCACTGAGAACAAAGGCGGTTGGTTTCTCTACCTCACAATACTGGCTGGGGAGATGGCTTGGAAGTATCTCAAAGGATCTTAAAAATTTTTCTGAAACTAGGTTTATTTGGTTGGATTCTGTTCTATATGCTCAATATTTTCTACCTTGGTGTTAACAAGTGTGAGGGTAACCAGCTCCCCCCAACTAATCATGGATTTGGTAGGTGCAATCGTATGGTTAAGATATAGAAAGATTATAATAGAGTCAGAGAAACAGGAGAGACGGGAGAGAGAGTAAAATAGACACATATCATGGTAGCACACTCACCTCAGCTCCTCTTGGTGGTACATGTGGAGGTGGGAGGCGAGAGGGCAGGAGAGAGCTTTCAAGGTTTTATTTCTCACTAAAGCTTGTATATCTTTGGGGGCATGCAAGCCCTCTGATTACAGATAACTAACTATGTTACAGGAAGGGGTTGTAACATAGGCAATACGAGCAATAGGAGAGGGATGACCTAGGGGTGTGCAAACAATAGTAAAAGGAGGGAATAGGGGTACATACATGGCAAGATGGGCGGACTCTAGACTCAATATAGCGGCCTAACCTTGATCACCCTTGCATGGGATTGACCTCCCTGGGTTCTCCTTTAGGGAACCAATCTACTACCCTTATCAGAAGGGAGTAGGCCCTACTTAGAGTGGGACATACTATAATGCACATACCAACTCTTAAAAAGGCATGTAAATACAATTCTTTGTTAAATTCCAGTGACTTTCTAACTTTAAATTTGGAAGCAAATTTTTTGAAGAGGTTCTCATGTACCATTATCTTCAAATGTTGAGAAGCTGTTTCATCTTCAATCCCACTAATTTGCAATTTAATGTCTCACACACACTACACACTCAAATGTTCAACTCTGCACAGCACATAACAAAGTTATCAGGAAAACTGGACTAGCACAACCAAAGGTGTTACAGAATGCACAGTTCTGACAAAAGCGCGTGGTGACAGAATGGTTTTCAGACACAATTCTATTAAAAAACCATAACATGGAAACAAAAATTTAAATGTTCAAGTTATGCAAATGCATGACAGTGTATTAGGGACACAAAAACTCCCCACCCCCTCCCATGGAATGCCATGTTGACACTCAAGACAGTCAAATCTTTCCCCAACTCAACATCCCACTATTTCCTGGTTGTACCAAAAAATAAACAACCAGTAAATGACTTCACACTTAAATCAAAGCATTTACACTTAAAAAGGGGGGGGGGGGAAGGGTGAAGTGGGATTTCCTCCTTCTTAAAGATGTTTCTAGAGCTAATAAAAAACTTGCACTTACAAAATAGTTGATAAAAATATTCCTCTGAATTGTTGGGCGACAACAGGGCCCACTAATAAAACATAGCAGATAAACACTAATCAGAAAACTAATCAGACTTGGCTGCTTCTTCTCCGTCAGAGACTGGACTCTCCACGTTTGTTTGTTTCTCCATTTTCCGCAAGTTTCTGGGCTAGCTATTTCAGCCTGTTTTCCATTCGCTCCCGTTCTCCCTTTGGCTTGCACTTTTTCGCCTAAAGATTCATCCTTTCCTGCTGCCTTTTTTGGCTTTGTCTCCACTTTTGCAGGCGCAAGTTTCACTGACAACTACCTCCATCTCCTTTTGGGCTCCTTCTTCAGCTCACCTTCTGCGGGGCTGACCTTCCTTTGGGCATCCTGGCTGTAGGCTGTACCTTGCAGGATGCCCGGACCACGAGACGCTGAGAGCTTTCTCGAAGTCGGTTGGTCTGCTGCCCCTGCTGTCACTTAATGAATAATTACAACGTGTCTTTTAAATGACCCTAAACAATGTTTGTGCCCTAGAAGTTCCTCCTGAGACAGACATTTTCTTGAGAAACATTAAAATATCCTCGGGAGCCAGGTGGGAATGCTAAACAGGCAAAATGACTAGGAAAAGAACAGAGGAAGTGGTGCGCAGCATAAAGCCCCAAACATACAGACCATTGGTTTCTAAACTTATTTGACCAACTGCACTTTTTCCAGAAAACAAACAACAACAACAACAACAACAACACATTACTCAGCGCCCCCTGTGGTAATGAGAAACTTTTGTTTTTAATTCATTATTCAGGATAAAGTGTAGATATCTGCTTTTGTACCTCTCCTGGATCATTCCAGCACCCCAAGGGGGCGGTATCAGCCACTTTGGGAAGCAGTGGTCTAGACTAATGGTATTTCGGAGGCTAAGACTGTTAAATACGTAGCACAAACAAGCCTTGCAGTTTTGTGGTTCTTTATTCTACAGTCTACCCCTCTTGAAAATAAGCAACCCACCAGCAACCTTCCACCACCTAGCCCATTTTCCCTAATTCCTAAACATTTCTACAAAGAACAGTTCAACAACTTCAGGATCCTGGCAGATAATTTGGGTGGGCTTCAGATTTAAATATACTGTAGACAATACTGCTTTAATTGCATGAGGAGCCATCACAGAATGCTTATTAGCACAGGCTCTGAGGTCAGAGAGGCCTGAGTTGGAATTCTGACTTGGACACTGGCCAGATTGGGCAAATTTCCAAACCTTTCAGCCAGTTAGTTTTTTTATCTACCGAATCTAGATAATAATTATTGCTTTGGAGATTATTAGTGTATGAGATAAAGTAGGTAAAGTAGCATAGTGCCTGGCACCTAATGGTGCTCAATAAATGATAGCAAGTATTACTGCTTAGAAGATCTCAGGATAATCTTATCTTTCTTTGGACTTCAGTTTTCTTTTTAACCTGTTTTTTCCCTAGATCTTCTAATCTGTGTTAGTCTGGGTAGACTAGAGAGACAAATCCAAGGATGTGTATAAGAAAGAGCTTTATATAATGAGTAATTGTACATTAAGAAAACATCCCAGCCCAGTCCAGATCAAGTTTATAAGTCTGATATTAGCCCATATGTCCGATATCAATCTATGAATTCCTCTTCAGACTCATGCAATACATGCAATGACGCCTAATGCAGGAAGATCACAGGCCAGTGGGTGGGAAGTCTTGTGGATCCAGTGGCATTGTAGGCATCTCAGCACTGGCAGGGGTCTCCACTAGGCTCCTCCAGTTCAGGGCACTAGAGTAATTCCATGTGTCTTGTCAGCTGCAATGTTTCTCATGGAGTGAGCAGGGAGAAACAGAGTGTCTCCCACTTCCAAGGAGGAATACCAGAGTTCCCAGAATCCTCAGGATTAGACTATGCCCACACAGAGGCCTCATTGGCTATGATCTGATTGACAGGCTAGACTCCATCCCTTCACTTTTCAAATGGACAAATTATTATATAACTACCACATAATCCAAAGATCATTTTTTACAAAAGGCAGAAACAGGATCAAAATTGAATCACTCAATAATAAATCAAGCCCATTGTTTGATATACCATAACATAATTATAGGAGCGAAATCTATCATTTGCAGTGGGGGAGATTATACTGAGCATGTATGCCAGTGAATGGGAAATCTTGGGGGCCATCTAAGAATTCTGCTACCATGGAAATTAAAAATTAGATTCTACTTATTAATCTATATTACATGTTCTTAAAAAAGAACAGAAACTACTTCCTCCCTGGGGGATGGACAACAGAAAAGTGGGTGAAGGGAGACGTTGGACAGGGCAAGGTATGATAACACAATAATTTATAAATTATCAAGGGTTCATGAGGGAGGGAGAGCGGGGAGGGAGGAGAGAAATGAGGAGTGGATGCCAGGGGCTTAGGTGGAGAACAAATGTTTTGAGAATGATGAGGGCAATGAATGTACAGATGTGCTTTACACAATTGATGTGTGTATGGGTTGTGATAAGAGTTGTATGAGCCCCTAATAAAACGATTAAAAAAAGAACAGAAACTCTGGAAACGAGGAAAATTTCATTGTCTTCAGAAAGACCTCTGACATCCCATTTTGTGGCTTGGTGTGGATTTATTTACATATATCTATTGTGTTCTACATAAGCTTTTCAGTTTACTGCCTCACATCCTTTGATTCAATTTAAACATTGGTTTTCATTGATTATTTCTGCCCTTCCATTTTTCTCTGTTCTTATTTTCAGAAACTTTATTTGTATGCTGGTCCATCTGGTTTAGTGAGCAAAGCCCTCCACCCTCACCCCTTTTTTTACACCTATCCCTATATTTTAATCATTTTATTGGGGGTCTCTTACAAATCACACAACAATCCATCATTTAATTGTATTAAGCACATTTGTACATATGTTGCCATATGTTGCCAAAATGTTCTAAAACATTTTCTTTGTACTTGAGCCCTTGGTATTAGGCCCTCTTTTCCCCCCTCCCTCACCCCCACCTTCATGAATCCTTGATCAATTATATATTATTGTTATTTTGTGTCTTACACTGTCCATTGTCTCCCTTCACCCACATTTCTGTTATTCGTCCCCCTGAGGGGGAGGGGCTATAAATCCAATTTTGTGATGGGCTCCTTTCTCCCCTTTCTTCCCCACCCTCACCATCCCCCTACCCTCATAATATCGCTACTCCTTCCACTGTTTTATCTGTCCTGAATTCCATGTCTCAAGAGCTCTTATATGTACTAATGTGTGTACTCCAGTCTAGCCGAATTTGTAAGGTAGAACTGGGTCATGGTAGTCAGGGGGTGGAAGCATTCAGGAATTAGAGGAATGATGTGTGTTTTGTTGGTGCTATACTGCAACCTGGTTTAATTGTCCCTTCCTTGTAACCTTTCTGTGGCAGAATATCCAATTGTCTACAGATGGGCTTCAGGTCTCCATTCCAACCCTGCTCTTTCAATCGATATAATTGTTTGTTTGGGAACTTTTGATCCTGATACCTGACCCCATCGATACCACATGATCACACTGGCTGGTGTGCTTCTTCCATGTGGGCTTATTTGTTTCCCTGCTAGATGGCTGTTTGTTTAACTTCAAGGATTTAAGACCCAGATGCTATATCTTTTATAGCCAGGAACCATCTACTTTCTTCACCACATTTGCTTATGCACCCATCATGTCTTCAGTGATCATGTATGGAAGGTTGAGTATCAAAGAGTGCCAGGTTACTAGAACAACATGTTCATATGTTTAGGGAAGCTTTGAGTAGAGGCCCAAAGTTCATCTGCTATCTTAATACTATAACATATAAATATATGTACATTGGGCTCTATCCCTTTCATTATAAATTAATATATTTACATATATTCATGCCTATAGCAATACTTCTATAAATAGCTTTTGCTTCCTACTTCTTTCCTCTATTTCCTTTCACCTTCCTCCTGCCTCTCTCTCATGCTCACCGTCCACTTGGCTCTCAGTAATTCCTGTCAGATACATTGCACTTGATTAAACCATACCAGGCCTTCTCGTCATCATTTTTAGATCTCTTGTTGTTTCCTCATCCCTGAGTTTGTTGGCTCCCCACTTTCCCTCCCCACCCCTTCCTCTCTCATGTCCCCCTGAGACTGCCAGTTTCGTTTTCTCCCTGGGATTGTTTGTCCTGCCTGTCTTATATAGATAGACATAGCTGCCCCTATTTTCTATCTCTGCTTTTCACTCTATTTATTTATTTTTACATTGTCTTCTAGATGCTATATTTTTATTTAGGTGATTTAAATGAGCTGGGTTTTGTTCATTTATTTTATAAATGATATCTTTTTTATTTGGCATCTTGTTCTTGTTTTATGGACACAATGTTTTTCTCCTATCTCTTTGAGACTATTAACGAGGTTTTTTTTTTGAAGTAGTCTTCTCTCCACACAATAGAGAGTTCCTCCAAGTGACTTCTACACATTTCTTAAAGGTTCCCCTTACATCAGGGGTGGGGGCGCAAACTGCAGCTTGTATCTTTAGGTCTTCTTCTTGAGCAGATAGTCCTGAAAAGACTGCTCAGTCTTTCCTACCACCTGCCTGAAGACCCTTGACATGGTTGTCACCTTCTCAGAGTTGAATGGGAAAACAAGGCTACATTATGACACCAACATTAATATATGTTGTGGTTTTCTACCTCCAGAACTTTGTCTATTGAATTTCTACCATTTTTCTTAGCTTTGTTCAACTGACCTGCCTAAAAGTAATCCCTCAACAAGTTATAATGGTATACTACATAATCCATACCACTCATAAAATTTTTGTCACACCTATCTTGAGTTGCGTATATTTATTTACTTATCTCTTTACTATGAAAAACTATATGAAGGTAGTGAATATGTCTATCCATAGATTCTTCCCCCCCCCACTTTATTGTGAGCTCTTAAGATATTATAACAATCCATAGTTCAATTAGATCAAGCATGATTGTACAGTTGTTGCCGCCATCATTTTCAAAAGATTTTCTTTCTTCTTGCACTCTTTGGTATCAGCTCTCCTTTATCCTCACCCCCATAGCCTGCCTCCAAGAACCCTTGCTATTATATTGAATATTATTATTGTTGTTATTCCTTTTTTTTTTTGCTGTAACTTACACCATCCAATGTATCCATTCACCTGCCATTCTTTTATTTGTTCCCCTTGAGTGGGGTTATATAGTCATCCTCGCTAACAGTTCCCCCACTCCCCTTTCCACACCCTCCTCTCTTTCTGTACCCTCAGGGAATCATTACTCCTGTTACAATTCCTGAAGGGTTTATCTATCTTGGATTTCGCACATTGAATGATCTTCGTTATACACATGAACATATGCAAGTCTAACAGGATTAATGAGGTAAAACTAAGACCGTAATAATAGGGGGAGGAAATATTAAAGAACTAGAGGATAGTTATGTGTTTCAACAGTGCTATACTGCACCTTGGATATAGCATCCCTTCCCTGGGGCCTTTCTGTGAGGGACTGTCCAATTATCTTACTGGTGTTTTTGGGGTCTCCACTTTGTCTATGCTCCTTCACATCAATTTTGTTGCTTGCTTTCGAACTTCTAGTACCTGTTCCCATTGACACCTCATGATCGCACAGGCTGGTGTGTTTCTTCCATGTGGGCTTTGTTGCTTCCCTGCTCGATGGCTGCTTGTTTGACTACAAGCCTTTAAGACCCCAGACACTATATCTTTTAATAGCTGGGCACCATCAGCTTTCTTCACCACACTTGCTTATGCACCCATTTTGTCTTCAGCTATCATGTTGGGAAGATGAGTATCATACATTTCCACATTATTCGAACAAATAGTTCTTGTACAGAGTTAAGAAAAAAGTAGAGTGAGATTGTGGACAGGACCTTGGGCCTCAGCTCATACCCTCCATCAACATATGAACACTTTGTTCTAACAAACTGGCATTTTGTGATGCTCTCCCCCGCAATCACCCTGGTACAATTACTGAAGACAAAATGTGGTGAAGAAAGTGGATGGTGCCCAGCTATTAAAAGATATAGCATCTGCGGTCTTAAAGGCTTGAAGCTAAACAAGTGGCCATTCAGTAATGAAACAACAAGCCCACATGGAAGAAGCACACCAGCAGGTGTGATCATGAGGTGTCATCAGGACCTGGTAACAGGCATCAGAAGACCCATAACAAACAATCAAAAACGTATTGTTGAGAACAAGGGGGGTTGGAATAGAGACCCAAAGCCCATCTGTATACAATGGAATATCCCCCCACATAGGGGTCCCAGGGAAGGGATGAGCCAACCAGGGTGCAGCAAAGCACCGATGGGACACACAATATTCCTCTGGTTCCTTGAGGCTTCCTCACTCTCCACTATCATGACCCCAGTGCTGCTTCTCACTCTGGACTAGACTGGAGCATGTGCACAGGTATAGATAAAAGATAAAAGCTCATGACACATGGAATCCAGGAACAGGAATGAGAACAGTGATGCCAGGAGGGTAAGGGAACGGGGGAGAAAGGAGGGGAGAAAGGGGAATCGATCACCATGATTGACACATAACCACACCCCCCCCTCCAGGGGGACGAACAACAGAAACCACAGGGGAAGGGAGACAGCAGTTGGTGCGAGATATGAAGATAATAATAATTTATCATCTATCAAGGGGCCATGGGGGTAGTGGGGAGGGCATAAAAAAGAGGAGCTGATATCAAGGGCTCAATAGAAAGTAAATGTCTAGAAAAGAACGATGGCAAAATATGTCTGATACAATTGATGCATAGATTGTAATTTGAGTCAGAAGAGCCCCCAATAAAATGACCTTTTAATAAAAAGATTAAAGTACAGGCCCAAAGTCCATCTGCTCTCTTGTATTTGCATATATACAGGCAAATACATCTATCTTTATATATTTACATATATATATTTACACCTACATATATAATTTTTACTTTCTTGCTCTTTTCTCTTTTTTCTTTCCTCCTGCCCTACTACCATATTTACCTCTCAGTAATTCCTCTGGGATACATTTCAATTAATCAAACACAACCAGGAATGCTATCCCACTTTTAAATCCCTTGCTATTCCTTGTCCCTGTCATTATTGGCTTATCACTCCCCTCCCTCGCCTTCTCCTCTCCCATGCTCCCCACCCCACCCCTGGAACGTTTGACCCATTGCCACCTCCTTGGGATTGTTTACCTTGCCTATCTTATATAGACACCAAAAGAGAAAAAAAGGGAACAAAAGGAGTCCATGCTAATAGTTCCATGTCTAACTATTGTCCTGGCCCCGAGTAAATGAGTATCCCTCTGTTAAATAGTGAGCAGACCTTGATAAAATCCATCAGTCCATTCCCCTTTTCTTTCCAGGATCCATCTCCCAGGACCCACTAACCCAACAGCACTTATACCCTTTTAGACCTCAGCATTCGTGTCTGAGGGGCACACCTTTTACAAGAACCCATTGCCCTTTCTGCAGTCAAGGCTAGACTGGTCTAGTGCTACACCCCACCCCCAAACCTGTTATACCTTTAACTTTCAGTGTGGCCCCCTTATGAATATCCCCCAACCAGTTCAGATGAGGTGCCAGGCACTGTCCCCTGAGTCAGATGTCTGCTATGGAGATTCCTCAGGGACTCTGTGTATTTGCTCCCATTGCTGATCTGTTGCACTCCCCTCTTGGTTTGCCACCATGGGCTTGTCAGGCCAGCTGCTCTCCCCAAACTGTATCTTCAGTGTTGTCCTCTGTAGCACTGTCTCGAGCTGAGGCCAGCCCTGCCGTCCTCTCTGTGGGCAAGCTGTTCCGAGCAGGAATGTTGCCCTCAAGGCTTGCCACTCTGGAATGAGATCTTCTCTCTCTCTTTTTCCTGTAGAGACATAAGCAATATACCCTCCCCTTGGGTGTATTAGTGCGCTGTTCCCCCATTGCCATATTGTTTTATTCTCTCACCTCTCTGTGGGCTGTAAATGCATAAGGGTGAGGTGGGGTGAGGGAGATGTCTTTCTGCACTGTTGCTATTGCATCTTAAACATTTTGTTTTTCTTTTTCTTTTTGTGTTTAGTCTGGCTCTTGCCAGAGTATCTAGTCCTCAGTCTGGGAACTGTGTAATATGTATATTTCCCCCTGTGCCTGCTCTGTTGTTTGAACTTACCTCACTGGACACATGTCTTTTATGCTTGGCTGACTTTGCTCAGCATAAGCTCCTCCAGCTCCCACTAGAGGAGGTGCCTCATTGTTTCTTCACTGTCTCTTAGGGATACATAGTACTCCATTCTGTGTATATACCAGAGTTTTTAAATCCATTCACCTACTGACAGAAATTAAGTTTTTTTCCAATGCTTTGCAATTGTAACTGTGTAGTGATGAATACTGGAGCACAGATGTCTGGTTGTGGACTACTTTTTTTTCTGGGTATATGCCCTGTAATGGAACTTCTGGGTCATAAAGTAAGTCAATTTCCACCCTTTTGAGGTATCGCCAAATCACTTCCCACTGTGGCTGTGCCTATCTTCAAGACCATCAGCAATGAATGAGAGTTTCTTTCTCACCATACCCCCTCTCCAACATTTGTTGCTTTCTATTTTCTTGAATTGGGCTATCCTTGTGGGTGTGAGATGGTATCTCATGGTGGTCTTGATTTGCATTTCTTGGATGGCTAATGATCAGGAACATTTTCTCATATGTTTATTGGCTATACATAATTTTATTGGGGGCTCATATAACTCTTATCACAATCCATCCATCCATCCATTGTATCAAGCACTTTTGTACATGGTTGCCATCATCATTCTCAAAACATTTTCTTTTTACTTGAGCCCTTAGCATCAGCTTCTGTTTAGGTCTTTGCCCACCTCCTCAGTGGACTATTCACTTTTTCTTTTTATTTATTTTTAAAATATCATTTTATTGGGGGCTCATACAGCTTTTATAATGTTCAATACATCAATTATAACAAGCATATTTATACATATGTTGCCATCATAATTTTCTAAACATTTACTTTCTGTTTGAGCCCTTGGTATCAGTTCCTCTTCCCCACCCCTCATGACCCCTTGATAAATTATAAATTATTATTGTTTTTATATCTTACTCTGACTGCTGTCTCCCTTCACCCACATTTCTGTTGACTTTCGCTTTCTTGGCTGTTGATTTTTTTCGTTATGTCTCGCTCTGACAACCCAATTATTCTAATATTGTTTCTATTCATAGCATCTGAGTTAGTTAATTGTGCCAGCCTGGCCGATAATCACATGTGGTGCTGGTTGAAAGGCGGAGGGATAAATGGGTGGTGAAGCTTCGCCTTTCTAGTTCTCGGGTCTCTTGCTTTGTGATGGTCGCACCAGGATGCAGCTGCCTTAGCAGCTTCCTGCTTCAGCTTGCAAGATTGACATCCTACAAGACATCCCCAAGGAGAAGCCGCATGGATCTATCCTGATGCAGCCCTGGGTGCTGGAGCAGCCTTATGGAGACCCCTGCTAGTGCTGAGATGCTTATTCGTTTACTGACTCAGCTTTCCTCCTGCAGTCGGCATCATTGCCTCTGTTTTGTGAGGTGAAGGACTTTGTGGACTGGTGTTGGGTATGGGTTAATGGTGGGCTTGGGCAGCATTGGGTTGGGATGTTTTCGTGATGCACATTTTCTTTGCATAAAACTCTCTCTTATACATGAGTTGCTGTGGATTTGTTTCTCCAAAGTACCCAGACTAATACAGCATCACTCATTGTTCCCAGGTTTTCATCAGCTTCTTGATTATGTTGTTTGATTATCTTTCATGTTGTTGAAGTCTGCTTGGCTATCTTCAAGGCCACTGATACTATTCTCTGCCTCTTCCAATCTGGCAGTAAGGGCTGTTATTGTTTTCTCTGCTTCTGCTGCATTTTCCCTTAGGGCCCATATTTTCCTTAGGTAGGTGAACTCTATCCTCTCTATTTTTTCATCCCTTTTCTGCATGGAATCTCTTATATCCTGTATGATTCTAAGCAGCACACTGAAGATTTCTTTCTGTTGAGGTTCAAAACCTGCCCCTTCTATGCATGTCGCTAGATTCAGGTTCTCCTCTGACATTGCATTTTATTTCTCTTGCTTTCTTGTAGTGGCTGTTGATGTGAGTTGTCTGCGTGACATTCTGGTAGAGCTCAGTGCCTTTTCCTGGTAGTCCAGGAGCCCTGTGAATTCTTTCTCAGAGCTAGAATGGATGATTCTAAGAACTATCTAGAGCTAGCTGCACTGTGGGTTCCAGCTGCCTCTCTATTTCATGGGAGTTGATTCTCCCATAAACTTGATTCTAAGGCCTTCCTAGAGTCCACTGCACTGCAGGATCATGCTATTCCTTTACCTCACTTGGATTTTGCTCTCTCCCTTGGCAACTGGGATTCTCTACTTGGCGGGCAGTTCAAGTGGCCATCAGGCAGTGTGGGCAAGGTGATGTCAGGCAGTGGAGGTGGCACAAGGCAGGGTGTTTGCATGGGAAGTGTGAGACAAGGACACCGAAGTGTGCTTGGCACAAAGTGCTTGTGTGAGGAACCCATGTGGTGTTGGGGTGCCAGCGGGCATGATCTGTATGGCACTAGGGTGATGGTGGGAGGAATCCACATGGCACTGGGGTGAGGGCACTGGCGCCTGGTGAGGGCGGAGCCCTGAACCCTGAAACAGTGGCACCAGGTGAGACTGCAGGCCTTGAAGCGATGGCAATGGGCAGGGGGTTCAGCTGCAAATCAGCAACAGCAGGTGAAGTGACAGGTGGGGGGTGCCTGTCTTGGCAGGTTAGGGTTGGGGCTGCAAGTGGTGGCAGCAGCAGGAGTGAAGTGGAAGCAGGGCCAGAGCCATAGGCTGTGAAGCAGCAGTGGTGGGTGGGTGCAAGTGGGACCGTGAGTCTTGTCATGGTGGTGGCAGCTGGGGGCCAGAGCCATGGGCTACACATGGGTGTGGGCAGATGATGCAGGAGGATGTGGCCTGGGCACCAGATCACAGCTGGCTGAAGTTCAGCTGAGTGTTTGGGGGTGGGTGGGCAGGGCAGTTCAATGCCACGGGGAAGGTCTTCCCACCTGCTGGTAGAGATCCCTGGGGTGCCACAATTCCCCACTGTTCTCTTCGGACACCCCACACAGCCTCCCTATCCACAAAACTGACAATCACCCACAGTCCTCCCGATGCAGTTACCTTTACCTGCAGCAGCCATCTTCCCAGAAGTGTATCTAGAGATTCTGGAACTTTTTCCACTCGCAACCCCTTTGCACCCAAGAGTTTATTACATAGTCAAGCACTGCCAGAAACACCTCATGTTCACTATGCGTTGTATTTTAAATTAATCTTTGGTCGTTATGGATTTAGAAACTTTTATTTTTGCCCAATTTTTCATGGCCTCCCACATTTTCAGTTACATGATCTCATATAGCATCATGACCCACAGTTTAAGAAGCTTGGTTTTTTATCAGGGGTTAGCAAAATGCTCCTTGCTAGTCATATGCGGCTTTTTTTTGGTAGGTACATGTGGCTCTGAAGTAAAATCGAAACAAATTAAAGGATATTATTCAGATAATGGTAATTTTATTTGTTTATAAAATGATATTTGTGGCTCTTGATTAATTTTAAATAGTGAGGGACAGGATTGGCTCTTCCATCTCAAAAGTTTGCTGAGCCCTGGTCCACACAATTAGATTTCCTATCCTGGAGTGCCACCTTTGTAGTCTTCTAACTTATACTTATTGAATGAATATCAGAGCAGATGATGATTATAAAGATTACATTAATTTTTTCCAGGATCTATCTCTTCTGGTTCTTCTACTCTGGATTTTCTGGAGAGATATTTTTTTAACATATTCATTTGATTTTAGAGATCTTTCAGAAAAATGTATTAAATGACTGAACATATGGCCAGGAACATAAAATACAAGAGCCCCTTTTCTGTGAAGCAACTCCCACAAAAGCAGTCAGCATTCTAAATATGAGGGTACATCAAAAAGCACCACTAGTAGGGTTCCAGTTCAAACATGCATGTATTTATTTCAAACAAAACATGTTTAGACATGTCTCTGTGATCAGTGGATGGCTGCAGCCAACTTCTAACAGGAATATACTTGTCTGAGTCTTGCTAGGGTGCCTTTAAGGTAAAGGTCCTATCTAAAGAGTGTGTTTCTGAGGAGATCTGCTGGGTCAGTTAAATTCAAGGCAGAGAGGTCAGCTGAGAAGGTTATGGCTTTTGGGATAACCAGGTTTCCCAGGCTTGTGGGATTCCAAAAGCGTAATCTTCATAAATTTTCTTGTAGAAAGTAGGATCATCGTTGGGGCTTATTTGGAAGAGATTTTAGAAAATTAAGAACTATCTTGGTGAGAAAAAGGCCAGGGAAGTTGTGCTCATGGTTTCCATCATGACAATGTACCTGAGTATTCTTTGAGAGTATTAGTGTGTTAGTCTGGGTATACTAGAGAAACAAATTCATAAACACGCATATGTGTATAAGGGAGAGCTTTATATACAAGAGCAATTGAACATGGGGAAATATCGCAGCCCAGTCCAGATCAAGTAAGTCTGATATTAGTCCACATGTCCGACATAAATTTATAAAGACCTCTTCAGACTCATGAAACACATGCAGTGCATGCAGTGATGCTGAATGTAGAAGATCACAGGCCAATAGGTAGAAAGGCTCTGGGTCCAGTGGCGTTGTAAGCATCTCAAAGCTGGGAGGGGCCTCTCTGTGGCTTATCTGGCTTCAGAGTTCTGGTTGCATCCATGTGGCTTGTCTTTTGCAATGTCTCCCAGGAGGTCGCAGAGAGAGAGAGGTGTCTTCTGCCTCCAAGGAGGAAGTACCAGATTTCCCAGAATTCTCAGGAGAAGGCCATGCCCACACAGAAGTCTCATTGGCTATCTCTAGATTGACAGCCTAGACTCCACCCCTAAGCTCTTGATCCTTAAATTGACACCAGATTAGGTGACTACCACAGGTAGCATGGGCTTTCCTGTGAGAATTTTGGTGAGAAGTCCTGATCTTCTCCTTTCAAATTTCTCTTGGCTCCCCAAACTCAAAGAACATTTAAAAGGAACACAATTTTAGTCCCTCAAGGATGTCAAAACTCCTGTTTTCACCTGGTATAAATCAAAGAATGCAGAATTCTTCAAGGAAGGCTTAAAGAAAACACCACCTTCAGAAGTACATAGACTTAGATGGAGAAACAAGAGCTTCACATATCAGTGCTTTTGTTTAATAAAGGTTTTTATAATTTTGTTGTTGTTGTTAGGCCCCATTGAGTCAGCTTCAATCCACAGCAACCCTATGCACAGCAGAGTGAAACACTGCACTGTCCTGAGCTATGCCTGATCCCACTGATGCAGCCACTGTGTCAGTCCACCTTGTTGACGGCTTTCCTTCACCTAGCCACCCCATGAAGTCCTTCTCCAGGGACTGGTCTCTCTGTGATTTGGTAGCAATGTTTTTTGACTTACCCACATACACATGAGCCTCAGCACATAGAATCAAATGGAACAGTTCAAAATCATCAATCAGAACAAGGCCAGGGGCACCTATGGAAGAAACCACTAATTGCTCGTATTCAAGTTCTAGGTGAAATTAAAGAAAATTAAAACAAGTCTACCAGAGCCAATGGTTTGCAGAAGAGCCAAAAAATGGCCTTGAGAATATTTCACCTGAATTCTGAGAATTGTGAACCATAGTAATAATAGGTGATATTCATTTATTCATATCATAAAAGGCATTCTTGTTTTTAATGTAGTAATTTAAATAGTATGAAAATATTGAGGTCGATATTTTCATTATTATATCCATTTATGAATGAGGAAACTATAGCACAGAGGGGTTATGTAACACACAAAATTATATAACTAATAAATGGCATAGGTGAGATTTGAATCCAGAAAAGAATTTAAAAGCTGTGGTTTTGTCCTAAAACAAAATTCTACTCTGAAAATCCCACTTCTGGAAGGGGCTCTTCCCAAAATGTCTTTGAAACTAAATGGGGGTTAGCATTCAGGGAATTTCATTTGTCAATTTTTGCAAAATGAGGTTGAGACCACCATCAGTAAAGTGGCGTGTCCATGAAAATCAGTGATGAGTGTTGGAGCTGGAAAAGGAAAAGGAGTATCTTCTCAAATTCTAGCCATTTATTTATATTGAGAAAAAAATTTTAGCATGAAAAGATTTGTTTGAAAGTCTTTTAGTCAGAGAAAAGAATTAGAATGCCAAGATTACTGATGGCACTGATTGATGTATAACTCCACTCCCTACTGCCACCTCCTGGGGAGGACGTACAACAGAGACATGAGTGAAGGGAGACAGCAGACAGTGCAAGATAGGAAAATAATAATAATTTATAATTTATCAAGGATTCATGAGGGTGGGAGGATGGGGGACAGAGAGGAAGAAAGAGGAAGTGATATCAAGGGCTCAAGTAGAAAGAAAATGCTTTGAAAATGATGGCAACATATGCACAAATGTGATTGATTCAATTGATGTATGGAGTGTTATAAGAGGTGTAAGAGGCCCTAATAAAATGATTTTTTAAAGGAAAAGACAGAATGCTAAGTTTAACTTGCTATGTTCAGAGCCTTATAAATGCAGAATGAAACAACTAGATGTTCTCATATGCTTTGTTGGCCATTCATAAAATAGTTAGACTCACTAGCTGTTTGATTTGAAATACCTACGATCCATCCACAGGAGCCCTGGTAGCATAGTGGGTTATGATTGGGCTGCTAGCTGCAAGGTTAGCAGTTTGAACCCACCCATCACTCTGCAGCAGAAAGATGAAGCTTTCTACTTGTGTAAAGATTTATAGCCTTTGAAACCCCTGGGCAGTTTTATTCTGTCCTGTAGGGCTGACATGAGTTGAAATCAATTTGGTAACAGAGAAAACAAAACAAAACAAATCCAACAGAATGCAGAAATTAAAAAAAAATCATTTTATTAGGGGCTCATACAACTCTTACCACAATCCATACATACATCAATTGTGTAAAGCGCATTTGTACATTCATTGCCCTCATCATTCTCAAAACATTTGCTCTCCACTTAAGCCCCCGGCATTAGGTCTCATTTTTCCCCTCCCTCCCCGCTCCCCCCTCCCTCCTGAGCCCTTGATAATTTATAAATTATTATTTTGTCTTATCTTGCCCTGTCCGACGTCTCCCTTCACCCACTTTTCAGTTGTCCGTCCCACAGGGAGGAGGTCACATATAGTTCCTTGTAATTGGTTCCCTCTTTCCAACCCACTCTCCCTCTACCCTCCCAGTATCGCCACTCACACCACTGGTCCTGTAGGGCTCATCCGCCCTGGATTCCCTGTATTTCCAGTTCCTATCTGTACCAGTGTACCTTCTCTGGTCTAGCCAGACTTGCAAGGTAGAATTCATATCATGATAGTGGGAGAGGGGAGGAAACATTTAGGAACTAGAGGAAAGTTGTATTTTTCATCGTTGCTACATCGCCCCCTGACTGGCTCGTCTCCTCCCCAAGACCCCTCTGCAAGGGTGTCTCCAGTGGCCTACTAATGGGCTTTGGGTCTCCACTCCGCTCTCCCCCTATCATTCACTATGCAGAATGCAGAAATTATCCAACAATCAGTGTCATATGTAAGTAAATTTTGCTGAAGATAATCCAAAAACAATTGTAGCAATAATTTGATAGTGAGCTGCCAGCAATTCAAACCAGATTCAGAAGAGGACATGGAATGAGGGATATCATTGTTGACGTCAGATGGATCTTAGCTGAAAACGTGGAGTATCAGAAAGATATTTACCTGTCATTTATTGACTATGTAAAAGTATTGGGCTATGTGGATCATAATAGAAATTACATTCCATGTTGTAATTAATTTGTTGTTTCTCTTTCCCCCCCTCCCTTTCCCCAGCCCGAAGATAAATTCCACGAGAACAGGGGATTTGATTTCAGTACTTAGAGTAGTTCTTGACATATCATAAGCATTTGATAAACCTTTGTTTATCAAAAAGAGGATGTACTTTAAAAAATCTTGATAGATATTTTCAAATTAATCTCCAAAAAGTTTGTACAAACTAATAATAATCCTACCTGAAAGCATGGCTACCTGACTCATGATCTCCTTTCTGATCCTCCAAAGTTGTTTACATTTTCTGTCCGAAGAACTTCTGATGTCAGCATCCACGAGGCGTCCTCGCTCTTCTGGCATTCTGCTTACCGCGCTCCACTAACCATGTGCTTGTTCGTAAAGTACTTCGCCGATGCCTTTTCCTCTTCTACTCAGTCTTCCATGGATAGCGTGACCTTCTGCTACAGTCAGCGTTGTCTTTTCATGGTGATTTTTTTCTATTTTCATGAACTATTCAGCTTAGCTAAGGCATATTGATTGTAAGTAACAATAACTTCTCAGGTGATTTAAGCCAAAAGGATACTCAAACATGGTATTTGTCTCCCCACCCCATAAAAGCATTCTTTTAAAAATCTCCATATTTCAAAGATATGACAGTTTATCACAAAACTGAAGAGCAAAACTAAGTGAGAGACTCTGGAACGGTCTAATAGGTTTGAGAACCAAGAAGTCAGAATTTTCTCTAGTTTGTCTCTGAAGATCAGCTCTCCCCACACCTCTGGCTATCTGTGGCTCCTGATTTTACAAGTTGCAAATCCAGTTATGCTTATCAATCAGCTTACCTATTTTGATTGGTCTGATGGTTTGGATTAAATGTCCAGTGCATTATAGTAAAATGTGGTTGCTAAGCATCCATTTTTATGGAGGTACTATGAGTTTTGAGAGAAAGGAGCAGAGTTGTTTAGAGATGAGCAGAAACCCCCCAAAGTATATGCTACATGAACTTGCCAAAATCCTTCCCTTGGCTGAATTTGTTAGTCTTCCTGAACGTTATCTGTCCCGAAGAGCTGGGCAAAATCTCCCATTTCCACAATCGCGGAGATTCTGTGATTGTCTGAATTCTTTCTCATCTCTGTCTTTACAGAAAACTTATTTTCATCTTCAAACTATTATATCTTACTGCCATTGAGTCAATTTGACACATAGCTGCTCTGTAGAACAGGCTAGAACTGCCCCTGTGAGGTTTGGAGACTGTGACTCGTTACAGGAGTAGAAATCTTTGTCTTTCTCCTGATTAGCAACTGGTAGCTTCCAACTGCTGACCTTGTGGTTAACAGCCCAACTCATAACTGTTATGCCACTAGGACTCCTAGACTACCATATAGTGTTATATTAAATAATAGCTTATCTTCTAACCATTTTGTATATAGCGATTCTGATTTCTAAATCAGGTAAGTATTTTGAGGAAGATGAACATCTCTCAAATTTCATTTCTATACATTCAGATACTTGATAAATTGATTAAGAACTTGATATGGATTTTAGAATTTTCGAAAAGTTAAAATGACTCATCTGTCAGGTAAAAAGATATCACGAGGTTTCTCCAACTATACTACTCATAAAAACACATTACTAATAACCAATATAACCATGACAGGCCTAGTTGATGAAGTGTAGTTGATATAACCAATATAACTATGAAATGCACTTGATGAGTGTATTTCAAATTCATTAACAACTTTCCATCTCCGTTATCTTTGTTGAGCTCCATTATCTTCTTCGTTGAGTTCATTGTCACCTTTCTCAGGGACTATTGCATTAAATTCCTGTTTCATCTCTTCATGGCCACAGTTGCTCCTTTCCAACCCATTCTCTCCATAGGAAAAAAGAACTTTCTTAAAATAGAAACCCAATAATGTCATTCAACTGTTTAAAACCCTCAGTGACTTCATACTTCATTTTGAATAAAATCCAAAAATCTTAACCATGGTCTACAAAACCCGATTTGATATGGTCTCAGGTTACCTCTTCAACCCAGGTTTTCAAATAAATCTTCCCTTTGCTTGCTATATATTTCAATTATCCAGTTTTCTTTCAGTTTCACAGACATGTCAAAGTATTTCCTCAGGATATTAACACATCCTATGTTACCTCTCTCAGGAGATCTGCTGTCAACACCTTTCCCAAATCATCACCTCTCCTTCAGATCTCTTCTTCAATGTCACCATCTTTTCCCACCCATCCTCTCCAAAATCACTTACCTCTGCTCTTCTCTTTTTCAACAATATGCTTATTTTCTTTACAGAAGGTTTACATTGCAGACAATGTCGTTTTTCTTAGTATGGTTTTTGGTTTTCTTCCATGTTGTTCTTGTTAGGTGCCATTGAGTTGGTTCCAACCCATAGTGATCTTAAGCACAACAGAACAAAACCCTGCCTGGTCCTGCACCGTCATCACAATTGTTCCTATGCTTGAACCCATTGTGGCAGCCACTGTCTCAATCCATTTCATTGAATGCCTTGCTATTTTTCACTCACCCTCTACTTTACCAAGCATGCGGTCCTTCTCCAAAAACCAGTCTCTCCTAAGAACATGTCCCGAATATATAAGATGAAGTCTTGCCATCCTAGCCTCTAAGGAGCATTCTGGTTATACTTCTTCCAAGACAGACTTGTTTTCTGTTTGGTGGTTCATGGTATTGTCAATATTTTTCGCCAGCACCACAATTCAAATAGATTGATTCTTTTTCAGTCTTCCTTATCCAACTTTCACATGCATATAAGGCAACTGAAATACCATGGCTCAGGTCAGGCACACCTTTATCTTCAAAATGACATCCTTATTTTACAACATTTTTTTTCTGGGTCCTGCAAAATTTAAAAAAATTATTTTATTGGGACTCATACAACTCATCACAATCCATACACACATCAGTTGTGTAAAGCACATTTGTACATTCGTTGCCCTCATCATTCTCAAACCATTTGCTCTCCACTTAAGCTCTTGGCATCAGCTTCTTATATTTCTTCCTCCTCCCTCCCTGTTACCCACTCCCTCATGAACCCTTAATAATTTATAAATTATTTTGTCATATCTTACACTGTCCAACGTCTCCCTTCACCCAGTTTTCTGTTGTCCATCCCCCAGGGAGGAGGTTATATGTAGATCCTTGAAACGGTTTCCCCTTTCCACCCCACCCTCCTGGTATCGCCACTCTCACCACTGTTCCTGAAGGAATCATCTGTCCTGGATTCCCTGTGTTTCCAGTTCCAATCTGTACCACTGTACATCCTCTGGTC
>NW_022111324.1:14577888-14609695 GCF_000313985.2 Echinops telfairi
AGAGGAAAGTTGTATGTTTCATCATTGCTACACTGCACCCTGACTGGCTCATCTCCTCCCCGCGATCCTTCTGTAAGGGGATGTCCAGTTGCCTACAGATGGGCTTTGGTTTCCACACTCCAAATCCCCCCTCTTTCACAATGATATGTTTTTTTGTTCTTTAATGCCTGATCCCTGATCCCTTCTACACCTTGTGATCACACAAGCTAGTGTGCTTCTACCATGTGGGCTTTGTTGCTTCTGAGCTTGATGGCTGATTGTTTATCTTCAAGCCTTTAAGGCCTCAGATGCTATATCTTTTGACCGGGCACCATCAGCTTTCTTCACCACATTTTCTTATGCACCCATTTGTCTTCAGTGGTCATATTGGGGAGGTGAGCACGCAATGGTATGATTTTTTTGTTCTTTGCTTTACAACATTCTAAAGACCTCTTGTGTTGCAGATTTGCCTAAGGCAACACATCATTTTATCTCAAGACTGCTGTTTCCACGAGCATTTATTGTTGCTTTCAAAGCAAGATAAAATCCTTGACAACTTCATTCTTTTCTCTATTTATCATGATGTGACCTATTGGTCCAGTTGTGAAGTTTTTACTCTTCTTTACATTGAGATGTAACCCATACTGAAGGCTGAAACCCTTGATCTTCATCAGCAAGTGCTTCAACTCCTCCTCATTTTCAGCAACCAAGGTTGTGTCATCTGAATACTGCAGGTTGTTAATAAGCCTTCCTCCAATCCTGTTGCCTCATTCTTCTTCATATAATCCAGCTTCTCTGATGATTTACTCACCATACAGATTGAATAAATATAATGAGAGTATACAATCTTGTCATACACCTTTGCTGAATTTAAACCATGCAATATTCCCTTGTTTTGTTTGCACAACTGCCTCTTGATTCATGTACAAGTTCCACAGGAGCTCAATGAAGTGTCTGGGATTCCCATTCTTCTCAAGGCTATCCATCATGTGTTACAAAACACACAGTTGATTGCCTTGGCATAGTCAATAGAAAGTAAGTGAGGATCTTTGTGGTATTATCTGCTTTCAGACATGATCCATCTGACATCAGAAAGGATATCCCTTGTTTCAGGTACTTTTTTGAATCTGGCCTGAAGCCCTGGCAGCTCCCTGTCAATATCCTGCTGCCATTATTATTGGATGATCTTCAGCAAAATTTTACTTGCATGTGATACTAATGATATTATTCTATAACTCGAGCATTCTGTTGGGCCACTTTTCTTTGGAATGGGTACAAATATTGCTCTTTCCCAGTCAGCTGGCCAATTAGCTGTCTTCCAAATTTCCTGGCACAGACTTGTAAATGCTTCCAGTGCTTCATCAGCCTGCTGAAACATTTCAATTGGTATTCCATCAATTCACGGAGCTTTGTTTTTGGCTAATGCATTCAGTGTAGCTTGGACTTCTTACTTCAGGACCATTGGTCTTCTGAAATTGTTGGATGTTAACCAGTTCTTTTTGGTACAATGACGCTATATATTCTTTCTATCTTCTTTTGATGGTTTCCGCAACATTCAATATTTTGCCTACAAAATCTTTCAATATTGCAACTCTGGGCCTAAATTTTTTCTTGAATTATTTCAGGTTCAGATGTGCTGAGAACCTTCTTCCTTTTTGGTTTTCTAACTCTGGGTCTTTGCACATTTCATTATGATATTTTGCTTTGTCTTCTTGAGCTGCCCTTTGAAATTTTCTATTCAGCTCTTAACTTCATCACTTCTTCCATTTACTTTGGCTACTCTACGATTAAGAGCAAGTTTCCGAGTCTCTTCTGACATCCCCCTTATCTTTTCCTTCTTTCCTCTTTTAAATGACCATCTTCTTTTTTCATAAATAATGTTTTTGATGTCCTCCTACAGCTCAACAGGTCCTCTGTTATTAGTATTTAATGCAAATCTGATCTTCAGGTGTTCTGGTAATTCAGGTAGGATACACTCAAGGTCGGATTTTGACTCTCGTGGACTTGTTTTCATTTTCTTCAGCATCAACCTGATCTCTCATATGAGCAATTGATGATCTGTTCCTCAGTCAGCCGTTGGCTCACTTTTAGCTGCTGATATTGAGCTTTTCCATTGTCTCTACCCATAGATGTAGTCAATTTGATTTATGTGTATTCTCGCTGTAGAAGTCTTCTTGTGTTGTTGAAAACAGGTATTTTCTATGAACAAATCATTGGTTTTCCAAAGTTCTATCATGTGATATCCAGCTTCATTTTTGTCATCAAAACCATATTTTCCAACTACCGTTCCTTCCTCTTTTGTTTCCACTTCTGCATTCCAATTACCAGTAATTATCAATGCAGCTCAAGTATATATTTGATCAATTTCAGGCTAAAGATGTTGGGGGAATTCTTTAATTTCTCCATTACTAGCTTTTGTGGTTGGTGCATAAATTTGACTAATAATTGTATTGATTGGATTTCCTTGAATGTTGATAGATAGACTTCTCTCACAGGCAACACTGTACTTCAAGATTGATTTTGAAGTGGCCTTTTGGAATATGAACACAATGCCGTTCTGCTTGGTTGTGTCATTCTAGGGTTAGTAAATCATATGATCTTCTTAGTCATAATGGCCAATAGCAAGCCATTTCAGCTCACTAATGCCTAGGGTATTGATCTTTATGTGTTCCATTTAATTTTTAATGCCTTTCAATTCCCAAGATTCATACTTACTACATTCCAAGTTATTAGATTTTTAAGCTGTTTCTTCTCACCTTGAGCTGTGTCCATAAGCAAACGAAGATTCAAAGGCTGAACTCCCATAGGCTGCACTCCATTCATGTCATCACGGTCTACTCAAAGTATTTGGAATGCCTTCTGACCTGAGCAGCCCATCCTCCAGTGCTGTCTCTGACAATGTGCTGCTTCCATTCACTAGGCCCTCAGTATCTGACACTTTCCATGCTGTGCATAAGGTTTTCAGTACTCCTTCCTCAGAAGTGGGCAGCCAATTCCTTCTTCACAGTCAGTTCCTCGTCTAAAGAAGCTCTGCTGAAACTCGTTCACTTTAGGTGATCCTGCAGGCATTTGAAATACCAGTGACATAGCTTTCAGAATCCCAGCAACACACGAGCCAACACAGTGCGACAAACTGACAGACAAGTGGTGGTGTAAGAACATGAGCTCCATTAATGTGTAAGGATTGTTTTGACTTTTTTCCCCTATTGCATTTCCAGCACTTTCTACAGGGCCTGACATAAAGTATCTGTACATATATATGTGTATGTATATATATAGAGAGACTTATTAAACCATTGAGTAATAGGATAAGGAGACCAGAATTTAGGATGTTAATTTCCAGTTGAGAGAGTTTGGTTTGATGATTAATAGAAGCCCCAAACTCTGTATTTGTTATTATATCATTAATCATTTCATCTTTCTGTTCTTTAGTTTTCCCACACATAAAGAAAACATAATTAAAGCCTATGAATTTGTTTACAGAAAGTTGACTCGTCAAGATAATTTGGAAGTGACGATGAGTGGCCACACTCTGACTTCAGCATGTATGGCCCTGTTTACTTAAGTAAGTGAAGACCTGTACTAATCTATGGAATAATTCCAGCTGAACATGCTCTCGTGCCTGAACTGGGAAATTTCTTTCTGCGAACTAATGGGAGTTTGTCTGATGACAGCACATGGTCATATGAGAAAAATGACCTTTTCGCAAATCTTCATGAGTTATTTTGTGTTTCTTTGACCTGAGGTGTGAAAAAGGAATTGAAAAATTACAATGGAGGACTGGAGAAAATATCTTGAAATTGTGATGACAGATTTCTGCTTTTTATCCCTATCTGGACTAGAGGATTCCAGAGGCCTGGGATCGAAGGAGTATAGATTTTATTTATACATTAATAATAACTTACATATACATAAAATTTATTTTGCATTCATAAGCAGTGGAGAAACTCTATTTTAAAGGTATAGGAACTTGGATTGTTGAGTGAAGTAACTTCTTCCCACATCTCATCATTAGAAACACTTCCGCCGCACAAGCTAGGTTATGGAAACCAGTGTTCGGGAAGGCTTCTGCTACATTTTTAGGATGTCACCTACATTTTAGACTTTGAATAAGCAGTTCAAGGTAGTGTAGCAAGAACCACCTGGTCCAAAATGAAATTCCTGTGTTTATTTTTCTTGTTGTAAATTTGAATTTTGCATATTGAAATAGTTTTTGATGCCTGAGTGTTTTCCTTGAAATGTGTAAAGATTTATAAGTCAGATTGTCATATTAATAAAATACCATTAAAAAAAAAAAAAGAAACAGACTATGGAGGGCGGGGGAGGATGAAAAGGAGAGAGTTAAATGCTCTCAAACTCTAGCCTTGTGGCCCCTGGCCCAGAACGTAATGTAATATGGAATCATTACCCCAAGCTATCTCTCTGGTAAGTGTTAAGTATTAAACTGACATTTCCTGGTGGTAGCTCTGAGACTTGCAAGAA
The DNA here is from genome assembly GCF_000313985.2 of Echinops telfairi. Lineage (NCBI taxonomy): Eukaryota > Metazoa > Chordata > Mammalia > Afrosoricida > Tenrecidae > Echinops > Echinops telfairi. The sequence goes on from NW_022111324.1 coordinate 14,582,350, forward strand.
AAGAAGAGAAATTATTTTATAAACAGAATCACTGAAAAATAATCTATAATTGTGTAGGCGTCTACCATATTGGTCTGAATAATTTTGCTTCTATTCACAACATCTCAAACATCTTTTCTTTGGCTCGTTGCCTATTCTAGTTTCAGAATTTTAGATTATGACTATTTTTTAAATTCTGACTGTGTAATTCAGAAAGCTATCAATTTTGTTAGATGAAGTTCAAAATTATCTTGATCATCTGGTGCCCTCTGGTGTGATAGTCATAGTATAACAACAATTAATTTTCTCTTAAGAAATTGATTATTGAATGCTTTCTGATAGCAAAGAGTCTGGTTTTGTGTAAAATTTTCAATTATTTCTTCATTTCTAAATTTGTAAACTTGTAAGTTATATTACCAGTACTCAGCTCTCTGACTAAGGAGACCTAGTGGGGCAATAGTTAAGCCCTTAGCGGTGAACTGAAAGTTGATGTTAGAACCCATTAGCTGCTTTGAGAGAGAAGACTTGGTGACCTGCTCTGGTTAAGATCAAAGCCATGCACCTATGCAACAGTTCTATCCGCTATAGAGTTAGGATTGACCCTCCAGTACACGGCCATAGTTCATTGACTAAGGCGCTCAACAAATGTTTGATGAATTACTTTACATGTGCCTTGGCATATTCTCGAGGTTTCCTGGTGGTGTAGTGGTTCCCCACCGGGCTGTGATTAGAAACCAGCAGCAGCTCCACTGGAGAAAAGGCTGGACTTTTTATTCCCATCAACAGTTACAGTTTTGGAAACCCACAGGGGTCACTATGAGTCAGCACTGACTGCATGGCCACGGGTTTGTTTTTGCTTTGGGCATATCCTTGTAATGTGCCTGTGACAATCTTCTGTGGCAATGTCTTACAGAGTCATCATTCTCTAGCCATTTCCATTGGCCATCAGTAGTTTTCTCCTAGTTCGTAGAGACTCAGCAGTCCCAGTGTTTACTAGTCCTTCCCTGTCCCCACCTTCCTGCTTGTTGTTTTCACTTTTGCTCATACTCTGTTGGAAGTTCACAAGAGCATGGGTTTTGTAGTATGACCAATCTGAGGTTAGATTCAGGCTCTGCCACCGCCTTCTTGTACAAGTTATTTATCTTTTTAAAGATTTTCCCACGTGTAGAATGGGGAATCGTTATACCAGAATTACCGGATCATCGTGAGGATTCAAATGCTATAATACAAATAAAGGGCTCAGCACATTGTGCTTAGCAAATGTTCACATATGACAAGTTTTTATTACTAGTTTCAGGCCCCAGGGTGGTTGGAAGAGCCCTGGTGGCGTAGTGTTTATGTTGGGCTACTGACCAGAAGGTCAGAAGTTTGAAACCACCCTGGGAGAAAGATGTGGCTTTCAACTCCCATAAAGTGTTTGTCTTGGAATCTCACAGGGGCAGTTCTATCCTGTCCTAAAGGGTTAGAATTGACTCGATGGCAGTGAATTTGGTTTTTTGGTTTTGAGTAGTGGTAGAATAATGAGACTTGCTACTCCCATAAAGCTACAGACTCAGAAACCCCACAGGGCCCATCTACACTTGTTCTATAGGGGTGCTATGAGTTAGAATGAACTGACGGCAAGAAGTTTGGAGTTTTGGGATGGCGCAAAGGAAGGAGCCTTGGTGGTGCTGATGGGGAAGCACTGGATTGCTAGCCTCACCCCTCGTGAGAAAGAGGAGGCTTTCTACTCCTGTAGAAATTTAATGTCTCAGAAACCTACAGGGGCAGTTCGACTCTTGTACTACTGTGTCGTTATGAGTCAGGATCAATGTGATGGCTGTGAGGCTGGGGGTTGGGTTAGTTGGAACTGACTCAATGGCAGGCTTTTTGGGGGGTGGTTGGGAGGTGTTTGGTAGTACAAGGAGACCCGGTGGAGCAGTGACTAAGCACTTGACAGCTACCCCAAAATTGGCAGCTTAAATCCACCAGTCACTCCACAAGAGAAAGATGTGGCAGACTGCTTTTACCAAGATTACGGTTTTGCAAGGCCTGTGGTGCAGTCTGTCTGTCCTATAAGATCACTCTGACTCGCAATCAACTTGAGGGCAGTGAGTTTGGGTGGCACAAATGAGGAAGCATTCAGCAGAAAGGTGGAGGCTCTCAGCTCTCATCAGGAGTTAAAGTCTCAGAAACCTATGGGTGCAGAAACCTAATGGCCCTAGAGGGCCTCTATGAGTCAGAATCTACTCAGTGGCAGTGTTTGGTTTCCTTATTTTACCATTGTTTGTGTTATACATCAGGGTAAGCAGATTTTGTTTTAAACATTGAATACATTGGCTGAGTGAACACTTTGGTAGACTGCTCTGGCTGTTGCTATATTTTTCAGATTTTATGGGATATATTTATTTAATAACAATTTATCTCCAGGAATAAAACTTCTAAAGAGATCCTCACATTCTGTAATTCTTTTTAATATCTCATGTTCCAACAATTTGCAGCCACAAAGATTGCTCTGGATTTGTATCCTTGCAGGCTTCATTATACTTATCAATCGTTTTCATTAGTTCTGCTTCCTCCTTCCCTTTGAGGTTTATACAACATTCTTCATTTAATAAAATATGAGGGAACAAGAACATATAGAGAAGATGAGACTTGGAAATCATGGACCTAGAACACGATGTAGAGGAAATTATGAAGAGCTTACATCAGTTTGGATAATTTCTCCTTCTTTCCTATTGAGCTTCGTACAGATATATGCATATCCTGATAGTAAATATGAATTTCCTGGGCTCCATTCTCAGCTTGCTAGCTAAAGGCCCAATTGCTATACTCATGTCCAGAGTAATTCCCAGCAATGTAATTTCTCTTACATAGCTCTGCCACACTGTGATAGGACCTTATTATCCTAAAGTCTCTGCCTGAGGGATGAAAACGGATTCTCTAAAAACCAAAGAGTAGAATTTGTGATATGCTGTCATCCTAACAAACTATGACCAGGTTCTGTTTGTGCACTGTGCTCACAGAGCCGAACCTTCTAAAGCACAGTGGGCCACGGCCAGCCTTTCCATTCTCACCCTTACTTCCCACTCTGGTTTTTGGAAGGTGCAGTCTCCAGATAACACAAAAAGATGATAGCTTCTGAGAGTTGAATCAGGAACCATGGTGTTGCAATGGTTAAGTGCTCAGTTGCTAACTGTGGTTCAAATCAATCAGTGGCTCCATCATGGATTCATTGTTGCTTCCCTGAAGATTTACAGCCTAGGAAACCCCATGGGGCAGTTCTATTCTGTCACAAAGGGTTCCTATGTGTCGCGATTGACCTGGTGGTATACAATAACAACAGTGCTAGAATTACTTTTCAGAACAATAGTGTTTCTTTTGGAGGCAACAGAGGGCCAGCTATTCAGTTTGCAGTCCTGTGTGGATCCAGGATCTCTGAAACAGTGAGCGAGCAGTTGGAGAGGGATGTTGAAGCTTTCTACCTTTTAAAAGATGGGTGAATTCTCTTTGTAAACTTGAAACAGCGTATAGATAGGACATACATTGTTTTCCTGAATCCAACTCTATCAGTCTCATAAATTGAGGTAATTCTTCTCAACAATGAACCATCTTCACTCATCATGCTCGGTTTCGGTGTGGATTTTTCTCATTTTACTTTGTCTTAGGTGTTTGGGGAAGCAGTTCAGAGAGGCTAAGCCAGGGGCTGCTAGCTAAAAACCATATAAACTAGCAATGCCTGATTGATTTTTGTTGTGATTGCATCAGCCTGCTCTCGTTCCTTCCAGGATCTGACTGCAGGATTTCCCAGAGGCCAGTCTTGGGCCGGCTGTCCAGAGGTGCTCTCTCTTCCAGGATTTCTCTGCCCTCAGCACTTCACATTCGAGACCTGATGACTCACACTCCTGTCACTAGGCTTCTCCTGTGCCCTAAATTGTGATCTTTTCCTCTGACAAAAAGATGTGTGACTGATCTAACCCACAACATTATTGCATCTCTGGTGGATGTACCACTACTTTAATTATTATCACAATTTTAATTTCTTGTTGTAAAGTAGGTGAAGGTTTATAGAGCAGATCACAGTTTTACATTTGACAATCCACAACTGTTTCATCCTGTTTCAACTCATCCTTTGCAAACTCCTCAATGTACTTTTGTTTATCCCACTTCCAACCTATTTTTCGTTTCAATTCTTCAATCTTTTCTAACTCTCTGAACTTTGTACTTTTGTTCTTAAATCGTTGATTATTTTAATGAAGAGGTGAGTTCAATTCCAGTTCTGAAGGGGAAGGGTCATAGCCCTACTTTATTTATTAAAAATTTTAAACTAGCAGAGCCGAAGTCTCAGGGACAGGAAATAACATTCTGTGAAAGGCCCATTAGGTAAAACTGGGGAGGCACCCCCTCCCTTCTGATTTTTGGTTCTAGAAGAGGAGAAAGTACATTATGAAAGTACATTATATACCATTCAAAGGCCCATAGCATTTATTTCATCCTATAGGACAATACCCCAAGTTCATACCCCAACACAGCCTGGTTTCCAGTTTGAAATGCAACTGAATTTTTGACAGCCATTCATTCAACTCTTGTATTACACTAGCATAATTATTTCTGAATTGAGATTATTGATAAACCAGTAAATCCAATTGGTGTTAACCTATTGCCTTACCGAGTTTGTTTGTCAGAAGCAATGTTGCATAGAAAATTCATAAAACGTAGAAGGTCTTCAGCTGCAAGAAACAGAATACCCAATGAGTCATAGTTCTTGAGTTTCTCTCACTAGGAGGACATATCTTTCAGGATTCCTCTCTGTGGGATGGATGTCACAGAAGTACACCAGGGCAAGAGCTACTGTTTTGGACAAAGCTTTCTATAAGTGATAATAAGGAAGTACACAGGACATTCTACCACTTGTCTGTCAGTTTGTGACCCTGCGATTGCTTGCATATTGCGAACATGCTGGAAGCTATGCCACTGGTATTTCAAATACAAGCAGGGTCACCCACAATGAGCTCTCAGTGGAGCTTTCAGACTAAGAACAGGCTACAAAGAAACGCTAGGCTGTCCACTTTTGAAGGATCAGCCATTGAAAACAATCTAATAGCAACAAAACATTGCTAGACAAAGTGACAGAAGATGAGCTTCTTAGGTTGGAATACACTGAGGATGGATTGAGGAAGAGTTGCCTTCTTCTCAAAGGAAAGTCATCCATAATAACATGGTTGAATTAAAGCTTTTGAAACGTTTATCTACTGATTGGGCATGACTCAAGATGAGAAGAAACAGCTGCAATCATATATGAATAATTGGAATGTGGAATGTATAAAGTATGAATCTAGGAAAATTGGAAGTCATAAAAAGTTAAATAGAATGCATAAAGATCGATATCCTATTTAGTAAGCTGAGATGAACAGGTATTGGCTATTTTGTATGAGACAATCAGTTCAGAGATGCCAGAGATAACAAATTCAACAGGAAATGTTTCATATTGCTCACCAGAAATAACATTTTAAGATCTATCTTGAAGTATAACGCTGTCGATGATAGGATAATATCTATGTGCTATTGAAGAACCCAGTTAATACAAATATTATTCAAATGTATGCACCAATCACTAACGCTAATGATGAAGAAATTAAATTGAAGAGTTTTACCTAATTTTCAGTCTGAAATTGATCGACTATGCAATCAAGATACATTGATAATTATTTGTGATTGGAATTCAAAAGCTGGAAACAAATAGGAAGGGAGAGTAGCTGGAAAATATGGCCTTGGTGACAGAAATGAAGCTGGAGATCACATGACAGAATTTTTGAGGACCAAAGTCTTCTTAATTACAATTTTTTTTTCAAAAACATAAGTGGTGATTGTACAAATGGATCTTACCCGATGGAATACACAGGAATAAAATTCACTATATCTGTGGGAACGGATGATGGAGAAGTTCAATATCAACAGCCAAAATGAGGCCAAGAGCTGATTGTGTAACAGACCATCAATTTCTCATATAACTGATGCTGAAGAAAACTAAAACAAGCCCACGATAGCCAAAAACTAGCCTCGAGTTGGAATATGAAGGATTCTATGGGGAAAATATTGAATGGTGAAGGAAGTCTTTAAAAAAGAGGGAAGCCGACATGATTGCTGAAGAAAAATGTGAACATAAGCAAATGTGGTGAAGAGAGCTCATGGTGCCCGGCTATCAAAGGCTATAGTGTCTGGGGTCTTAAAGGCTTGGAGATAAACAAGTGGCCATCTAGCTCAGAATCATCAAAGCCCACATGGAAGTAGCACACCAGCCTGTCTGACCACAAGGTGCAGAAGGGACCACTTATCAGACATCAAAGAACTAAAAATCAGATCAGTGGGTGCCCACCTTCCTGAAACGATCAATGAAGACAAACGTGTGCATAAGCAAATGTGGTGAAGAGAGCTCATGGTGCCCGGCTATCAAAGGCTATAGCATCTGGGGTCTAAAAGGCTTGAAGATAAACAAGCGGCCAACTAGCTGAGAAGCAACAAAGCCCACATGGAAGATGCACACCAGCCTGTGTGACCACAAGCTGTCGAAGGGATCAGGTATCAAGCATCAAAGAACAAAAAATCATATCATTGTAAAGGTGGGTGAGTGCAGAGTGGAGACTCAAAGCCCATCTGTAGGCAACTGGACACCCCCTCACTGAAGGGTTGTGGGGAGGAGATGACCCAATCAGGGTGCAGGGTAGCAACGATGAAACATAACTTTCCTGTAGTTCTTAAATGCTCCCCCCTCCCACTATCATGATCCCAATTCTACCTTACAAATCTGGCTAGACCAGAGGATGTACATTGGTACAGATAGGAACTGGAAACACAGGGAATCCAGGACAGATGACTCCTTCAGGACTAGTGGTGAGAGGGGCGATGCCTGGAGGGTGAAGGGAATGTGGGGTGGAAAGGGAGAATCGATTACAAGAATCTAGGTATTTCCTGGGGGATGGACAGCAGAGAAGAGGGCGGGGGGAGATGTTGGACAGTGTAACTTATGACAAAACTATAATAAGTTGTGAATTATGAAGGGTTCATGAGGGATAGGGGTTGGGGAGGAAGGGGGGAAATGAGCAACTGATATTAAGGGCTGAGGTGGAGGGCAAATGATTTCAGAATGATGAGGGCAGTGAATGTACATATGTACTTGACACAATGGATGGATGGATGGATTGCGATGAGAATTGTACGAGCCCCAATAAAATAATTTTTTAAAAAAAGAAGAGGGAAGGAAGGCACACAGTCACTCTACAACAAAGAACTGGCTGACATCCAATCATTTCAAGAGGTAGCACATGATCAAGAACCCATGGTACTGAGGGAAGAAGTCCGGTATCATGAAGGATTAGCTCTAGGAATTGACAGAAAACCCATGAAATTGTTCAATAAATGTTGCAGCTCTGGAAGCACTCACTTGTTTACACCAAGACATTTGGAAGATAAGTAGCTTCCCAACCTACACGAAGAGATCTATATTTGTGCCCATTCCAAAGAAAGTTAATACAATAGAATATAGGGAAATAGAACAACTTCATTATTATCTCAAGTAAAATTTTGCTGGAGATAATTTTAAAAATGGTTGCAACAGTACATCAGCAGGGAAGTACAAGAAAGTCAAGCTGGATTCAGAAGAGGATGTGACATGAGGTATAACATTGCCTGTGTTAGATGTATCTTGGCTGAAAGCAGAGAATGCAAGAAAGATGTTTACTTGTGCTCTATTGGCAATACCAGGACAGTCAACTGTGTGGATCATAACAAACCGGATAGCCTTGAGAAGAATGGGAATCCCAGAACACTTCATTATGCTCATGTGGAACCTGTGCATGGATCATGAGACAGTTGTGTGAACAGAACAAGGGAATTTTGTGTGGCTTAAAATCAGGAAATGTGTGTGTTGGTTATATCCTTTGATCACACTTATTCCTTCTGCATGCTGAGCAAATAATCTGAGAAGCTGGACTATATAAAGAAGAATGTTGCATCAGGATTGGAGGAGGACTTATTAACAATCAGAGATATGTAGATGATACAACCTCACTAAAAGTGAGGAGGACTTGAGGCACGTGCCGATGAAAATCAATGACTGTAGCCTTCAGTATGGAGTGTAATTCAGTAGAAAGAAAACCCACCTCCTCACAACTAGATCAATAGGCAACAACATGAAAAATGGGGAAAAGATCAAAGTTGTCAAGGATTTTATTTCACTTGGAACTACAATTGCTTATGGAAGCAACAATCAAGAAATAAAAAAAATATTGCATTGTGAAAATCGGATGCACAAGAGCTCTTTAAAGTGCTGGAAAGCCAGAATGTCACTTTGAGGGCCACAGTACACCTGATCCAAGCTGTGGTATCTTCATTGGCCTCATCTGTAGATGAAATCTGGACAATTAATAAGAACTGATGCTTTTGAATTCTGTACGGTGTTGGTGTAGTTGAAAGTACTGTGCATTTCCAGAACAAACAACTCCGTCTTGGAAGAAGTGCAGCAAGAATGCTCCTTGGAAGCGAGGATGGAAAGACTTCATGCCATGTATCTTGGATTTGCTTCGGAAGAGACGGGCTTTACAGAGCATCATGCTCTGTAAAGTAGAGTGACAGCTAAAAAGAGGAAGACTCTAAGCAAGATGGATCGGTGCAGTGATTGCAAAAGTGGAATCAAACGTAACATTAATTGTGAAGATGGCACCAGACAGGGTTTCGCTCTGCTGTGCATAGGGTTGCTGTGAGTTGAAACTGACTCAACAATGATTCACAATAACAACAACATCCATGATGTTGCGGGCCTGGGACCCTGCGTGTCAGGGAAATCAGAAAAGACCTGCTGCGAGTGAAAGTCATCTTACAGCAGCTATAGCTTCCTCATGATTGTGGGAACTGCTTGGGACTAGTTCTGTTTATACTTTTTCCACTTGATGATTGTGTGCTAGTGCCTCACTCAACGTCCAGTTAGATAATATCAAGTTTATGATGGCTACCAGGGACCTCTTGAGCATGCATTCAATATCCACCACAGGTTGGTAGCAGCCCATATACAATTTTTGTGGGAAAACATAGACTTACTCTCTTCAAAGTCCTGCTGTGACTCTCTTAACAGAACTTGGTGGCACATTTTCTAACATTATAATTGACCACTCCATGAGTTATTTAATTGTGCCAACCTGGCCGATAAACACATGTGGGGCTAATGGAAAGGCGGAGGGATAAATGGGTGGTGAGCCTTGCCTTTCTAGTGCTCGGGTCTCTTGCTTTGTGATGGTTGCACCAGGGTGCAGCTGCCTTAGCAGTTCCCTGCTTCAGCTTGCAAGATTGACTTCCTACAAGACATCCCCAAGGAGAAGCTACATGGACCTATCCCAATGCAGCCCTGGGTGCTGGAGCAGCCGTGTAGAGAGCCCTGGTAGTGCTGAGATGCTTATTCGTTCACTGACTCAGCTTTCCTCCTGCAGTCGGTATCATTGCCTGTTTGGTGAGGTGGAGGACTTTGTGGACTGGTGTTGGGTTAATGGGTTAAGGTTGGACTTGTGGGCTTGGGCAGCATTGGGTTGGGATGTTTTCATGATGCACACTTTCTTTACATAAAACTCTCTTATACATGAGTTGCTGTGGATTTGTTTCTCTAAGGTACCTAGACTAATACACCATGGGCTTAGGATCACTTACAGGCTACCCTGGGCAATTTGGGATATCTTCTTGCTCTTGGAAGACCTCAGAGCAAGAAAAGCTTGCTGAGCAAATCAGATCAGGAAGTAATATGAAGATGATGGCAGTTTCTAATAGAAGAAACACAATTCAGGTCCCTGTGGATTAGGGGGAAACTATGCCCCTCTTGGTCAGTGACTATTCTGTATCTGATAAACAGCTTTTGGACCTTGGTAGAGACTGAATGTCTGATCATAATATACCAAGGGGCCACACAATCTGAAATGCTGTGTCATCTGATATTCTTGGTAGCATTCCATTATCAAATGAAAGTAGGATATATAGAGTCAGGTTCAAGCAAATCCAACCAAGTGGCATATGTGATAGATCACATTCATAGCATCATTTTTGTTGCCTTTTCTCAACCCACAACTAGGGCTTCATGTAGAATTCTCTATGATCATATATGAAGAAGAGAAAAATAATCCCAGTCTGGTTTACCGATATCCATGTTTTATTGGCACCATTCAGCCAGACATAAAAATGCTTCATTTCTGGAAAATTACATCTATATTTTATTTGGACATGTTTGATAGAGTGGCAGTGAAAAATGGGAAGGTCCCCAAGGAGATGGATTGACACAGTGGCTGCATCAATGGGTTCGAGCATAGGAACAATTGTGAGGGTGGCAGCGGCATGGGGCTGTGCTTTGTTCTGTTGTGCATGGGGCCACTATGGGTCAGAACGGACTCAATGGCACCTAACAAAACAATCTTTTATTCATCCAACTGGAGAGTCTTCAGTGGGATTCATGAGTCTGGATTTGAGGGAAGACGTCCAGGTAACAGCCCACTTAGTGATAAACTTGAAGCACAGTTAAAAAAGAGAGAGAGAGAGAAATTCTTTTTAAAGTCAGTGAAACTTTAAGCAGAAGACCTCATTGTCAATGTTACCTAGAAGGAGAGATGGATTGTATGAGGTATTTCTGTGGGGACTTCAAAAAGTTGCTGGGAAATGGAATGAAAAGATAATGGAATTCTTGCATGAACTTTTTTTGGAAGCATCTTTGTATGTACTTTGGCAGTAACATGCTGGATGATCAGTGATCTGAAAGAGTTGGTTTGCAGAGCTGCTGACACGTGAGTTCCAGAAAAGTGGTATGAGGGTATCAGAATGTTAGTATGTGTCCCCTGAGAGCATGCACTAAGAGATGCCCACTTCCGAGGGAGATAACGATTATCAGCCTTTGCCCTCATCCACCCAAGGGCTTACTCAGTAGCTTAGAAACAAAGTGGCTCTGAGGGTAGACCGACGTGCCTATGGGGTCAAGGACACAGACTCCCTCTCACTGAGGCTCTGGCTACTGTCTCTACTGAGCTTACCATTTTCTAGCAGCAGCAATAAGCCCTGAATCCCTGATATGATATTGCTCAGAGCAAATGTCAGTTCACATATTATTTAAGCTATTGAGTATATTTAGTCCTCCTTTCTCCTTGAAATACATTGTGGCTTCTAGGGCACCATTCCTTCTTCGTATCCCTTCTGCTCCATTAGCTGCTGCTTCTCAGATGGTTTCTTTGGCATTTCCCAAACCTTTAGAGAGAAGAGGGCCCTGGGGCCCAATCTTTGTATTTCACTTCTTACTATATTTCTTTTCTAGGCCATTCCAGTAAGTCCTAAGGCATGATGTATCAGAAATTCACTGAAATGTCACAAATTTGAAACTTTAGTCTGATTCTGAAGAGCAGACTTATTTATCTGAGTTCCCCTCCACTTGTGGAGTGACTAATATAGACACTTCACACTTAAAATTGGTCAAAAGCTGAGCCCAGGGTCTGTCTCCCAACCCCGTTTTTCCTGCAATCTTTCCCTTCTGAGTTGACTGTACTTAATCTTTCCAATTTGCTTAGATCAAAAATCTTGAAGCTAGTGTTAACTCCCTTCTGTCTCTCATATTACGCATCCAGCCTATCAACACATCCCATTGAAATTAGCAGTCAAGCATAGTCCACTTTGATCACTTATCACCTCTACCACAATCACGCTGCATCAAAGCACCATAATCCCTCCTGAATTGTTGCAGTAGTTTATCTCCCTGCTTCTGCCTTGTCCACCAACGGTCAGTTTTCTAGGTTGCACCCTAAGTCATCCAAGCCAGCCAGGGCAGGTCCCTTCTCTATTTAAAATCTTCCGGTGGCTGTCATCTCACTTGAAAAACAAACAAACCAGGTCTCAATTCTGTTCCAGCCGTACTATGAACAAGCCTTCATAAAACCGTTTCCAGGTCTATAAAGAGTATTACAATGGATTAAACAGAGAATTTAGTAGTATAAGTATGGGAAGATGTATGCTTTATTCTGTTGAGTAGTTATGAGAGTGGATTCCCTGTGCAGTATCTGATGCCATTTTTGCAAATATAAGAGATTCCTGTCTTCCGGGAGATAAGCTTCAATGATGGCAGCAATCAGGCGCACCTATCTGAGACTGCACAGTAGGTGCTATTGATGAAGAGACCAAGAAGCCTTTCTGGTGGCATGGGAGATTACAGAAAGGCTTTCTATCTGGAACAGAAGTGACAGATGTGTCTGTTGACAGTTGACAGAGGGTCTCATGTTAGTGGTATTGGTGGCACAAGTTATCAGAGCTAATGCTTTGCATCAGCAGACTTGTTGCCATCACTGTACCTGCTCTGAGATGTTACTGTGGACACCATTTCAGGTTGTGCAACTCAAATTCTGGTTCTCTGGTCTTCTAGATAATGTTTTTCAAATACATTAAAAAATATATTTACCAAGCAACCTTGTTGAGATAGTTTGATGCACTTTTTATATAAACAAGCATCAAATATATTAGATAGTTTTCCACTGGTTTTTCTTTTGGATTATGATATTTAGTTTCTAGAAAATCTAGTTAGTTATTTTATTGATCTGTCTTAAAGAATAATATCTCATTCCCTTCTCTTGCTTTGGTTTTTTAAAAACAGGCCTGGGTTTGCATTAGCTGGAGTTGGGCTATTTCTTTAATATAGAACAACACTATTTCACATAATTATGTTTTTTCAGAACTTCAGCATGACATCTCTAACCTATGTGAAGTAATAATAATTGAATTTGATTACTTCAGGTATTTTCATCACACCACACCAAACACATAAACACACACACACTACACACACACACACACACACACACACTCTCTCTCTCTCTCTCTCTCAACTGAATCTCTTCCAATACTTTCTCAAAAATTTCAGCTTTTTTTAACACTCAAGGAACTACATAGACAGTGCTCAAAAATTATTTCTTGATTGACTTTTTCTACTATTCACCAGATAGCTTCTCCTGCTGATTATTCTATTTAATATTAAGAATAGTAACAGGAAGAGGGCCTTGGGGATCACAATATTGTGACTGTGTTACAAACAGAAGCTACTAGATCATTTAAAAACCTAAGTGTCCTCCTGTGATCTGGAGTAGGTTAGGTTCTTGTTTAATTTGGTTCCTACAGCATGGAAGGAAGCCTTTTCAAAGACTTATCCACTGCTGTTGAGTTGGTTATAACTCAAAGTGACTCCATAGAATGGAGTGGAATTGCTGCGTAGGGTTTCCCTTAACCAGTGCAAACATCCTCATCTTCCTCTGAGAAGCTGGTGTGTTTGAACCATCAAAAAGAGTGCACCACCAAGACTCCTTGAAGACCAGAGAGGTATTTATACATCAGAGGGGTCTTCCAGGTAGATTAAAATAAAGCAGGGAGATGTGACATAGTCTAGTTTAAAAGCGATGTAATAGCTTGAAAGCCTCTGACAGCTATTAGAGCAATAATAGCTATAGCAGGATAGCAGCAGCCCGGGTGGTATAGTGGTTGAGTGTTTGGTTCCTAATTGAAAAGTCAGTGGTTTGCACCCACTAATCCCCTGTGGGAAAGAGATGTGGCAGTCTGCTTCTCTCCTGGAAAGATCAAAGTTTTGGCAATCCTCTGGGGCAAATCTATTCTGTCTTATAGCATTGCTATGAATCAGCATAGTCTCTACAACAAGGATGAGTAAGTGTGTACATAAAGGAGCGAGTCCTTCCACTTCACCAGCTTGTTGAAACATTTCTGTTGGCATTCTAAATTCCTGGAGTCTTGTTTTTCACTTATGCCTTCAGTACAGGTTGGATTTCTTCCTTCAGTACCATGGTTACTGATCATATGCTACCTCTTGAAATGATTGGATGTTGACCAGTTGTTTTTGGTACAGAGACTGGGTATTCCTCCCATCTTTTTTGATGCTTCCTGCATCAATCAATATTTTACCCATAGAATCCTCCAATATTTCAGCTGGAGGCTTACACTTTTTCTTCAGTTCTTTCAACTTGAGATATAATAAACATGTTCTTCTTTGTCTTCTAGAGCTACCCTTTGCATTTTCTCTTCAGCTCTTTTACATCATTTCTTCCATGTGCTTCTCTCTACTCAAGAGCAAGCGTCAGAGTCTCTTCTAACATCTACTTTGGGCTCTCTTTCTTATTGCCTTTGGAATGATTTCTTGCTTTCCTCGTGTATGAAGTTCTTGGTGTTCACCCTTAGCTTGTCAGGTCTTCTGTCATTAATGTTCAATACATCAAATATGTTCTTCCAATATTCTGGAAATTTAGGTGGGGTATCCTCACTCACATTTTGACCATCATAGACTTATTTTAATTTTCCTCAGCTTTGACCTAAATGTACATCTGAACAATTAATCATCTATTCCAAAGTTGGCCCTGTCTTCATTTTGACTGCTAATATTGACATTTTAACGATCTCTATTGTCTTTTCCCACACATGTAGTCAACTTGATTCCTGTCTGGTGCGGTCCATAGTAACAGCAACTGTTTATATTGCTGAAAAAAAGATATTAGCAATGAAGTAGCCATTGGTCTTGTAAAACTCTTTCATGTGACCTCCAGCTTCATTTCTATTACCAAGGCCATGTTTTCCAGCTACCATCCTTTCTTCATCGTTTCCAACGTTTGCATTCCAATCACCAATAGTTATGAATGCATCTTGATTACATGCTTGATAATTTCAAACTGAAAATGTTAGTAGAATTCTTTAATTTTTTTCATCACTAACTTTTATGTTTGGTACATAAATTTGAATAATAGTTGTATTAACTGGATTTCCTTGCATGTGAAAAGATATGATCCTATCACAGGCTGCACTGTACTTCAAAATGGATCTTGAAATGTACTTTTTGGTGATAAATGAAATGCCATTCCTCTTAAACTTGTCATTCTGGGCATAGTAAACCACATGATTATTCAAATCAAAATGGCCAATTCCAACCCATTTCAGCTTCCTAGTGCCTAGGATATCCATCTTTGTGGATTTCATTTAATTTTTGATGCCTTCCAATTTCCTAATTTCATGAATGGTGCATTCCACATTTCAATTATTAATAGATTTTTTGGCTGTTTCTTTTCATTTTGAGTTATGCCCCCTCAGCAAATGAAGGTCTCAAAAGCTTTGCTCCATCCGTGTAAATATAGAAGATTCTTAAGTGGAGGAGGCAGTTCTTCCACATGATGAATGTTTTCCAACCTGAGCACCTCATCTTCTGGCACTACATCTGAATATTTTGCTGCTATTGACAATGTTTTCAGTGGCTAATCCCTCAGAAATGGTCAGCCTATTCCATCTTTTGGCACAATATCTGACTTTGTTCCCCTGCTAGTCATAAGATTTTGAGTGTCTGATCTCTTAGAAGTGGAGAGCCTTGTCATTCTTCATAGTCAATTCTTAGTCTGAAACCTGCTCACTGTGGCTGACCTTGATGGTTTTTAAAATATCAAGGCATAGCTTCTAGGTCACAGCAACAAACAAGCCACCAGAATACAACAATACAAATTGACAGACAAAAGGTGGGCTGTTCTTTATAAAAAGAAACAACAACAACAACAACAAAAAAAAAAACCAAGAAAAGAAGGTGGAGAAGGAAGGGGTTTAAAGGAAGAACATATTTGCTAATTATTGAAAATGTAAACCCTGAAAAGTACTATTTTCAGGTCTAAAAAGAAGATGGAATTAGAAAAAGATAAAAAGAAAGTAGTAGAATGCAAAGTGGAAAGAGAGTAGATGGAACAGATGAAAAGTAATTGACCATAATCAAGAATTTCTGTTACTGCTGGAGAGTTACTGACTTTTGCTAGGACTAGAAGATCATAAACATTGTGCATTTTAATTCCCTTGCAAGATATGATTTGCCCATAAACAACTTCCCTCCACCTTAGTGAGGTATGAGTACTTTTGAGTACATGAGTACTTGTGAGTACATGTGAGTACTTTTTCCTTGATTTGTACTTGAGCCTAGTTCTGGAGTTATTTAAATGCAAAAGTATAGTCTCAGAAGGACCACCATTACAAAGAGATTTAGAGCTAGGAATTACCTCAGAGGTCCTCAAGTTCCACTGTTTAATTTTACATTTGATGAAAAGACCTTGGGTTAGTCTGGGTTCTCTAGAGGAACAAAACTGGTGAAACATAAGTCTATATATGTATATATGCTTCACTGTTGACGCATAACAAACACCCCCCTGTGGGTTTCTAAGACTGCAACTGTTTACAGGAGTAGAAAGCCCAGTCTTTGCCCTACAGAAGTTCTGGTGGCCTTGAACTGCTGACCATGTAACCATGCATATTGCAGCCCAATGAACTACACTCCAGGGATATATTTATATATGTAAACATAGTTCAAAGAAATGACTCACTCAGTTGTGGGGACCAGAAAATACAAAACCCATGGGTCAAACAATAAACTGAAGACCTCTCCTGGCTTACATGGTTACAAGGACTCACAAACCCCAAATCTGCAGGTCATGTGACAGGCTGGAGGTCACTGCTGAGTGACATCATGAAAAAGTGGAGGTTGGGGTGATTACAAGATTTGGAGTTTTGCAAGAACATTTAATAAACTGGAGGTTGGCCACACCCATGGGAAGGTCCTCTTCTACTAGATTGGTTTTGCTTTCAGACCACAAAATGTAAGCTGCTTACACTGTGTCTGACAAACCACTAAGAATCATAACCTAGCTAAGTTGGTATACAATATTAATCATCACAGGTCCCATTATAACACAAAGTACAGGGTGCGATGCGATGTAACAATGATGAGAAATACAACCTTCCTCTAGTTCCTAAAGGTTTCCTCCCCGCTCCCACTACCATGACTCGAATTCTATCTTGCAAGACTGGCTAGACCAGAGGAGGTACACTGGTACAGATAGGAACTGAAAATACAGGGAATCCAGGATGGATGAGCCCTATAGGACCAGTGGTGTGAGTGGCAAAACAGGGAGGGTAAAGGGAGAATGGGTAGGAAAGAGGGAACCGATTACATGGAACTGTGTGTGACCTCCTCCCTGGGGGACAGACAACCGAAAAGTGGATGAAGGGAGACGTTGGACAGGGCAAGATATGACAAAATACCAATTTATAAACTATCAAGGGCTCATGTGAGAGGGGGGAGCGGGGAGGGAGGGGAAAAATGAGGACCTAATGTCGGGGGTTTAAATGGAGAGAAAATGTTTTGAGAAATGATGTACAAATACGCTTTACACAATTGATGTGTGTATGGATTGGGATAACAGTTGTATGAGCCCCTAATAAAATGTTTAAAAAAAAAACAACACAAAGTACAATGTTTCAGATAAACAACAGATTATATAGGCTATAGTAAGAAGAAAAAGAACTTAACCACACTTATATCAGTTTCTCCACCACTTGTTTGTCAGCTTGTCATGATGTGGTGGCTTGTGTGTTGTTGTGATGCTGGAAACTATCACTGGCATTTCAAATGATAGTCGGGTCACCCAAAGTGAACATGTTTCAATGGAGCTTCCAGGCTAAGAACAGACTACAAAGAAGGAATTGGTTGTCTACACTTTGCAAGAACTAGTCACTGGAAACCTTATGCATAGCATAGAAATTGTCAGATACTGAAGGTCTACTAAATATAGCAGAGCATTGTCAGTGGTAGTGCCAGAAGATGAACACCTCCAGTCAGAAGGCACTTAAAATATGACTGAGGAAGAGCTGCCTTCTCAGAATAAACTTGACCATAAGTAAGGTGACCAGACGTCCCGCTTTTGGTGGAACTGTCCCGATTTTGGCGGAACTGTCCCGATTTTTAATAATTTGTCCTGCTTCCCTCAGCGTTTTTAAAAAGTCCTGATTTTTGGAAAGAATGTATGACAAGCTAGGGACGGCGGGAGAACGGGAAGGGAATATATGGTTTTTGGCTGCCATGTGGCTATTTTGCCAGGATATGAGTTTTATATTATTTTTGTTAAATTTATAATGTTAAACTTTAATAATAACAAATAATTGTTGAGAACTGATTCTCGAGAACTGTTTATCAAAGTTCGCATTGTTGATCGGTTGGTAGAATTCGACCACCATTGTTTGGACTTAATGAACAATGGCATTTTTTGGCATTGGCAATGACGAAAACATTTTGTAACTGTCTCTCAGATGATACACATCGTGCTGGGTGCTAGTGCTAGTTAAACAAGTGATGTCAACAAATCAGATATTCAGATAATTTAGGTAAGTTATTTATTTCATAAATACATAAATTTTCTTGAATTTAGAAGACAGTACTCGTATTATTTATAGTGGTAGCAAAATGATATAGACCAAATTTTTAGTCAAGAACATCCCACCCCCATCCCCGGTCAATGGTGTCCCACTTTACCGATGTTAAAATCTGGTCACCTTACCATAATGACATGAAGAGAGTGAAATTTCTGGGAGTAAAGCCATCAGGACCTTCATTTTTGGATGGGGCTTGACTCAAAAGGAGAAGAAGCAGCTGGAAAAATCTACTAATAGTCAGAACTTGGAAGGTATGAAGTATGAATCTGGGAAAATTGGAGTCATCAAAAATGAAGTCGATTGCATAAAGATTGATATCCTAGGCCTTAGTGAGCTGGAAATCACATAACAGAATTTTTCAAGACCAATGGCTTCTTCATTGCAAATATTTTTTGTAAAAACACAAAAGGTGACTAAATAGATGAACATCCCCACATGGAATATACAGAAATCAAACCAACTACATCTGTGCAAAGACATAATGGAGAAGCTCAAAATCAGCAGCTAAAACCAGACCAAGGTTGACTGTGGAACGGACCATCAATTGCTCATATGGAAGTTCAGGTTGAAGCTGAAGAAAATTAAAGCAAGCCTACTGGAACAAAATATGACCTTGAGTCTATCTCACTTGAATTTCCAGAACATCTCAAGAACAGATTTGACACATTGAACACTAATGACAAAAGACCCGATGAGCTATGATAAGACATTAAGACCATCATTCATGAAGAAAACAAAAGGCCATTAAAAAGACAGGAAATAAGGAAAAGATCAAAGTGGATGTCAGAAGAGACTCTGAAACTAGCTATTAATCATACATTAGCAAAAACAAATGGAAGAAAAGAGGAAGTGAAGGAAGTAAAAAGAAAATTTCAAAGAGAATCAAGAAGACAAAGCCAAATATTATAAGAAAATCTGCAAGGACCTGGAATTAGAAAAATGTAAGAGAAGAGCACACTCGGTATGTTCCTGAAACCGAAAGAGCTCAAGAAAAAAAAACCCAAGGCTTTAGTTGCAAAATTGTAAAAATCTATGGGCAAAGTATTGAATGATGCAGAAGCCTCAAGAGAAGATGGAAAGAATGCACAGAATCATTGCTTCAAAAAGAACCAGTCAATATTCCACCATTTCAGGAAGTAGCATATAAGCAAGAACCAATGGTGCTAAAGGAAGAAGTTCAAACTGCACTGAATGCATTAGTCCAAAATAAGGCTCCAGGAATTGATGGAATACCCATTGAAATGTTTCAGAAAACTGAAGAAGCACTCACTCACTCATCTATGCCAGGAAATTTGGAAGAGAGAAACTTGGCCAACTGTCTGGAAGAGATCTATATTTGTACCCATTCCAAAGAAAAGTGACCCAACAGAGTGGTCAACATATAGAATAATATCACTGATATCACACACAAGTAAATTTTTGCTTAAGATCATTTAACAGCAGTTATAGCACTACACTGACAGGGAACTGCCAGAAGTTCAGGCTGATTCAGTAGTGGACGTGGAACACGGGATAGCATTGCTGATGTCAGACAGATCGTGGCCCAAAGCAGAGACTACCAGAAATACCATGTTTCATGGACTCTGCAAAGGCAACCAACTCTATGGTCCATAATAAACTGTGGATAACCTTGAGAAGAAAGAGTTTCAGAATACTTCACTGTGCTCATTTGGAACTTGTACATGGATCAAGAGGCAGTTGTGAGAATAGAACAAAGGC
Source organism: Echinops telfairi (assembly GCF_000313985.2). Classification (NCBI taxonomy): domain Eukaryota; kingdom Metazoa; phylum Chordata; class Mammalia; order Afrosoricida; family Tenrecidae; genus Echinops; species Echinops telfairi. The sequence goes on from NW_022111324.1 coordinate 14,602,315, forward strand.
ATACTGCATGGTTTAAAATCAGGAAAGGTGTGCATCGGGGTTGCATGCTCTCACCATTTTTGTTGTATCTGTATGCTGAACAAATCATCAGAGAAGCTGGATAACGCGAAACAGAGTACAGCAGCAGAATTGGAGGAAAGCTTATTAACAACCTTTGGTAAGCAGATACACAACTTTGCTTGCTGAAAGTGAGGAGGAATTGTAGCACTTGTTGATGAAGATCAAAGATTGTAGCTTTCAGTATGGACTACAACTCAATATCAGGAAGACCAGAGTCCTCACCCCTGGACCTTTGTGATACATAGAGTAAAGGTTGAAGTTGTCAAGAATATTGCCTTACTTCTATCCACAATCAATGTCATGGAAGCAGCAGTTAAGAGATCAAAAGATGTATTGTATTAGGGAAATTTGCTGCACATACCTCTTTTGAGTATTGAAGAGCAAGGATGTTACTTTGAGGACAAAGGTGCACCTGACCCAAGCCATAGTATTATCATATCCATGTGAAAGTTGGACATTGAATAAAGAAGACTGCAGAAGAATCAATGCCTTTAAATTGTGGAGCTGGAGAAAAATCTTCAAAGAACTGTGGAGTACTAAAAGGACAAACGGATGTGTATTGGAAGAAGTAAGGCCAGACTGCTCCTGGAGGCACGGATGGCAAGAATTCATCTTATGTACTTTGAACATAGTGTCGGAGAGACAAGTCCCTGGAGAAGGACATCGTGTTTGCTAATGTAGAAGAGAGGTGAAAAAGAGAAAAGCCCCTGACAAGATGGATTGACACAGTGACTGCAACAGAGTTCACACCTGCAAACAATCGTGAGATGGCCCTGGACCAGGTGGTGTTTCTTCTGCTCTTCATCGGGTCGCTGTGAGTCGGAACCACCTCGATGGCATCTAACAACAGCACATCAGCGTTTCTACGGAAGACAGCTTTTAAGATTCTAAAAAACAAGAATGCAAGAAAATATTTGGAAAAAGATTTACTGTTTGTTGGACTTGCTTGAACAATAATGCCTTTCTACCACTCTGTACATTTGGCTCACTGGAACATGTCACTATTCACTTGTAGTGGACATCAGAAAATCTGCTCAGTTTTTAATAGTATTCTGAATTTTTCAGAGACATGTTTCTTTTGTTTTATATCATTTTGTTGAGGGCCCTTACAACTCTTATCACAATCCATCCATCCATCCATTGTGTCAAGCATATTTGTACATTTGTTGCCATCATCATTCTCAAAACATTTGCTTTCTACTTGAGCCCTTGATATCAGCTCCTCATTTTCCCCCTCCCTCCCCGCCAGCCCCTTCCTCAGGAACCCTTGATAATTTATAAATTATTATTTTGTCCTGTCTTACACTGTCTGATGTCTCCCTTCACCCATTTTTCTCGTCTGTCCCCCAGGGAGGGGGTTATATGTAGATCCTTGTAATTGGTTCCCCCTTTCTACCCCACCTTCCCTCCACCCTCCCAGTATCGCCACTCTCACCACTGATCCTGAAGGGATCATCTGTCCTGGATTCCCTGAGTTTCCGGTTCCTATCTGCACTAGTGTACATCTTCTGGTCTAGCCAGATTTGTACAGTAGAATTGAGATCATGATAGTAGGGGTCAGGGGGTCGGAAACATTTAAGAACTAGAGGAAAGTTGTATGTTTCATCGTTGCTACACTGCACCGTCTGACTCGTCTCCTCCCCACGACCCTTCTGTAAGGGGATGTCCAGTTGCCTAGGGATGGGTTTGAGTCCCCACTCTGCACTTCCCCTCATTCGCAATGATTTGATTTTTTGTTCTTTGACACCTGAGACAGAGAGATGTTTCTTAATTATTTTGCAACCCTTTATATTATTACATAGCTTTGCAAAATATAGATCTAAATAAACTGCTCACTCAGTTAAAGAAAAAGAAAGTAATTTATAATTGACTTTTGGAGACAGGGTCATTTTTTGTTTTAAAGGGAAAGATAAAGAGATTGGTAATCACAACATTTCAGAGGGTTTAGGTCACTGCTAAGTAAGAAGCTGGAACTGATTCAATGACTGTTTGTTTTTGTACATGGCATAAACTAAGTACTTTCTTTTCTCTCTTTTCCTTTTTCTTTTCCTCATGTCTATTGTGTTAGGCTGGGTAAACTAGAGAGACAAATCTACAGAAACTCATATATGTATAAGAGAGAGTTTCATATATAGGGTAAGTATACATTCAGAAAGCATCCCAACCTAGTGCTGTCCAAGCCCATAAGTCCAACATTAGCCCATATGCCTGATACCAATCTACAAAGTCCTTTTCAATTTCACAAAATGCACACAGTGATGCTGACTGCAGGAGGAAAGCTGAATCAGTGAGCGTGCAAGCATCTCAGCGCTGGCAGGGGTCTCCACGTGGCTTCTCCAGCACCCAGGGCTGCATCAGGGTAGGTCCATGTGGCTTCTCCTCAGGGATGTCTTGCAGGAAGTGAGCCTTGCCAGCTGAAGCAGGGAATGGCTAAGGCAGCTGCACCCTGGTGCGACCATCACAAAGCGAGAGACCTGAGAACTAAGAGGGCAAGGCTCATGGAGCCATTTATCTCTTCACCCTTCAATTAATCCCACATGTTTATTGGCCAGGTTGGCACAATGAACCTTAACTATCTCATCTATCCATATAGGATAGGCAGGATTAGAGATCCTAATGTGAAAACAATGGGGCTGACAACTCTGGGGGGGACATGTGAGAGGAGGAGGTGCAAGAAAGAGAGGGGGCATCCAACAAACCCAGGGACAAGGGAACAGTAAGAGATCTAAAATCGATGGTGAGGAGGGCATAGAATGTCTGATGGGGTTTGATCCAGTGCGATGTAGCTGAGAGAACATACTGAGAGCTGAATGAAGGTCGAACATGATAGTGGGACAGGAGGAAAGTAAAAAGAAATAGAGGAAATAAATAGAAGGCAAAAGACATTTATAGAGCTATAAATGTAGGCATGCACATATATAAACATATTAATATATAACAATAGGGGCATAGTTCTATATACATATATTTAATTGTTAAGTATTGAGGTAGCAGACAAGCATTGGGTCTCTCTACAAATATGGATGTATAACTCCCCCCTTCCCAGGGGGACGAACAACAGTAACATGTGTGAAAGGAGACAGTGGTTGGTGTAAGATATGAAAATAATCATTTATGATTTATCAGGAATCAATGAGGGTGGGAGGGTGGGAAAAAAAGAGGAGCTTATTCTAAGAGCTCAAACAGAAAGAAAATATTTTGAAAATGATGATGGCAACATATGTACAAATGTGCGTGATACAATTGAAGTATGCATTGTTATAAGAAGCTGTAAGAGACCCCAATAAAATTATTTATTTAAAAAAATGGACTACTTTCAATTGTTTTTAGAAATTTATCTTTAATACTGTCAGAAGTTGCTGTAGCAAGTTACTTCTAGACTGTAAAATCTTTGAGAGCAGGAATTAAAATATAGATCTTGATAGTTTTTCAGGGTATAGTTGCATTTTATTTGTACTAATGTGTGAGATTTTTCATGCCTAAGGCAAATTCCATTTTATTCTTGGTTAATGTATAAACTATTCTGAGTGGAGTATTTTTCTTTACAAAAAAGGATTTACTCTTTTTAGTGCCGTTCTTTCCTTTCCTCCCCTGAGTACGTACTAAGGGCAAGCCGTATAGTTCCTTACTAAATGTATTGCATTCTCTATGAAAAGACTCTGAGACATTGTCCAAGGCCACTCAGTGATTCAGGCAGCACCATCTCTCCTAATTTAGATTAGTTGTCCTAAACAAAATTTTTGTGTGATAAACACACTCAAAGTAGGTGAGAGGGAAATGTCTGAAGGGTTCATCTTGTTTGGGATTAATAGGCCGTGTGCTTTGTCCTCAACTAAAGTGTTGACAGATAAAAGACAAAAACTCATCTGTAAACTCAGCTTTCACTTTGTTGAAAGGTCTTTAAAACAGAAAGGAATTCTATTTAGGTTAGGCAGTGAAGGCTGAAAAGTAGAGAGAACTCTTGCACAAAAGTATGTTGGAGCTACGTTTTTCTTCTGAAGAATCCAAATTATGAAGTAGTCACAACAAATAGTTTGCCTGCCTGCTTTTATGTCTGGTATCTTCATTGATCACATGGCTGCCCCATAGCAATGTCTTTAATCCATACATCCACAGCTTCAGAGAGTTATATGAGAGTATACAGACATGTATAAAGATCAAGGGGGGAAAAGGAGCCAATCTATAAGGAGGTGTCTGAGTACGTTAGTGGTTCTAGGGTACTTGGTAATTTTACAAAGTAGATATGAAGTGGTTTCAAAAAATTAGTGAAAAATAGGAATTAGAATATGTTGTAATTCTTCCATGAATTAAAAAAAATTTCTTCCTATAGTGTATTTGTCAAGCAAATTGGTTTAAAAATTATCCTTTTATCCATTTTTTTCTCTCTCCTTATAAATGAGTTTATATTCCATGTGTCCTACAATAAGGGGAAACTTTTACTTTTCATTTGTTGCATTAATGATTGTTCTCTCCCCCTGTGGAATCTTATCTTCAACATACTGGCTTTTATGGAGACTACAGTAGAGTTTTCCCAGGATTTAAGAAAGTATAAACATAATTTTTATCACTTCTAAAAAAATGGATTCCTGAAAACAGTAAATGCAAGAAGATTGCATTAATAATCGCTGTTTTAAAATCTCCACCACTTGTCTGCGTTCGTCACACTGTGGTGGCTTGTGTGCTGCTGTGATGCTGGCACAGCTGTGTCACTGCTATTTACGATACCAGCGGGGTCACCCAAGCGAATAGGTTTCATCAGAACTTCCAGACTGAAACAGACGACAAAGGAATCTAGGGCAGATGAACCCCTCAGGACCAGCGGTGAGAGTGACGATACCAGGAGGGAAGGGGGGGTAGAAAGGGGGAATCCATCACAGGGATCTACATGTAACCGCCTCTCTGGGGGATGGGCAACAGAAGGGCTGGTGAAGGGAGACGCCGGGCAGTGTAAGATAAGATAAAATAATAATTTATAAATTATTAAGGGTTAATGAGGGAGGGGGGAAGAGGGAGGGAGGAGAATAATGAGGAGCTGATGCTGGGGTTTAAGTGGAGAGCAAATGTTTTGAGAATGATGAGGGCAACAAATGTATAAGTGTGCTTTACACAGTTGATGTATGTATGGATGATTGTGATAAGAGTTGTATGAGCCCCAATAAAATGATTAAAAAAAAGAATAGGCTGTCCATGTCAGAGGAATTAGACACCGAAAATCTTATGGCAGGCAGGCAAACATTGTCACATACTGAAAATTCATGAACAGCACCAGAACTTTGTCCGAAATAGTGCCAGATGCTGAGCTCTTCATGTTGGAAGGCACTGAAAATGTGATTGAGGAAGAGCTGCCTTCTCACAGTAGCCGACCATACTGACGTGGATGGAGTAAAGCCTGCAGGAGTAGAGCCTTTGGGACCTTCATTTGGGCACAACTCAAAATGAGAAGAAATAGCTGCAAACATCTGTTAATAATTGGTACTTAGAATGTACAAAGTATGATGCTAGGAAAATTGGAAGTCATTGCTGACATTAGATGGACTTTGGCTGAAAGCAGAGAACACTAGAAAGATGTTTACTACTTGTGTTTTATTGACTATACCAAGGCATTAAACTGTGGATCATAACAAATTATGGACAGCCTTGAGAAGACTTGGAATTCCAGAGCATTTCATAGTGCTCATGTGGAACCTGCACATGAACCAAGCACATTCGTGAGAACAGAACAAGGACATACTGCATGGTTTGAAATCAGGAAAGGTGGGCATCAGATTTGTATCTTCTCACTGTGTTTATTCAATCTGAACAAATAATCAGAGAAACTGGATTACCTGAAGAAGAACTCAGCATTGGGATTGGAGGAGGGCTTATTAACAACCTGCAATATGCAGATGATATAACCTTGCTTTCTGAAAGAAAGGAGGATTTGAAGCACTTGCTGGTGAAGATCAAGGACTGCAGCTTTTAGTATGGATTATAAATCAATGTAAAGAAAATCAAAATCCTCACAACTGGGCCAATAAGTAGCATCATCATAAATGGAGAAAAGATTGAAGTTGTCTAGGATTTCATCTTGTGTGGATCCACAAGCAATGCTCATGGCAGCAGCAGTCAAGAGATCAAAAGACATAATGCTTTGGGTAAATCTGCTGTACTAGACCTCTTTAAAACTAGCTGCTGCAGCAAAAAAAGGATGTTATTTTGAGTAAAGTGCACTTGACCCAAGCCATGGTATTTTCAATTGCCTTATATGCATGTGAAAGTTTGACATTGAATAAGGAACAAGAGGAATAATCAATGCATTTGAATTATTGGTGCTGGCAAAGAATATTGAAAGCACCATGAACTGCCAAAAGCACAAACAAATGTGTATTGGAAAGAATTACAGTCAGAATGATCTTTTGAAGCAAGAATGGGGAGGTTGTACTTGGACATGTTATCAGGAAAGCCTAGTCCCTAGAGAAGGACATCATGTGTATTAGACAGGATTCTCTAGAGAGATAAAACCAGATTGCTAATAATTATATATATATTTATTTATTTATAAAGATAGATAAATATATAACACAAGAAATGAACTGTTAAATTATATACAGATAGATAGATATATAAAACAAGAAATGAACAGTTAAATTATAAAGCAGTACAAATGGCTCAGTGCAACTCACTCCCATGAGAGAGAGTTGTGAGACACTGGCAGTCCTTTGAGTCTTGAGGGCCACCAGGATGTCCTCTGTAGAGAGAGCTAGGCTATCTCAGCATAGGCAGCAAACAGCAAGGCAGGGTCACCAACTGTCAGCCAGGTCACCAACCGTCAGTCCCCAGCTCCAGAGATGTACATTCCAATCGTGTGGTCTTAAAGGGACTTATAGCGACACGGTCCACAGGCTAGGTGTCCTACAGGTAGTGTAGCCTGTAAATTGAGGCACAGAACAAGCAAGGCAGCTGCACACTGGTTCGATGATCAAAGCGCAAGAGACAAGAAAGGCGAGGCTCACGGAGCCATTTATCTCTCCATCCTTGAATTAATCACACTTGTGTTTATCGGCCAGGCTGGCACAATAAACTAACTATCTCAATCCACCCCTTGCCAACCTGGCACCTGTACACAATTCTTTAGCCATATATACTTATATAATTTCTGGACATTGATGAAATCACACTTATATTTATCATCAATCATCTATCATTCATATAAATGAAAACACACTGAGTCCAGTTGTATCTGATATATCATACCTGAACAAAGGAAAGATATGCAATAAGCACATAAAAAGAAAATACATTGACAATTACCAACCTCGCTTTTGCAATTGATCACGTGGTC
>NW_022111324.1:14610212-14618696 GCF_000313985.2 Echinops telfairi
ACTAGGAGTAATAGTGAGTGGTGCCACTGAGCTTCCACCCCTTGGTTCCTGGACCCATGAATTCTGGCTATTGGAGACACAGCACCATAAATTGGCCGCTGGTTTAGAGCATATACAGCTTCCTGTTGAACATTGCCCCAGCCCCGCAAGTCATTGAAACCTAGTTGGCCCTGTAATTGTGTCTTTAGGAGCCCAATCCATCGTTCTTTCAAGTGAGCTGCTTCAGGATGATAAGAACATGATATGACCAGTGGATTCCATGGGCATGGTCCCATTGCCGCACTGTATTTGCTGTGAAGTGAGTTCCTTGATCTGAAGCAATGCTATGTGGGATGCCATGCTGGTGGATGAGGCATTCTGTAAGTCCACGAATTGTAGTTTTGGCAGAAGCATCGCATGCAGGAAAGGCAAATCCATATCCAGAGTAGGTGTCTATTCCAGTAAGAACAAAACGCTGTCCCCTCCATGATGGAAGTGGTCCTATGTAATCAACCTGCCACCAAGTTGCAATAAACTAACTATCTCATCATGCTTGGTAAAGCAGAGGGTCAGCAAAAAAGAGGAAGGCCCTCAACAAGATGGATTGACAAAGTGGCTGCAACAATGGGCTCAAACATTAGAACAATTGTGAGGATGGCGCAGTTTCATTCTGTTGTACATAGATAGGGTGGCTATGAGTTTGAACCAACTCAATGGCACTTAACATTTTAAAATGTACCACACACAAGATAACCACAAATTTAAAAGGACAAATCTATTATTTTCTATAATTAAAAACAATTTTAATTAAAATTTAAAAAATCAGAGACATTCTGATTTAAAAATAAAAAAATTTTAATGAGTCCTTTCCAAACCAAACTCATGTCCATCGAGTCAATGGTGACTCATAGTATACATTTGGCACCTTTATGGAATTCACAAGAAGATCAATGTCCAGGCTTTTGGGTGAATGGGGTTTCCCAATGAAATTCTCCTAGGACAGCCTTCACTACCCTCAAAGAATGCACAGGTGCCTCGTTGTGATGGGAACAATGTCCTCAGTGCAACCTTAGGCAGTGCCCTGCCTATCCACGGGCACTTTTCAAGTTCCTTTTCTTTTTATTAGGGGCTCACACAACTCTTTTCACAATCCATACAGACATCAATTGTGTAAAGCACATTTGTACATTCATTGCCCTCATCATTCTCAAAACATTTGCTCTCTGCTTAAGCCCCTGGCATCAGCTCCTCATTTTCCCCCATCCCTCCCCGCTCCCCCTTTCCTCATGAACACTTGATAGTTTATAAATTATTATTTTGTCATATTCCTAATCAACTCCTGTGATTGAGAAAATCTATCATTTTGACCTCTTTGGAATCTCCAAAAGCATTTGCTATAACCTCTGAGCTAACTACTCTGCCTTGAATTTAACTGGCCCAGTATATTCACTTAAAAAAACAACAAACAAACAAAAAACCCCCAAACAATTTTACTGACTTACAATTCAAGTATCATACAATTCAATGGTTTACCTATATTAGAGGCATGCATTCATCACTACCATCAATTTCCACCATTTTCTTCATTCTTATGTTCATTAATATTAGTTTCCCATTTCTCTCCAATCGCCCCTGTCATAATCCTAAGAAACTATTAATCTAGTTGCTGTCTCTATAGGTTTGTTTATATTGCATTTCATATAAAGAAAATCATGTATTTAGGAAAAACAACAACAGAACAGGGCACACAAAAAAATCTCAGTACAAAAGATAGCCCAGAAAAACTGGGCTAACTTAAAAACTTAGTAAAACAGTAAAACACTTAAGTCAAAAGACAACAAATGATAAAATACTAAATTTTAATCTAACTATATCTGCTATCATCCCCTTTCTATTGCACTTTGTCTGAGGAGAAGACTATTCACATCCCTGGTCAATAAATCAAGGGAATTCAGTGGAAGCTTAGTCCATCTGGGGCTCTGTGAATGGATTTGGGGCCTTTACTGGCTGAGGGGACAGGCCCCCACAGGGTAACAATGCAATTATAGCAACAAAGAGAGAGAGAGAGAGAGAGAGAGAGAAAAGCAGAACACAGGGGACAAATCTTCAATATTGGGAAAAGAGCCTGGGGTTTATTCCACAAAGGAGTTCTATAGTAACGAGGCCTGCAAACCTCTTGTTTATACATGCACAATAGAATGGGCAATGTGTTAATTTTGGATATCTGAGCTCTCTAGGGAAACGCTTCAAGAGAAATACCAGGTATTTTAGAGACAAAAGGTGTGCACAGAAAAGTGGGTGAAGGGAGACGTCGGACAGGGCAAGATATGAAAAAATAATAATTTATAAATTATCAAGGGCTCATGAGGGAGGGGGAGCGGGGAGGGAGGGGTAAAATGAGGAGCTGATGCCAGGGGCTTAAGTGGAGTGCAAATGTTTTGAGAATGATGAGGGCAATGAATGTACAAATGCGCTTTACACAATTGATGTATGTATGGATTGTGATAAGAGTTGTATGAGCCCCTAATAAAACAATTAAAAATAATAATAAAAAAATAAAGGAACTCAGTAGTGTCCCTAAAAAAAAAAAAAAAGGATAAGGGTTACTAGAAGCTTGTGTTCTTAAAGATAAGCATCCCTAATTGCATAAGTGAGAAGCCAGGTGCCTGTAGGAGACAGCTTTATATTAGCATTTTAGTGGGGGGTTCTTGTGGGGTGAACATCCTCCCTGGAATATGTGTATTTGGGTGCTATCCATTGTCTCTGGACTGTGGAGGCGTGTCTCAACACTAGTGCAGGCTTGCCAAGCCCTGTGGTCAAGAGTGTAGACAGCACACCATGTACACTCTCTTTGAGGTCCTCAGTTTCCCACAGTTGTCTGCCATTGCCTTCTGCAAACCAGATGTTCAAAACTGAAGCTCTGTAATATAGTCTTTCCCTCTGTGGATTTTATAGTTAATAATCCTTTGATCACACAGGGTGGTGTGCTTTTTCCATTTGGACTTAGCTGTTACCTCACTTTGATGGCTGTTTGTTTTAAGACAAGTATTTAAGACCTCTGGGAACTATTGGATTTCTTCATCTCACTTTGCTATAGCACCCATAGACTCAATGATCACTTCATGGGAGCAAGTATCAAGCAGTGCCACATTCTAAGAACTAATTGTTCTTAGATTAGGATTTGTGATTAAGTGTGAACTCAAGATCTATTCAAATATTAATGGTTTATATATGTCCTTGGCCCACTTTAGAGAAATTATCTGTTTCTTGAGATTACAAATAATCTCCATGGGACATTTTATATTTCTAATAAAAATACTATTTATTATTCAATGGTATAGAATTAAAAACATTATTGAGAAAAGAATAATATGCATATATAGGAATAATTTTTAACTAAAATACATAGATTTTTAATACACATTAAAAACTTGAATAACTGAACACTAGTTACAAAAACAATGAAAGTTGACACATGGTAATACTTTCAATAACATTCAATCACTAGGACAAAACTATGTCTGTCAGAAAAGCAGAGTCTGAAAATAGCAAATATATGGTAGTTTTAAGTTTCCAATTATTGTGCACCCTCAAAAGAATGAGATATGAACCAAGTCCAATGACTTCCAAATCCATGACTTTGGGATGGCACTGTTATACTTATTACACTACATACAGCATTTCAGTTTAAAATCCAAAGGAGTATTTTTGTTCCTTTAATCTGCTACAGATGTGTTTAAGGTAAAGTCCTGTTCACTTAGTTTCCAAATCTAAACTCCAGGTTGCCTCTGACACTTGGCCTGGGTCATCCCGGGCTGAATAGAGAATCAGTCTAGAATGCATGATGAGGAACATAATCCAAGGCTGACTCTCTCACTGTAGGTCTGTATGTTAAGCATTTTTCTCAGTGACAGGTTGCTCCTCCTCATTTACCCACCAACAGAAGTGAACTCATCTTCTCTGAGACAGACATATTCCCCAATTTTCTGGTCTTAAATTTCCATTGGAATTCATGGAACACCATTGTAGGAGTGTCTACTTATTGGGTTGACTGGGAAACAATGCTATATGGCAGGGACTATTTAGTCCTTACCTTCTCTCTAAATGAAAAAACGGACCCAGTTGAGGTGAGGCTTCTTCTATTAAAGTGTTTTTTTATTTTTTTGAAGTGTTTTTTAAGGTGTGCAAACTTTTTTTTAAAAAGGGAGTGATAGATGGATCATGAACATTAGACAGAGATATCATCTCATTGCTTGGGAGACCAAATTAAAAGATTACATGACCTGAGAGCAGATGGTTTCATCCATGTTTTTTAGTGATGCATAGTGTTCCACTGTGTGTATGTACCAAACTTTCTTCATCCGTTCTTGTACTGATGGGCTTTTGGGCAGTTTCCAGTCTTGCTATTGTGAACAGTGCTGCAATGAACATGGGAAAGCATGCATATGTTTATGTTGTATCTCTTACTTCTTTAGGGTGTATGTCCAGCAGAGGTATTGCTGGGTCTTGGGTGAGATTTCCATTCTCAGTTGTCTTAGGTAGCACCATAGCATTTCCCACAATGGTTATAATGTTTACAAACCTACCAGCCATGTATGAGGGTTCTAATCTCTCCATACCCTATCCAACATTTGTTGTTTACTGTTTTTGGTTTTTTTTGGGTTGTCATTATCAGTACAAAGTGATATCTCATCATTGTTTTGATTTGCATCTCCAGATGGCTAGTGACCATGAGAATTTCCTCATGTGTTTGTTATCCATTTAAATGTCATTTTTGGTGAACTGTCTGTTCATGTGTTTTGGCATCTTTTTAACTTAATTATTTTTTTTCTCTTAATTGAGGTATTGCTGCATTATATTGCTCTTAAGAGATTAGTCACTGGATGGAGTCATTGTTTTGATTTAACCATTTTAGAAGGTACCCTAATGAGACTAAGACAAGTCTATCACTGAAATAACTTGTCTGTAGCCATCCACAAATCCCAGAGACAGGTTTAAAACACATTTTCTTTGCAATAAACTAATGCATGTATGAATTGAAACCACAGTAGGAATTTTTTTTTAACTTACCCTTGTAGATAAAATTGAAGCAAGCATTCTGTTTTCTTTGTAAATTAGATGCAATTCAGTACTAATATTTGCATATAGTTGTATATTTTTAAAAAGGCTTTCTGATACATAATCTCTTTGGACTTTTTCTCCCCTTTGAGATAGATAAGTATTATCATATAAGTGCTCTGTGAATGAGACAGGACAAGAAAAAAAAATTTTAAATCATTTTATTGGAGGTTTGTACAACTCTTATCACAATCCATCCATCCATCATGTCAAGCACATTTGTACATTTGTTGCCATCATCATTCTCAAAACATTTGCTTTCTGATTAAGCCCTTGGTATCAGTTCATTTTCTCTCCTCCTTCCCTGCTCCCCCTCCCTCATGAACCCTTGATAATTTATAAATTATTATTATTTTGTCATATCTTACATTGTCAGATGTCTCCCTTCAACCACTTTTCTGTTGTCCATCCCCCAGGGAGAAGGTTATATGTAGATCCTTGTAATCCATTCCCCCTTTCCACTCTACCCTTCCCCCACCCTCCCAGTATCACCACTCTTAGCACTGAGGACAAAAATTCTGGTTCAAGTGTTTTGCTCTTTACTGCCTACCAAAAGAACCTGTGTCTTTGATCAGTCACAGGCATTCTCATTTCGCAGTTCAGTATCTAAAGATGGGGAAAATCTTAATGGGTTTGGGCGAGGTCACACTGTAAGAGAAATGAATAGTTGAGAAACCTGCACACATCCTGTTTTGAAATTCTTTGTTCAAGCCACTTGAACACAGTAATGTAAGAATGCAGACTGAAGAGTTGTGCAGAACATCTTGTACATTACTATTCTTCAGGGTTGTCCTAGATAAAAGGCTTCCATTAAAATCAATATCTTCTTGGCAAACATTGGCGTTTTTGTATCACCACTCTTTTTCTAGAAATATTAAAAACAAAGGAGAAGACTCTACCCCATTCCCTTGGGTATAAATGGAAATGGAAAAATCCCCAATGATGAGCCAAGGTCAAGAGGATCATCTTTTTTGAATTTTAATTCTAAAATTATTCCATCACATAGTTGCAAATAACAGGTACATGAGAGGACTTCAAAAGTTCATGGAAAAAATTCATTATCTTTTAATTCCAATTTCCCATAACCTTTTTGAAGCCCCTTGTCTGGGCAAATATTATAACAGTATTACCACAACAATCTGTTATTTGACTCTTAAAAAATTCATTAATTTCAATGAAAGAAACCAGAGTTGCCTTAGATAAATAATATTAAATAATTAAAAGTAATTTGCATTTAAAAGATTGTCATTATTTGAGCCACCAAAATTGCTTCCCTACTTTAGAGACTTCCTCACTTTGTAAATATTGGTAGAAACAAAGACTGTCTCCATTAATAGAAACAGAAGATGTCAGATACTCACTTTCTCAACATTTTTTGCTTCCTGAGTGTAGGCATATGATCTAGGCTTTTCTATCAGACACCTATGTTAAACCTTTGACTCAGAGCTAAAGATACAAGCAACGTCTCTCTTTTTAAAATTGTGGTAGCAGAGGTTACTGTAAGTTTGACTTACAGTGCAAAAGCGGCCAGAGACCAAACTGTGGTGTCTGTGGCATTGGGTACCCTTGCCCGGGACTTTCCCAGTATTAGCATGGAAAGTCCTGAATCCATGGAAACCCCTCAGTCCCAGGAAAAACCTAGACTGTTGATCACTCTAATCAGCTTCCTCATCAGACTAGATGGGTGAGTAGTTTATCCTGACAGCTTAGCTTTAAACCTGTTTTGTTTTTTTTTAACCATTTCAGCAATTTTGTGACCTACCCAATATCCTTTTTTTTTAAATGAGCAAAAACTTTTATGGAATGATAATTCAATATCCTCTTTTGCTTAAATCTATAATTGCTACCAAGAATGACCTTTGTGTGTAATTTGGAATCTGCCGTGTTTAACAAGGACCCAATGACTCAGTTCATGGAGTTATTGTGGAATCAGTTTGGTATTAGTGCAACCCTTTAGCAGTTGTTAAGGTACTGCAAAAATTGAAGGATGACTGTTCTTATTGGATTTTTGAAATCCGGAACTATTTCTGATGGTTGAGACAATTATGAATCATTTCCCTCAGGTAATGGAATACCTAAACATTGACAGAATGCGCGCCCCCACCTCCCTCCCCCGCCGGCCTCCCCCCTGACGCGAGAAGTGGGTAGACCAGCACCGGCCGAGAAGGGCTCTTGTCGTCCTCCCGGCCGCCGCTAGGGGCACCACCGGCAGTCAAGAATGCAACCTAAGCGTGACAAAGACAATTCCATGCTGCTGTCTAAGTTGGATGGGATGGGCACGATTGCTTAAAAGTAAATTTGCTAACTGGAAAAACATACAAACCTTTGACATTCTCCACCTCATCCCACCTCATACTCTCCAAATTTATGAATGATTATTTCAAGATGAAGAGTTTTTTTTAATTACTAAGTGAGGGTTTACACGGAAGGCAGGTTCTCATTGAACAGTGTCTACAATTGTTCAGCGGCATTGTTCACGATGTGTCCACATTGCCATCAATTCCATCCCGGTCGTTCTGTATCCATAGTCTAGTTTCACTGCTCGCTAATCTCCATCTTTGCTTGAGGACACTTGTCGACCATTTACTCTCATATAAGTGGCGTATTAAAGGAGCGCAGTACAGGGATTCTTCTCTTCATTTGATGAGCCATTTGATAGGCCTCTGTTATTTGGCTGCAAGGTATCTACAGGTCTGTTGTCCTTCCAGGCTCAACGAGTATCTCAGGGGAAGTCTTGGGGAACCCTCCAGTCTCAACTAGTCCATTAAGTCTGGACTTTATGTTCCACATTTTTCCTGTCATTCTTTCAGGATCCACATATTGTGGTACTTATTAGAAAGCAAGGGAGCGGTAACCAGTCCTGTAGACTCGTTTCTTCTTTGAGTCCTTGGCTTTCTTCTGCTCTAGACAGGAAGAGAGGCCAATAATCATATCTCACACGGCTGCTTGAAAGCTTTAAGATCCTAGGCACTACCAACAAACTAGGATGTAGAATATAAACTTTATCACCTATATTATGCCAATTGATCAAGTTTTCCCAGGAGATTTTGGTCCTAAGGCTTCCAACTCAGAAAACCAAACTTATGAAATGTTCAGTTATGGCCAGAAAGTATGTGTAGCTGTGTCTTCTATGTGGTTTTAAAATTATATATATGAATATATATACAGGCACACATGCCTGGACATTCATATACATATAGCTATAGGATGAAGAATTTTTAAAAATCATTTTATTGGGGCTCATACAACTCTTATCACAATCTATACATACATCAATTGTGTAAAGCACACTTATACATTTGTTGCCCTCATCATTCTCAAAATTCGCTTTCCGTTTGGGTTCCTGGAATCAGCTCCTCATTTTCCTTTTCCCTCTTCCCCTCCCTC
>NW_022111324.1:14619192-14622715 GCF_000313985.2 Echinops telfairi
CCTTTGGTGCTTGAAACCTGGTCCCCTCGGCCCTTCATGATCACACATGTTGGTGTGCTGCTTCCGTGTGGGCTGTTGCTTCTGAGCTACATGGTTGCTTGTTTATTTTCAAGCCTTTAAGACCTCAGATGCTATAGCTCTTGATAGCAGGATGAAGAATTTTTAAAGTTAAACTTTTTTAGTTATATTGACAAATAATCCTCATGCCATACATTTCAAAGTTTTAAACATATTAAAAATGAGTGTGCAATCAATTTTAGAAATTTTTCTTCATTCTTGTTAAAGTTAATTTTTATAGCTACCAAATAGAATAAGGTGGTGACTTTAAAATTTCCAGGCAACTATTTGTCTTTGGAGGGTGGGTAAAAATTCTTTGCTCTTTTTGCTGATAGAAGTGCACTTTCATTTGTCCTCCTGACTCTACTGGGCTATACTTTTCATCCTTTGGAGATATTTATGGAAAAGACCTTCAATAGGGTCATCCTGTTCATGCAGTTATTATTAAAATATTGCTACATAAACAGTGCATCTTTATTTTTTAAAATTAGAGTGAAAGCAAACAAATAGAAATAAACATCCATAATCCTGAGGTTGTTAATATTCTGTCTTTTTTTCCTTTAATCATTTATTTAAGTGCCGACCATTCAAGATGGTTGATCTTGTTGAAGGCAGCCAAGCCCGTGGACTGTACACAGCCCTCAGAAGCAGTTCTGTGGTCCTCTAGCACAACTATGCCAACTTTATCACCGTCAACTTCACACTGTGTTTGACATTTTGAAATTTCATATAGCACTGGAATGAGCTTAGATGAGCCCCAGACCAAGCTGTTTGCTTGAATGCTTCTGATACACTCTTCTAATTTTGCTGTATCGGTCTCCTCACCTCAAGGTTTCACATCTAGTAAGATAGACTTGGCAACAAGTGCAGGCTTTGTGGTTTTTTTGACTCGTATTGTGCAAAGCCTCTTTGCTTCTTTGCTTTCCTCCTCCTCCTAAGATCCAAAGAGATCAATGTCATCATCCTCCTTACTGTCTGCAGCTTCCTTTCCTGTGGTGTCGTCCACATTAGTAGGGCCATACTTGTGCCAAACTTTCTTTACTCTCGGCAAACTGGCCTTTTCCTCTTCGTAAGACTTGAAATGTAAGGTATATGTGATACAAGTTGGCAGGTGGAGGGCCAGAGATTGCTTCAAACACTGTCCCATTTGCTTGTGACGGCACATTACCCCTCGATGGAGCTCTTGTTGGTTAGGGAATCATTGAGCACCTGGAGGCTGGAAGGGAGTTTTCAGGCTTCTGTAACCCATGGTATGGGCTGTATCAGGAGCTGGGTGGTAACAGAGAAAAGGAGGGGTGCAGCCGCTCAGGCTGAGTGCTAAGAGGTGGGACAAAAAAGGTGGGCATTATTTTTGTAAACACACAAGTCTATATGCATAGACATTTAAAATTTGGGGGGGAGTCTATTCTTATTATTTCAGAACATGTTTTATTATTAGTTTTATGAACAACTTTCTTTGTAGATGCATATATAATCTTAAATATAAGTTTATAATATATTGAGGTATAATTATTTTTAAAAATTACATGAACGTTTACAGATCATGAGTCTTACATTCAATAATTCATACACAGTTTGCTTCAACTCATCCATCACTTTTTCCAGTTTCTCTGTTTCTTGTTTCTATTCCTCCTTTCTAACTCTCTGAACGTCATCCTTGGGTAAATACTGGCCCTTTGATCTTAAATGGACTACTCTACCACAATTCCAGACCTGAAGGGTAACTAAGGACCCTAAGCGTGGGGTCCCACCTGTCACAATCTGACCAGGAAGCCTTGTCGCTTTTATCATTTTGAATATTGCTCCACATTTTTCTTCCATTCTATCCAGGACCTTCTAATGTGATCCTTTTCAGAGCAGTTGGTAGTGATAACCAAGCATTATCTAGTTTTTCATAATCTAGGGATATGGAGACTAATTTTCACATAGTCCATTAGTCCATTGGGCTCATTGTTTTTATATGTGTTTTGATTTTCATCACTTATATTTCCTTTGGATGGAGAAAGACCACTGGTTGTATGTTAGATGGCTGCTCATGAGCTTTTAAGATTCCAGTTGCTTTTCACCCAAGTACAATGTAGAACATTGTCTGTGTGAACTGTGCCAATAGACTTTGGTTTCTTCTGGACCAGTGGTTCTTAACCTGTGGATCGTGACCCCTTTAGGGGTGGAATAACCCTTTCATAGGGGTTGCCTGATTCATAATAGTAGCAAAATTACAGTTATGAAGTAGCAACTAAAATAATTTTATGGTTGGGGGGCCATCACAACATGAGGAACTGTATGAAAGGTCGTGGCATTAGGAAAGTTGAGAACCACTGCTCTAAACTATGGTGCTGATCCCCCAGGTCCAGTGACTCATTGCCACAGGAGTTTGGTTATGTCTCAAAATTATCCATAGCTTTGCCTCCTGTATGTTCCACCACATTCATGGATATATTTGCATCAAAGATAAGTACACATACACAGATATCCTCTGCAAATCTACATGGATTCATGTGCATGTTCCCATGGAGATTTTGTAATGTATGTCATCAATGAATCATTTTTATTTTATATGTTTAATTTAATTTAAACTTGTCTTTTAATACTGTTAAGCATTACATACACATCTTAGAACATTTAAAATTTATTTTCCTCAAATAATAAACAACAGAACACTTGCTAATTTTGAGGCTTTTCTTATATTTTTCCAAGTTATCTCAGGGAGTGGGGGGTGGGGTACTCACTGCTATCAAGTTGTGGCCTACTATAGCCACCCTATAGACAAGGTAGAACTGTCCCTAATGTCCAGGTAATCATTAAGCACCTGGAGGCCAGCAGGGTTCGGTGGACCTTAGTATGTACTCCCCGTCAGCATATTTCCCTACCTTGTGTGTTTCAGTCTAGATCCCCTGAAGAGTTTCCCACCCATTCTTCTCTCTCCAGCTTGGGTTTCTGAGACTGTAACTCTTTACAGGAGTAGAAAGCCTTGTCTTTCTCTGCTGAGTGGCTGGTGGTTTAGAACTATGGGCCTGGGTTAGCATAACAACTACACTACCAGTATGTCAGGCTTTTTATGTTCCCAGCAGTTGACTATAAACCTGTCTACTCCCTCATCAAGAAGGAAAATTACTATTTTTAAAATCTTTATTGATTTGATAGACAAAGAGCAATCTCATTGTTTTATTGGTGATGAGTGATGTTAACTGAATATTTTAATATATATATTGGCTTTGCATTTCTTCTTTGGTAAATTATCCACGCTTATCAAGTGCTCATTTCTACAATGTAGACAGATGAGATTAACCATTTAATTCTATCTTGAAGTGCAGAGGTACAAACTCAAATTCTGAAAGTAATTATCAACTTCTTCAAGAATTGTCATTTGAACAAGCACAGGGACAAGGGAACAACAAGTGATCCAAAATCAATGTCAAGGAGGGTGCAGGAGGCCTTGCAGGGCTGGATCAAGGGCAATGTAACC
>NW_022111324.1:14624149-14634257 GCF_000313985.2 Echinops telfairi
GTAAGAATGATGAAGTCAACATATGTACTAAAGTGCTGGACACAGATGACGTATGTACAGATTGTGATGAGTTGTATGAGCCCCTAATAAAAAGATTATTAAAAAAAAAAATTGTCATTTGGATTGTCATCATCACCTAGCTATTTGACTTTTGTAAATAATTTCCTCCCTGATGTACATTTCTAGCTGATTTTCACCCTTTTGTTTCCTTCTCCACAAGTCCTTAAAATGCATTTTCTTTAGTCCCACTACATATGGGCTCACGTTGTACTGGTTACTTTAAAGACAGATGCTTGGAAGTTAGGGTTAGCTTGTATAGGGTGGTGAAATGCAATTAGGCTAATCGTTTTCTCTAGGTTAAAAATATTGTCTCCTTTTAAAAAAGAAAAATAAAGACTTCTTTTTTCTTTTTTTAACTTCTATTATTATTATTTTTAATCGGTTTATTAGGGGCGCATACAACTCTTATCACAATCCATACATACATCGATTGTGTAAAGCACATTTATACATTCATTGCCCTCATCATTCTCATTTTTTTTCTTATATTTAACTATATAAACTATCAAGTGAAATAGTTACATTATAAGGTGGGCTTACTTGCTACCTATTTCTCAACTGCTTTTTTCTCCCTCTAACACTCTTGTCTGCTATTACCTCAAAATCCATGATCACTTCTGACGCCTACTGCTGGGTGTTGCTGGAAGCTGTTAATATTAGTCACAAGGGAGAGAGAAGAGTGGGTGGGAAACTCTTCAGGGCATCTTTGTTGGCTTCTATATTTTAGTTCTATTTTTAACTTTCTACAATCAGTGTCAATGACATTAGGCTTAATCTCTGTGCACTCAGTCACCCTTTCCTTGGCTCATTCTTCTCACACCTCGGCGCCTTCTCCCTAGTTATACCCCTTATTACAGTGAACCATATGCTCTCTATTTTTTTTCAGAGTCCAATTTGAAATATTTTATCCCATTGCCAAGTCGGATATCAGCCCATATGTTTCATCTTTTATTTGGGGAAATATATTCACTTACCTATGCCTCAGCTCCCTAAACTTTGATTATGCACATTTCTATTGCTTCTGCTAGCTAGTTTATAAAAACTTTTATTAATTTAAAATGAAATTCAGAAGTCTTCTCTTCTGGAAGTCTTCCTTCACAGCCTTCCTCCTGTAGATGCTGTTCTGGTGTGCTCTCAAAATCTCTGTGTTTTCTTTTGGGAGAGCACAACCCAAGTATCAGCTTTCCCTAGACCACCATCTACCTGACTGCCACAAAGGGTCGCCGTCCTCTACGTTTGGGAAAAGTGA
Source organism: Echinops telfairi (assembly GCF_000313985.2). Taxonomy (NCBI): domain Eukaryota; kingdom Metazoa; phylum Chordata; class Mammalia; order Afrosoricida; family Tenrecidae; genus Echinops; species Echinops telfairi. The sequence goes on from NW_022111324.1 coordinate 14,625,459, forward strand.
AGGGTGAGAAGGGTTGCTCACATGTGTTACGAATTCACCCACCTGCTCTATGTAGCTCAGGGGGACGGACATTCTCTATCCACTTAGGAGCTGTCCTTAATTTTTCCTGCTGCTAATAGTTTAAAGATAAGGAGCCCATGGAGTAGTAGGTTATGTGCTGGGTGCTAACTTCAAGGTTATCAGTTCTAATCCACCAATCTCGGAAACCCACAGGGGCAGTTCTACTCTGCCCTTTGGGGTTGCTGTGAGTTGGAGTTGACTCGATGGCAGGGAGAGATCATTTAAGTGATCATAGTCCACATCCTCCTTCCCCTTCCTGGAAATCTGTGGACCTTAGTAAGTATACCCAGTCAACGTATTTCCCTACCTTGTGTGTTTCAGTCTAGAAAATACCATAGAGAAAGATGAGGCTTCTAAGTGAGTTTTCTATTCAAGTCCAGTTGTATAGCAGCAGAAGCTTTGGTATCCTAAGAATCTAGGAGGCAGTCATAACTTAGGCACATATACGCAAACATCAATTTTCAAAGCAGTCCCAATAAAGAAGAAAAGAAACATTTTCTGGCATTCTCTATAACACAGCCCTGGTGCACAATGGAGTAAGTACATTACAATGGAAGACCAAAACATTAGTCCCTGCCCTACCTTCTGCTTTTAAGTAGAGAGCTCCAGGCCAGCCAGAAATAAGAAAATGGACCAATTTCTGAATCTAATTACCTTCTAATGGATAAGAATATGATACGACTGTGGCTCTTCTCTGCAGAAAAAATGTACTTAGTCAATGCAGAGAACTTTACAAATAGTTCCAGGGCAGCTACAGACCTCTGTATCTCAGAATAAGAATTCGTCATATTTATTTGTGCCATGTACTAGGGAGACAGACACTAATCAAAGAATCACAAAGACCAATATAAAAGTATCACTGTCATCTTAGGTGCATAACACGTTGAGTTACCTTAATCACAGAGATCCCAGACAGTTTCTCTGGTGAAGTGATGATCCAGGTAGGAATCAGTCAGAAGAGTAGAGAGTGCAGATAAAGAAAACCCATCCACTGCCTTAGAGTCAGTTCCAGATCATGGACCCTACGGGACACTGTAGAACTGCCCTGTGAGCTTTTGAGTCTGTAAGTTTTTATGGGAACAGAGACCCTCAACGTTCTCCCACAGAGAGACTGGTGGACTTGAACTGCTCACCTTGGGATAGTAGCTGAACACATACACCCCATATAATACCAGATAGAGCAAGCAATATGTGCAAAATCTCTGTGACTGGGACCCAAAGCAAGATAAACTCATTGCTGTCGAGTCAATGCTGACTTAAAGTGAGCCGCCCTGTGGGTTTCCAAGACTGTTTATGGGAGTAGAAAGTTCCATCGTAGAAAGCAAAGGAGCTTTCTTCCAAGGAGCTGCTTGTGGGTTTGAACTGCTGATCATGCAAGTCCCAGCCCAACCCATAACTACTACTCCACCATAGCCGGCTCCCCTGCAGCTAGGAGGAGTGAGCACATTTAGGAAATAGGCCAATGTGGCTTGAGTACAGACAATGAGAGAGAGAACTAGCGAAACTCTGAGACTGGAGAGAGAGGCAGAGGTCAGACGATGTAGGACTTAGTAGATCATATTATGGAAACATAATCAGAACTGTTCCTCATCGGTGAGAAGCAGATTCAGGAAATACCCAGGAAGATATTGCTTCTTTTTCCTCTGAACAATTTTGCATTTGCAATGTGATGCCTGAGAATAACACAACCGCTTTGCTATTACAACAAAGATTTGCTTTTGCAGCAAAAGAAGGTTGGGAATTGCTGAGTTGCTGAGCAAGACATTCATGTTTTGGGTCTGAAGCTTACTCTACTTGTAGGCTTGTAGATTGCACGGTAATATGAGCAGGCTTCAAAAACTTCATGGAAAATGTCCATTGTCTTCAATTCTAAATTTTCAGGACCTTTTTTTTTTTTTCTTTTTTTCTTTTTATATTTTAAAAATTAGTTGGGATTTAATGCATATATCATATAATTCCATATTTCAATCACATCCACTGGAATTGTACAATTTTTACCACAGTTTCCAAACAATGTTTTTCTCCATGGGCTCCTTGACATTGTCTCCCTTTTTTCCCCTTCAGGACCTTTTTGAAACCTTCTCATAGATGTCCTTAGTGTTTGACTCATTTCAGTTTAAAAAAAAATAGGTTCTTAATTTGTAGCCAAGGCATTGCGATAATATACTTATTTTTGTCTTTGTTCTTTTGTTTATACTATTTTACATCATCTAAAAGTGGCTTTTGCTTTTTTTGTGTGCTTCTTTCCATCAGTTAAAACCTAGTTTGAAAATCTAGTTCTCACAACCAAAAAAAAAAATTATTAATAGGTGACCAGATGAATAAATTGTAGGACTTAGACTTCGATGTAACAGAATATTGCTCAGCAATAAGGAATAAACTCCTGATATTGCAATATGGATAACTCTCAAAATAATTATGCTGAATGAAAGAAACCAGATTTTCAAAAAGTACAGGTGAACTATTTTATGTAAATAAAATTCTAGAAAATTCAAACCGATCTATAGTGCTAGAAAGCAGATAAATGATTGTCTCAGACGGAGATGGCCAGGGAGGGGAAGAAAGGAGGAATTCCAAAGGGGTCAGGCCTCGGCTTCTGATGATGATCTAAATTTCTTTAGAGGAGACTTAGGAGATGGGCAAGTGTCTTAATTTTGACTCCTCTGTGGGCTACCCCTTGACCCCTAACTGGCCTCTCATTTGCTATTCTGAAACCAGATGAGAATGGATGGTTTGAAATTTCTAGCTCTCAGTGGGAGAAGATATTTGCCAATTGATTGTACTGAATGTAATCTGTATACATTAAGATGGGAATGCTTATGATTTATTCAGTAAGCATTTACTGAGCACTTACCAAGTGTTAGGTGTTGCAGACATATTTACTGAGCAATTTCCTTAGCACTTGATCCTGGGCCTTGTGATTTGCTTTAGCCAACACAGTGTGACAGAAGTGAAATTGTGTGCCACTTCTCGGTCTAGGCCTTCAAAGACCTGGCATGCTTCCGTTCTCACTTTTGGAACTTTGCCAACAAGTGAATAAACCGAGCTAATCGGTTACAGAGGAGCCTAGTGGCATATGAGTTACACTTTGGGCTGCTAACCACAAGGTCCTTAGTGCAAAACCACTAGCTGCTCTGAGGGAAACGGATGAGGCTTACTACTCCTGTAAAGATGTACAATAAAAAAAAAAAAGATATACAATCTTGGCAACCCACAGGGGCAGTTCTACTCTGTCCTATAGGGGAATTATGAGCGAGAATTAACTCCATGGCATTGGGTGAATCTGTTTCTGAAAGGACACTGGCTTGAGCTAGACTATTACTTAAAAGGTTGGTGTTTCAAACCCATCCAGTAGTACTGTGAAAGAAAGACCTGGTAATCTGATTTTTTAAAACAAACCAAAAAAAAAAAAAAAATCCTAAGGAGCTCAGTGCTATTTGGTAGCACACGAATCAGAATGGACTCCGTGGCAATGGGCTTCGGGTTTTGTTTTTAGCCTTCTGTAGGATAAGAGACATGTGGCCTAGTCAGCTACTCTCCAAAAGCAGGTATCTTAGTTGCCTGGCAATTGACTGCAGATTCACATGTGTGGATTCAGCTAAGACCAGAAGAGCTGCCCATCTAAGCTCCAGCCCAAATTGTTGTTCCATAAAATAATAAATTAAATGAACTGTTTTAATTCACGTAAACTCTCTCTCTCTCTCACACATGTAGTTTCTCCTCTTATCACTAGTACCTGACTTGGTCAACTTATTTAACCTGTCTGTACCTCAATCTCCTTATCTTTAAGATGATGACAGAAATACACGCCACTAAATGAGGTAACAGTTATTTAAAAAAAGAAGCCTTGGCTAGCGTGCATACCCTAAGGGTTGGTGGTTTGAACTCAATAGCCGCTCCACAGGAGAAGATGCGACCATCTGCGTCTGTAAAAATTACAGCCCTGGAAACCCTTGGGGGCATTTCTATTCTGGCCTATAGGGCTGTTAACAATCAGAATCCGCTTGATGGCAATAGGCTTAATAATTATAAAGAGCCAAGTACAACAGAGGGCACATTGTAAGCATTCATAATATGGGCTCACTGAAAACTCACTGCCATCACGTTACTTCTGACTCATAGTGATGCTGCAGGTCGAAGTAGAACTGCCCCTTTGGGTTTCCAAAACTGTAATTCTTTACGGGAGTAGAAAGTCTCATCTTTCTCGCAGAGTGACTGATGAATTCAAACTATTGACTTTGGGATCAGCAGCCCAATACATAGCCCACTATGCCACCAGGGTGCTTTCATAATACAGTGGCAATGATGGTTTTTCAGATTAGTCGTCTGTGTTGCCCTAATATTAGGCACAGGGTTTTTGCAGAAAAGAAATTCAATAAATGTGTCTTTTAAAAAAACCATAGTAGTTTTAATAAATAGTTTGATTATAACTTATTTGTTTATCATTCTTAAAATTTATTTATTATTAGCATATATTTATCTTTTTTTTAAGCTTCCTCAACACTTGGAGTGTTACTTATTATTTAAAATTTAAAAAAAATAGTTTTATTAGGGGTACTTACAACTCTTATCACAATCCATACATACATCAATTGTATAAAGCATTGTACATTCATTGTCTTCATCATTCTAAAACATTTGCTCTCCACTTAAGCCCCTGGCATAACACCATATATTTATCTTAAAGACAGTAAGAAACCGTACACCTGTATAAAAGCAAAACTCATTGCTATTGAGTTATTTCCAACTTACAACAACCCGAGAGGATAGAGTAGAAGTGCTTCACTGGGCTCTCACAGCTTTTAATCTTCATGAAAGTAGATTCCCATGCAGCAGCTGCTGGGTTTGAACCACCGCTTTTTCTATTAGCAGCAAACAGTTGAACCACTGCTGCACTAGGGCTTCTGTCCACCTTTATAAAAACCAAAGCCAAACCAACGGTCAATTTGATTCTGATGATAACAACACTTACAGGCAAGAGTAGAACAGCGTTTCAGGGTTTCCAGGGCGGTAAATCTGCAGGGAGCGGATTACCATGTTTCTCTCAGAGTTGCCAGTGTGTTCAAACTGCTGACTTTTCAGTTTTGAGCTCAATGCATAGCCTACTACACCACTACAGTAGTGAATTACAAAACAACAAACAAAACCACATTTCCTTGAATCCAGTACTGATATTTTAATTCTAACTTCTTCTTTCTTTCTATATATATCTTGCCAAACTACTTTATTGGGAGCTAATACAGATATCATATCATTCCATAGTTCAATAACACCAAGTATTGTACACTTGCCGCAGCAATTAGTTTCAAAACATTTTCTGCCTTTGGGAACTCCCTGACATCAGCTACCCCCCCACCCTCCAGGTACCCTTTTTCTACCTATTGTCTCTATAGGTTCATCAATCCTGGGTTTCATACACTGAACAACATATAACAAAAGCTCACCAGGGCTACCTTTCAATGACAAAATGATCAGAAATAAACCCTAATATGAAAAAGTGAAAAAAAACAACCAACCCCACAGAAAGCGTTGAAAACCAGTTCAAGTCCACCATGCATCTGATGTAAACTGTCCTTAGCTCCTGTGTAGGATGGGCCTGCTGTCCATGTTAGTGCCACATGACCTCACACATGACCTAGCAATAGATGATTGGGTCAAATACAGAGATTTTATGCAAACTGTGGCAAATTCTCCATTCTAAAAATTTGGAAATGGATCAGAGACTGATACGTTGTTGGGATCGGATGTTAGGAGCTCGGTTTTATGTGTTGTTTTCCTCCCATGTCCGTGTAAGATCTTGGAGAACTTGAAGTAGTATACCAAAGGAGGGAGTGAAGATGAAATGCGAGACGGTGAACAAAGACACACAGAGAAAATGAAAATCAGACAGGGAAGAAGGAAGGAGCAACCTCTTAACAGACCTGACTTTGGTTCTAGAATATCTAGTTGCTGGTCCCACACTCTGTGTGACCCAGATTTATTTATCTTGATCACCATCGAAACTGTGAGTCATCCTTATTCAAATAATAGATTCTATTTTATTAAGCTTAATCAATTGGACTTTTGTTCTTGGCGTCAAATGGTTCCTAAAGCATGTTGCTCTTCACGCTCATTTTTCCCCCTTCTTATTACTGATTTCTTTGTTCATACCTTTTTTCCTGTTTGAAATGCTGTCTTATTCTATGTTCTATTTTACAAAATCTTGCTGTCCTTTAGGTCCTAGTTTAAGTATTTTTCTTCCATAATACCTTTCTTTGTTCATTCCATCTAGAATGAATTCTATATAGCTATAGCATTTAATTTGTATCAACAATATAACATGTTATCACTTACTACTTTATAGAATTATTTGTATTCTTATCTCATCTGACCTTGTTGAGCAAACCTCTTGAGGGTAGAAAGCATATTAATTTTATGTCCCCTCTATTGAGCCAACAAATGACAATTGTTCATTAAGTACCAGTGAGAGAAAGTGAATGAATATACCAAGATCTTGGTCTACCCAATTTTGAAAGGGATTTAAGCCTAAGGTTCATAGGTAACATCATGATAAATGGAGAAAAGGTTGAAATTGTCAAGGATTTTGTCTCAGGCAAAGGAACATTGTGAGGATGGGGCAGGACCATGCAATGTTTTGTTCTATTATACATAGGATCTGGACCACTCAGCGGCACCTAAGGCACACCTGGATATCAAAAGTAGAACCATCTGTGATGGATATGTATGAATGTTCTCACATAATCAGTATTTATGCATTTATTTCCCTTTTAGTTTAGTTATCTTTGGCATGAGACTTTCAAAAATTACTGAACTAATGGTCATATAAGTTGATGATTCCTCAGGACAAAACAGACATGAAGTGAGTTGAGACATTTAATACTTAATATCTCTCACTTGAAAAAATTAAAAGAAATGCTCTCCTGGTCTCACATCCATCTTTCGCCATTTATGAATCTCTTTACAGAAAAACTCAAAAGTATCGACATTGGCTGTCCCCACATCATCAGCATCTCTTACTCTATCTTGAATCTATTTCAATTAGGCTTTTGCTGTCACCATTCCACTGATAATATGATCATCAAGGACAATGTTGTCATCTATATCATTAAATCTAGTGCTAGTCCTTTCTCTCATTGATCTCAGTTCTCAATTTTCATCCTGCTTGACATTTTAGCATAATTGACACAGTTGACCTTCCTGGAATACATTCTTCATTGTCAAAAACTCCTTTCTCTGGTTTTCCCCTATCTTTTTGGCTTCTCTTTGCAGCAAAAAGCATATGTTGGTTCCCCTCATTTCTTTGATAACTAATGTCCAAGTAGGGGTGTCCTAAGTCTTATTTCTCCTCTTTTCTATCTACTCTCATTCCATAGTTTCCTGACTTTACAGACTATACATATAAATGGTACTTATTTTTTCCTTTCTTTTCTCTCTCCTTCCTTGATAATTTTTTCTAAAGTCTTGAGATGAGACTGCAAGGCAGGCATCAGAGCCATGTTGGGGAGAGTCATAGAGGCTCAAATTTTGACACTGTAACACAAACTGAGACAGGATGGTGCCTGCAAAAGAGAATTGCCCATCATGGTTTGTCAAAGCCCCAGTAGGTGAAGCGGGCATCCATACAGAGGGGCAGCATGAAGTGAAATATTAGATATCCAATCTTAAAACTAACTAGACATGAGGAATCAAAGTATAATCAGTAAAAAGAGGGCATCCACATGGCAGAAGGTGTCAAGCCTGAGTGGGGTGAGGAAGGAACAGGAATGATGGGTGCCGTGGAAGATCTGTTCACTTTCAGGGTTGTTATCATAAAAGTAAATACATTAGAAAATTGGATTCAAGCTTCTCAAATGGAAAATAATAAAGCTATAAGAAACCCCATGGATAGAGGACTGTGTGTTTGATTTCATGGACCTTTCTTTATCTAAATACAGCTCTCCATAAAACGAATCAGGATTTGTCTGCAGAGCTGAGTCTACAGAAGAAAAAATGAGCCTAGAATATTTTGTTGAGGCAGAAATTGAAGTGATCCAACAATGATGAAGGCATGTTAAAAATGACCCAAATGCCAGCTTAAAGGGATTGCTACTGCCCCAATATGGGTCAATTCAAGCATTAAAATAAATAATGACAGTTTATAATCCATTAAATAAGAAACCACGAGTCAATGCTATAAATTAATAAATAAGTACATAGAAAATTTGATGAAGAATAGGATATTTGTGTAATTTAAAAGTGCATGTCCATCCTGCCCCTCCTCCAAGAAGAATTTATTTCAAAGGAAAGCACTGAATCTGCAGCTCCGGGAGAGGGACATATCTGATCGGAGTACATGGGAGCAGATGAAGGGGGAGGAGGAGAGAGTGGAGCACATCCTGGTCTGCCAGGTTGTGAGGACGATGTTCCCACTTATAGCATCCAGTCCACAGAAAGGACCACATGGCCGGCCCCACTATGAGACATGATGTCCCTCACTGACCCATAGCCCTACATGGGACAACACCGGAGACACAGTGTGGGAATTACACCCGATTTGATCTTGCCACACTGAGTCAAAACACTAAGGGGGTGCAACAGAAACGCAAGGGAATGGAGCGGCCAGGTCCTCAGGGAATACCAAAGGTGGACTTTGGGGCCAAGGCTTGGTGCCCCAACAGACTGGACTGGAAAACACTCCTAAAGGCCAACAAACAGTCCTTGAACTAACTACAAGCTTTCCTTTCTTGTTGTGTTTTGTTT
>NW_022111324.1:14635844-14650531 GCF_000313985.2 Echinops telfairi
TGATGAGGGCAATGAATGTACAAATGTGCTTTACACAATTGATGTATGTATGGATTGTGATAAGAGTTGTATGAGCCCCTAATAAAACGATAAAAAAGTACAAGTCCACAAAATAGTTATTGGGGGAAATGAGTAGCTTCAATGTGGATAAGTGTGAAAGAGAACAACTTAGTCAAAGTATTTCAATAAATATCATAAATAATGAGACAATTAATAATTTTGTACCATTTAGTAGGATATAAGTAGAACACAGATTACCTTTGTGATACTCTTGACAAAGATCAACAATCTGAATCTAATTGTTATGAAACACCAAAGACACCTACATTGAGATACACACTACAATATAACTGGTCTGTAGTCTTCAAAAGTGTCAAGGTCATGAAAATCAAGAAAAGACTAAGGAAATATTCCAAAGTGAAGGAGACTAAAGAGACATACAGGTAAGGGCAACTCATGATTCTGAATTGAATCATTTTGATATAGAGGATGCTATTATTTGAATGATGTCTGGAGATTAGAAGCTAGTAATGTAACAGTTCTAAGTTCCAGACCTTTATGGGTTTATTGTAGGTATATAAGAAAGTGTCTTTATTTGTAGGAAAAACAGAGTAAGATATTAAGAGAGTGATGGGGCATTGGGTCGGTATTCTCAATGGGTCATTATTGGCTCAACATTGGGTCATTATTCTCCAGTAACTCAGGAAAAATATTCTTTGTGTTCTACTTGTAAACATTCCTGTAAGTCTGAGATTGCTTCAGGAAAATAGAAAAGAGTAAAAGAAAATTATTTATATGCTAATGAATCTCAATTTATTCTCTCTAGCTTGGACCTGAACCCAGGATTGTACATCTAATTTTCTAGTCAAGATGTCACATGATGACTAATGGTTGCCTAACTTAAAGTGTAAAACTGAATTTTAGAGTATGCATCTGTTTCTATCTTCTCAATCCTATTTGTTCCTTCCCGCATGTTTTATATGCTTAGTTGTTCAGGGCAAAACTCTAAAACTCATCTCTAACACTTCTTTAATTCTCAGATCATAAGCAAATTCTGATGATTTTACTTTCAAAATGCATGCAGAATCTAACCACTTCTTTACATTTCTCTAACTACCACTCTATTTTAAACTACTATTATCATTTAGCTAGTCTTCCAAAATAGCTTTCTTACTGGTCTCCCTGCTTTTACTCATACTTTCCTACAGTGGGTTTATAACACTGCGGCCAGGTTGCTTTATAAAAGCTTAGAATGGGCCTTGTCCCTCTTTTAGCAATTATTTTCATTATTATACATACTGAGGATATAGCAACCAACATGATAGAATAAGTCATGTTACTCTAATGACTTTCCATTAACTTAGAATAAAAGCTAAGTTGTTTTCATGGTCTACACAATTTTTTATTCTCTTGACCACAGGCAACCTCCCCAACCTCATTTCTTACCACCCTTCCATGACACTAGCCCCAATCACATTGTCCTCCCTGGTGTTCTTAGAGGACACAAAACAGTCTGCCATCTCAGTTCTTTACACTGACTGACCTTTAATTCAATAGGTTTTCTTTTCAAACACTTCCCCAAAGGGACCTTTCCTGATCACGCTACTAAAATTCCATTTTCTATCTCTTTACATGGTTTTATTTTTCTTCAATATCTGTTTACTTATTTATTGCTGATGTATTCTACAATTATGCTGAGACCTTTTCCTGTGGTATTAATTGTATCCTCCAAATCTGGAATAACCAAATCCAAATTTACTATAATTGAGTCAATACCAACTCATAGTGACTCTATAGGACAGAGTGGAACTTCCCTTTTGGGTTTCCAAGACTGTAATTGTTTGTGGGAGTAGTGTGCCCCATCTTTATGCCTTAGAGGGGCTGGTGGTTTTGAATTACAGACTTTGTGGTTAGCTTAGCAGCCCAATTCGTAACCACTACACTACCAGGGTTCCTTACAAATCTGGAATAGTGCCTCTATCTAGCAAAAACTCAATAAATACTTATTCAATGATTAAGCAAATGAATGACAGTTTGAAATGTCAAAAAGAATTGTATATTAAGTCTTGAATAAGAGGGAATGAGAGAAATTTGAAGTAATGGTTTTCAAAAGGCAGTTTGGGAGATAAGCAAAAGTTGTTATGTCTTATTCTGATTGGGGGGGGGGGGAGTAAGAGTAACAATTATCCTACAGACATGGGCCAAACTGCCAGAGTTGTCACTTGGACTCTAAGAAGAACTATATGTAGAAGCTGAAGGAGGAGTGGCATCAAGAGGGGTAAAATATTGTACTAATTGTGCCCTAGGAGTTATAGAATTATAGCTAGACCAGCCAAGTGTGGGAGCCTCTGAGGCTCACAAAAGTGATCATGAATCAGGCTTACACATCTTCTGGTCACAGAGGTGCAAAGCCATCTTACAGTGTTAGTCAAGGAAGATCTTTCTGCTCCCGTTCCCACCATTTTTCCTGGGATGACCATAGCTACTTACTAGGGGGAAAGGTGACCATGTTCCTTTTCATTTGGGCTTTCTTTCTTGTCAAATTCCAGTTGCTTTTTATGATTTAAAATGATAGCAAGACTTTTTGTTTTCTACAAGTGAGCAGAAAAAGAATGAGGTTTGCTGGAATTTTCATCTAGCAGCAACGGAAAAAACTCACCACTCTGAATTAAAGAGAACAGTTATGTTTTGACTGTATTTCATAAGACCTTCTAGCTCAGTGTACTACATACAGAGATTTTTCCATTGCACAGTTGATGGAAACCTTTCAGAACTGCAAGTACAAGACTTAGGAGGAAAAAGGTCTATATGCCACAAATTTATATCTATAAAAAAATTACCCACAATAAAATGATTTTAAAAATTAAAAAAAGTACTATATGAGTGATTTCAAAATGTTTGTGGAAAAATGGAAGTAAAATATAATGGAGTTGTTTCATCAACTTTTGGAAGACCTTTTGTTATAGTTTCAAGGAGCTGTGGTGGCATGTGGATGAAATGCTGGGCTGCTAACCACGAGGTCAGCAGCTCAAAACCACCAGCCACTTGGAGGGAGAAAGATGAATTACGTATCAATAAAACCATTAAAAAAAAGATCGGAAAGAAACAAAAGACCAGAGTAGATGTCATAAGAAACTGTAAAGCTTGCTCTTGATTCTCCCTCAGCACAAGAACACTTTGTTCTATTAACCTGGCATTCTGTGATGCACACCCTTTCCAAAAGATCACTGAAGACAAAATGGGTACATAAGCCAATGTGCTGAAGCAAGCTGATGGTGCCCAGCTATTAAAAGATATAACATCTGGGGTCTTAGCGGCTTGCGGTTAAACAAGTGGCCATCTAGCAGTGAAGCAACAAGCCCACATGGAGGAATGTGTGATCATGAGGGTGTGGAAGGAGGGAGAAAAGAGGAGCTAAACCAAGGGCTCAAACAGAAAGAAAATGTTTAGAAAATGATGATGGCACCATAAGTACAAATGTACTTGATACAATTGATGTATGGATTATTTTTAGAGCTGTACAATCCCCCAATAAAATGATTTAAATAAATAAATAAAACAAAAAATGGTGACAAATGAAAAAAAACAAATCACACTTGCTCTTGAATGCAGAGTAGCTAAAGCAAATGGCAGCAAAAGGAAGCCCTAGAAGACACACTGTTACAATGAAATATGCAAAGGCCTAGAATTAAAAATGAAACAAAACAAAAAAGGAAGAACATACTCAGCATATATCAAGCTGAGAGAACTGAAGAAAAATTCACGCCTTAGTTTACAGTGTTGAAGAATCTATGGGCAAAATAAAGCCCTGGTTGTGTAGTGGGTTACGTGAGCTGTTTGAACCCACCAACAGCTCTGGAGAGAAATATGAGCCTCCTGCTCCCATGAAGACAGCCTGGGAAACCTAAAGGGACAGTTCTACTCTGTTCTATAGGGTAGCTATGAGTTGGAATTAGTTAATTATGGCCAAAATATTGAATGCAAAAGAAGATGGAAGGAATAAACAGTCACTGTACCCAAAATAATTGGTAAACATTCAACCATTTCAGGAGGTAGCATATGATCAAAAACCATATGATCTTTTTTTTGAACTCTAGAAGATATTTATTTACAGTGCATTAGGAGCAGTCTGGTCTGGTAATCCAAAATTGAATGATGACATCTTTCCATCCTTTCACTATATCTCTGCTACCACCAACAGGAGAAAATCAAGCCCCTTCAAGAGCATGGAGCATGGGAGACATGGGTCATTGCTCTCCTCTTGCCTCCCGCCGATGGCCAGCCAGCCCTCTAGAATGCTGCTGGCAAACCATGATGCAGTGCACAAGGTCTATCGTGTATGATTGTGTCTGGGGCAGAGGTCTATCCCAGCAGAGATGTGAGGGCTTTGAATCCGAAGATATGTTGGATAGCTCTACTCACTCACCTCTCTGTTTCTCTGGATTTGTAAACATCTATTTCATCCCAACAGCCAGATTCTTGTTTTCTCTCAGCCTGCTGGAACCAATTTGCCAGCAGAGCAGAAAGTCCCCCTAGGGCCCGTCTTTAACCAAGGACATAAATACCCCAACCGGGTATAAATACCCCAACACCCTTACCTCCTGATTAGATTAATTCTGAGACTAACATTGTCTCTAGAGCTCCTCTTGTGACTTTCTTTCTGTTTTTAAAACCATTTTATTGGGGGCTCATACAACTCTCATCACAATCCATACGTACATCAGTTTTGTAAAGCATATTTGTACATTTGTTGCCCCCATCATTCTTAAAACATTTGCTTTCCACTTGGACCCTTGGAATCAGATCCTCATTTTTCATTTTTTTCCCTTCCTCCCTGCTTCCCACCCCATGAACCCTTGATAATTTATAAATTATAATTTTGTCATATCTTACACCATCTGACATCTCCCTTCACGCACCTCTCTGCTGTCCATCCCCCAGGGAGGAGGTTATATGTAGATCCTTGTAATCGGTTCCCCTTTCTATCCTACCTTCCCTCCACCTTCTCGGTATCACCACTCTCACCACAAGTCCTGAGGGGTTCATCTGTCCTGATTCCATGTGTTTCCAGCTCCTATCTGCACCACTGTACATCCTCTGGTCTAGCCAGGTTTGTAAGGTAGAATTGGGATCATGATAGGGGGAGGAAGCATTTAAGAACTAGAGGAAAATTGTGCATTTCATCTATACTATACTGCACCCTGAGTGATTCGTCTCCTCTCCACAACCCCTCTGCAAAGGGATGTCAAATTGCCTACAGATGGGCATTGGGTCCCCACTCCACAGTCCCCCTCACTCATGATGATATGAATTTTGGTTCTTTGGTACTTGATACTTGATCCCCTCGACCCCTCGTGGTCACACAGGCTGGTGTGCTTCTTCCATGTGGGCTTTGTTGCTTCTCAGCTAGATGGCCACTTGTTTACCTTCAAGCCTTTAAGACGCCAGATGCTATATCTTTTGATAGCCGGGCACCATCAGCTTTCTTCGCCACATTTGCTTATGCACCCATTTGTCTTCAGCGATTGTATCATGGAGGTAAGCACACAATGATATGATTTTTTGTTCTTTGACACCAGATAACTGATCCCTTTGGCACCTCGCGATCACACAGGCTGATGTGTTCTTCCATGTGGGCTTTGCTGCCCCTGAGTTATATGGGCACTTGTTTACCTTCAAGCTTTTAAGACGCAAGATGCTATATCCTTTGATAGCTGGGCACCATCAGCTTTCTTCACCACTTTTGCTTATTCACCCGCTTTGTATTCAGCGGTTGTGTCGGGAAGGTGAGCATCGTAGAATGAAGGGCAGAGTCACTCTGAGGATTAAGGTGCATCTGATCCAAGTCATGGTATTTTCTACAGCCTCATATATCTTTGAATCATGTCATTGGAAAAGAATATTGAATATACCATGGACTTTCAGAAAAACAAACTAATTTCTCTTGGAATAAATACAGCCACCATGCTCGCTAAAAACAAGGACGACAAGGCTTCATCTCACGTCCTGTGGACATGGTGTTAGGAGAGACCGTTCCTGGAAGCAGACACCATGTTTGGTAAATTAGAGTCGGGGGAAAAGGGGGAATACCCTCAACTAAATGCAATAATGGTGTTTTAGGTTAGGTTCTCTAGAGAGTAAAATCTGTAAAGTCTGTATGTACGTGTGTATATATATAGAAAGTTTATATCAAGAGAATGGGGCACATTAATTTATAAAATTTAACATCTGTGAGTGAACATATGAGAATGATAACATGCACAAGTTATACATTATAACATCGTGTGTTCTACAATAATTAAACTTTTAAAAGTGCAGTTCATTGTAAATCTAATATGTGGTAAATTGAAGAATACCTGTAGAGTATGGCATCAACAATGTAAAAATCACAAAAAATTACTTGAAGAAAGCAGGTGAAAATAAAACAGTTGTTATGAGAAAAAAAGAAAGAATAGAAAATGGCTTGCACAACTGTCAAAGCAGGCAAGTTCCAAGTCCTAAGTCTGTGATTCAGATGTTAGGCTGGAAGCTTCTCCTGACTCAAGAAGCTGTGGGGGCTGATGAATCCAAGATTAGTAGGAAGACAATAGACTCATGGCTGAAAAACTGAATGAACCCAAGATCATCTGGTAAAATGGCAGGCTGATAAGGACTCCCAGGATTGGCAGGTAATATGGCAGATCATTAGCTCAAAGAACCCAAGATCAGAGAGCCAGATGTAGGATCCAGAACCAGCAAAAACCATTCATACTATAAATATTTACTATATTCTTAAGTAGTAGAATTTTTAAAAACACATGGTTTTGGTCTTCAAAGAAATCACACTTTATGGGTGAGGGGAGACATTGGTCAGTGTAAGACAAGGAAAGATAATGACTTATAAATTATCAGTGGGGAGGGGAGGAGGGAGGGTGGGACAGGCAGGGGAGAATGAGGAACTGATACCTGGGGCTCAAGTCGAAAGCAGATGTTTTGCGAATGATGATGGCAATAAATGTACAAATGTGCTTGGCACAATGGATGTATGTGTGGATTATAATAGGAGTTGTATGAGCCCCCAATAAAATGATTTTTAAAAATCATACTTTGGTTGAAGAAGATAGTCATGCACATTATAAGAATGTAATGAAGTGTTTTCAAAAACAAAACAAACTGGTTCCTGTTGCACTGGTTTTGACTCATGGCGTCTCCATGTGTTTCTTAGTAGAACTGTGTTCCACAGGCTTTTCAGGGCCGTATTCTTATGGAAAGAGAGTCCCACTGTGGAACAAGTAAGCACTCTGCTATTAACTGAAAGGTTGGAGACTCAAATCCACCAACAGGCACCTCAAAAGAAAGGATTGATGATAGCCTTCAGAAAAGGTCACAGCTTTGACAATCCTATGGAGCAATTCCATTCTGTACCATAAGGTGGGGCCCAGGGGAAATCACTATGAATTAGTTAACATAATGGAAAGGGGAAAGAAATCTTAGAGAAGTAGATTATCAGTTATTTCTTCTATAATGCTGCTGGTCAGTTTTGAATTGCTAATTTTTTGGTTAGTAGGTAAGTATAAACCATTTGTAGGAAGATTTGTACAAGGTGTTGTAAGGACACAGAAAATAGGCGTAGTAACTCTGTAAGATATTGAAGGCTATGCATCCAAGTACACACACTTTTGACTTAATATACTCATAAGACCTGGATTGTTGGTGTGAGATTTGAAATTATTAGCAATGACATATGTAGGTACAAATGTCATAACCAGATGACCTTCTGCCAGGAGGTTGCTGCTGTCATCATCCAAACAATTAGAGGGTAGTTAAGATGCTTCTTGAAATTGAGGAAGTGTTAGAGAAAATGCTAGAACTCTTTCAGTACATTCTAAACCAACTTTTGTCATTCAATAATTCTTAATTACTTTTATATTAGATGGACTTTCACAGGGATTCATATACATATTTTTGTTTTATTTGCAGCTTATTATTTTTTATGTGTCAAAGGGAAAAGGGACTTAAAAAATATCTTGGTGGGTGGACTAGGGTGCAGAGGGTGTGGATTTTCCCTTGACTCAGAAGAGGAAAGGGGCACTTTTGCTCTCCTTACCAGAAAAATATTTATAATTTTTGAAGTTGCTTTTCTACTAAGCATGTACTTAACAAATATTTCTCATGCATTCAAAGATTTAAGTGTAGGCCCATGAAAGACCAAAAAGTAATAGACTGTTGACATACATACAAATTATGTATATGTACAAAACTCACTTCCATCGAATTGATTCTGACTCATAGATATCCTATACAATAGGTAGAACTACTCCTGTGTGTTTCTGAGACTGTAACTCTTTACTGGAGTAGAAAGCTTCATCTTTCTTCCCAGGAGTAGCTGATGGTTTTGAGCATCTGACCTTGCAGTTAAACCAAAGACCAACTCATAACCACTATGCTGCCAGGGTTCTATACAAACATATATAAACTGAATATAGGCCATGAAATTATTATGCTGAGTGAAAAAAGCAACACACACACAAATACTGCAAAGTCCCTTTAATGAAAACTTTAGAAACTGCAAATGAATTTACAATGATAACACATCAGTGGTTGCTGAGAATTGGGGGAGATGAAGGGAATCAGGAGAAAGAGAATACAAAAGGGCACCAGAAAACTTACGGGGGGGGGGGAGGGAGATATACTTGATATCTTGATTATGGTGATGGTTTCACTCTAATTGACACTATAAATCTGTGCATACCTCAATAAAGCTTCTAAAAACAAACAGAAGAAAAATCAACATCCAGAGAAGTTTAACACACCTTTCCCCCTTATTTATTTATATATATGAGAAGAATGTAGAATTTTCTACATTCTATATTTAAAAATTTCAAAACATAATCCTTATTTTCTAGAGCTATATAATAAAATAGATAGAAACTATAGGGTTTTAGTGATTTTCTGTTGTTGTTATGTACTGTCACTCAGTTCCAGTTCATAGCAATCCTATGTCTAACAGAGTGAAACACTGCCCTGCCCTGTCCTGTCTTTACAATGGTTAAGTTTGAGCCCATTGTTGCAGCACAGTGTCATTCCATCTTCTTGAAGGCCTTCCCCTTTTTGTGACTCTGCTTTACCAAGCATGGTGTCCATTTCTAGGGACTGGTCTCTCCTGCTAACATGTACAAACAGATGAGATGAAGTCTTTCCATCCTTGCTTCTAGGATGCATTCTGTCTATACTTCTTGCAAGACAGATTAGGTCTTCTTTCTGGCAGTCTGTGGAATTGTGTGTTACTCCCGGTTGACTAGAGAAACAAATCCAGAGACACTCTTACGTATGTAAGAAAGAACTTTGTAGCAAAAAGCAATTGTATATTGAGAAAACATCCCAGTCCAATCCAGATCAAATCCATAATTCTGATATTAGCCCATATGTCTGATACTAGTCCATAAATTCCTCTTTAGACTCACACAACACATGCAATGATGCCAAATACAGAAAAAGTACAGGCTGGTAGGTGGAAAATTTTGTGGGTCCAGTGGTGGTAGAAGCATCTCAGCCCTGGCACCGATCTCCAAGTGACTCTTCCAGCTCCAGGGCTCTGGCTGCCATCAGTGTGGCTCCATGTGGCTTGTCAACAAGAATGTGAAAGAGAGAGAGAAAGAGAGAGAGAGAGAGAATGACCCGTCTCTTCTGATGGCAGAATCAAATGAGAGGAAGTGCCCAGAATCCTCATAAGAAGTCCACACCCACAAGGAGGGATCATCAGGCTGTGACCTAATTGACAGGCTAGACTCCACCCCATCATTCTTTTATCAAGTTGACATAAAACTGTGTTTTTTTATTTTTTAAACGTTTTACTGTGAATAAGGTGAAGGCTTACAGAGCAGGTAATCAGTTTTACATTCAACAATTCACACACATTTTGTTTGAACTCATGCATTAAAACCAAACTCACTGCCATCGAATCAGTTCCAACTTATAGCGACCTTCTAGGGCAGGGGTTTCTGAAACTGAAACTCTTATCAGGAGTAGAAAGTCTTGTCTTTCCCCTTCAGAGTGGTTGGTGGTTTAGAACTACTGACCTCGTGATTAGCAGTCTAAGGTGTAATCACTATTACCACCAGGTCTCCTTTCAACTCATGCATTGCAGTCCCCTAAATGTACCCGTCACTTTCCTACTTGTGTGTCCTGTTTCCTTTCGTGTCTGAGTTTTCCCTTGGGTAAATGCTGCTCTTTGAAGTTGTCATGGTTGAGTATTCTAATACAAGGGTAAGTTTGGTTCCAGATATGAAAGGCGACCAAGGGCTATAGTCTTAGAGTTCCCACCTGTCTCTGTCCTACCATTAAGCCTGGTTTCTTTTGTGTCCATGGTATATTTAATGTTCTTCACCATACCATACTTTAAAGACATTAACTCTCCTTCAACCTTCCTTATTCATTATCCATCTTCCACATGTATATGTGGCAAACTTTAAAAACATGGCTTGGATTGCTTTGTAACACTTTAGTGGAGTGTTTTGCAGGAGATTTATTCAATACATTGCATTGTTTGATTTCTTGATTGCTGCTTCCCTAAGTGTTGGTTGTGAATCCAAGTAAAATGAAATCCTTGTTTCATCATTTATCATGATGCAGCTGATTTACCTTATTGTTAAGAGAGGGAGGAGGAAGGGAGGGGAAAAATGAGGACCTGATGCCGGGGCTTAAGTGGAGAGCAAATGTTTAGAGAATGACGATGGCAATGTATGTACACATGTGCTTTACACAATTGATGTATGTATGGATTGTGACAAGAGTCATATGAGCCCCTAATAAAACGATTTAAAACATGATTTGGGTTTTATGATGAGGCAATCCATACTGACGGTTTGATCTTTGATGGTCCTCAGTAAGCGCTTCAAGTCCGCTTCACTTTCATCAAGGTTGTGTCTTCCGCACGTTGCAGGTCGTTAACGAGACTTTCTCCAATTCTGGTGTTGAATTCTTCCTATGGTCCAGTTTATCAGATGATTTGTTAGCACAGAGATTTAATAAGGATGATGAAAGAATGGAGCTGCAAGTTTGACCGTTTGAAACCACCAGCTATTTTTTGGGAGAAAGATGGGGCTTTTTATTCACAAAGCAGTTACAGTGTAGGAAACTCAAAGAGCCAGTTCTATCCTGTCCTTAGGGTCACTATAGGGTTGCTATGAGTCAGCATTGACTTGATGGCAGTGAGGTGTTGTGTGAGTGTGTGTGTGTGAAAGGTTATAACTTTGATGTACACCTTTCCTGATTTTAGATGACCAAATATCTCCTTGTCCAGTTCAAATGACCATCTCTTGGTCTATGCGTAGGTTCTGTATAAGTACAATTAAGGATTTCTTATTTTTTGCAATGCTATTCATAATTTGTTATTGCTATCATCCACACAGTTGAATGCCCTTACTGAGTCAATAAAGCGTTGAAATCCATTATTCCACATCCTCTTCTGAATCTGGCCTGAACGTCTGACAGTTCCCTGTCAACATACTGCTGCAACCATTTTTCAGTTATCTTTAGCAAAATTTAACTTGCATGTAATACCAATGATATTGTTTGGTGATTTAATCATTCTTCTGCATCACCTTACTCTGGAATGGGTATAAATATGGATATCTTCTAGTCAGTTGATCAGTTTGCTGTCTCCCAAATTTCTTGGCACAGATTAATAAGTAAGTGATTCCAGGGTTGCATCTATTGTTGAAACATTTCTGTTGCTTTTCTATAAATTTTCGGAGCCCTGTTTTTCACCAAAGGAGCTCTGATGTGCTGTGCTGTCAGGTAAGCATTGGACTGTTAACAACAAAGTCCAAACCCACCAGCTGCTCCATAGAAAGATGAGGTTATCTGATTCAGCATAGATTTATAACATAGAGTTGCTATGAGTCAGAATTGCCTCGATGGAAGTGGGTTCAATGCAGCTTCGATTCTTCCTTCAGCATCATTGGTTCCTGATCATGTGCTACCTCCTGACATGCCTTAATGTTAACCAATTCTTTTTGAAACAGTGATTGTATCTTCTTTTGATGGTAGTTTGTCATTTAATATATTTCCTACAGAATTCTTCAGTATTGTAACTTAAGACTTGAATTATTTTCTTCAGTTCTTTCAGCTTGAGTTATGCTAAGCGTGTTCTTTCCTTTTGACTTTTCTAATTCCAGAGCTTTGCATATTTCATCACAATATTTTACTTTGTCTACCTGAGCTGCCATTTGGAATTTGTTCAGCTCTTTTACTTCATCATATCTCCACTTTATGTCCAAGAGTATTTAAAAATAATCATGGGGGAGGGAAGAGGTGGGCATATATTAAAATTTGTTAAAGTAGGTTTATTGATGCATGAGGACTCATAATATTTTCTCTATTTTTTATGAGTTCATTTTTTTGTAATAAAAATTTGTTTTTTTAAGAAAGTCTAAGGTCCAAAGATGATATTAAAAGTGTAAAATGATAACCTACAGACTGTGGGGAAAATCTTTTGGAGTGAATCACATCTGATAAGAAATGACCTAGTATTGAAGCGCATGATATGTGAATTATATGTCAATAAAACTATTATTTTAAACAGCTTAATTTCCAACATATATAAAACTTCCACAGCTGAACAACAAAAAGACAAATAACTCAGTTAAAAAATAGGCAAGGACATGAACAGAGATTTCACCAAAGAAGACACTTAAGCAGCCAACAACCCTTTGAAAAGATGCTGTCATTAGCCACTCCCAACCAAACACATTGCCATTGAGTTGATTCTCTGAAAAATAGGGATAGACATTTTTGAATGGGAACCAGTTTTGTTGTGTATGCTTACAACAAAATACTACCTTTAAACAAGTCTTGGACCCCATCCCAGAATTACCAAATCAGAATCTCTTAGGGGTTGAGCAAAAAAAGTTTGCTTTTTAAATCAACTTCCAAGGAGATTGTTTTTTATTCACTAAAGAAGATCGCTGCTCTTGACCAATAAAAGAAGACTGATGGAGAGTTTAATTCTAGGTACCTGCTACCAGGTATGGGGAAAACGTTTTTGTGGAGTGTCGTTTCTTATCAAGTTATAACTATTGTGGGTTACCTATTCTTCAGACAGACATTTATAACTCAGCCTATCTTTTCCATTACTGAACCCCATATGCATATTGCTTGATTTTGTTTACATTTAGTCTTAAAAGGGAATTGTAAAACAGATCAGTATGATTTGTCTAGATTATTCTATATTCATCCCTGCAGAGAACTGTGATATATGGACGTTTGTCTTCTGCAAACTACATGATTATGCTAAGCATGTTCTAATATCTTTCCCTTTTATGATTCTCTTGTCCCTCAGGCATCCAGTGTCTTTTTCCCTACCTTTCCTATATCCCCAA
The DNA here is from genome assembly GCF_000313985.2 of Echinops telfairi. Classification (NCBI taxonomy): domain Eukaryota; kingdom Metazoa; phylum Chordata; class Mammalia; order Afrosoricida; family Tenrecidae; genus Echinops; species Echinops telfairi. Next base: position 14,649,206 of record NW_022111324.1, read on the forward strand.
ACCACTCAAAAACCATCTATTACACACATTTGTATAAGATCTGGATTAAAATCAATGACTTACTCTTCTGACGGAGAGTTTACTTAAATAGGGCATATGACTTAAAGCAAAGTTTTGTTTTAAAAGAAGGGTGCAGTTTAAAGAAATGGTGTGGAGACCACTTCTGGCCATATTTGGCTACCCAAAGGAGGAAGAGAAGCCAGCTTCCTACCACCTCAAAGACAATTGTCACAAGGCAGAGGTCATATATACCTCTGGCCTCCATCCTTCTTCACCCTATTCTGATACCAACCATACCACCCACAGCACTATATGATTTTGCTAGGCTCAATAATCCATCGCAATGGCCACAACACTCACAGACAATATTCATGATTATAGGGGTTTATTAGGGAAGTTAACAGATTACCACAGGTCAGGATCAGGAAACATTAAGAATATAGTTTTCTTGAAGTGAAACAAGTGGACATTTAGCAGAGAAGCAACAAGCCCACAAGGAAGAAGCACACCAGCCTGTGTGATCATGAGGTGTCGACATGATCAGGTAACAGGCATCGGAAGCCCACAAACAAACAATTAAAAGAACAAATTGTTGAGCATGAGGTGGGTTGGAGTAGAGACCCAACCCCCATCTATAGACAATAGGACATCTCCTCACAGAAGGGTTACAAGGAAAGGATGAGTCAACCAGGGTGCAGTATAGCACCAATGAAACGCACAATATTCCTCTGGTTCTTTGCGGTTTCTTCACCCCCCACTATCATGACCCTAGTCCTGCCATTTCAGTTCTGGCTAGATGGGAGCATGTACACTGATACAGATAAGAGCTCACCACACACGGAATCCAGGTCAGAAGAACCCCATAGTAACAGAAATGGGAGTAGCGATACCAGGAGGGTAGGGGAAGGTGAGGGGAGGAGGGGAGGATGAGGGAACTGATTGCAATGAGCAACACATAACCCCCCATCCCCCAACCAGTGGGACCAACAACAGAAATGTGGGTGAAGGGAGACAGCGGTTTGTGTAAGATATGAAAATAATAATAATTTATAATTGATTGTTGAAGGCCATTAAGACTCAGCCTTGAAACGGCTGAGAAGTCTCACGACCCAGGTGTCAGTATCTGCTTTTTGCTTCTGCGGCTTGACATTGAGACTAAGAAAAAGAACAAGGACGTATGCAAGTTCTGGGAAATCAGGATGGTTAATTTTCTCAAAGATGCTTGGTTTGGAAAAACATAGAGTTGTTGATGTGTATCCAATGTGCTTGCTTAACAATGAGAAAATCAACCCCGGGTTGATTCTGCATGTATAAAAGGAAGATGTA
>NW_022111324.1:14651614-14656236 GCF_000313985.2 Echinops telfairi
ATATGTGCAGCTAAAGTAAATATATATATATATATATACACACACACACATATATATATATATATATATACATACATATATTGGATAGTTAAGTTCCAGTCAAGTCTCTTTAAAATATTAACACCTGGGTTGTTATCTATTGATTCCATTAGAAATCTATCCTTGGAAGGGTTAGATAAAGCAACTGTATCGTTTGTAACATGCATGGAAATTTTTAGTTTGTGCTGAAAAAACAAATTCAAACTTTCTTAAACTAAGAGACCATATTAAATCCAGAGGAAGAGGCAAAATTCAGATGAGGTTTTGAGCTCTTCCATTCTCCATGTGTCAGTTTTATTCTCAAGTTGGTCTTCCTTATGGTACCAAAGTGGCTGCAACAACTATAGGACTGATATCCTCCCATCCTCCCACCATACCAGCCAGTGTAATGAAGAAAGCACGCTTATCTCCCCAATTTCAAACACAAGACCTGAGTTTCCTTAAAATTATAGCAAATTAGGCTTGGGCTAATACTTCTCATGAACAATCACAAAGTCAAGTGTGGATGGGAGTAGGCTGGTTAGCATATATTAATCAGGGTTCACTCCTGGAAGTAGAAATGGGTCTAATACTGCTGAAATCCTTGGTGGCCTCATGATTTGCAGAGGGCTAGACAGGTAAGCTGAGGAGTCAACCAGTAATGTCTATTATAAAAGGAATATTGGTATTCCACTCCATTAATATCACGGTTCAATTATTATATTCCATTTTATTGTTCAGTTATTCCAAATCATAGTTGTACTATTGTCCAGTGTTTTGATGTGACGGTAAGATCTGGGGGTTGAAGACCTAAATGACAGGAACAGGTCAGGATAAGGTACAATAGAGAATGTAGAGATTAGCAAAAGAAAGAATGTATGTCCTGTCTAAAGAGGGTAGCTGTTATCTAGTTTTAGCTAGTTGACAAAATGTGACACTAGTAACCTATTGTCACCACATTTTCCACTTAAAAAAAAAAGAAGCCTGGAATGCATTTGGAACCTTCTGTTTTTTAACTTTGGATGACTTAAAAACAAAGCATGTTTGTGGGTTAAATCTATCGTACTAGAATATCATCTTATAATAATGCCCCCCAAAGGTAGGAGTTTCAGTGGGCCACAACTGCTCCCTTACACTTAATGCAAAGAACATCACACTGAGAAGATAAGTGCACATTATATGAAGTGTTCTTTGTCACAAAGTCTGTGGTATGTTTTTCTGGTGGTAGGGATGAGTTTACACCAAATCACCTCCACTGTCTCTTATCTAGGTTCTCTTGTGACTTGTTTCTATCTAGGTTCTCCTGTGACATCTCTTATCTAGGAACAGCTCAGCCTTTCAGAATTGTCCCTGGTGTTTAGAGGTGTGACATGTGGCCATGGGACAAGAGTTTGTCTTTTACTTGTAGCAAGTTGGTACGTGGATTGTTTCTATGATTGTGGTTTATATATCATGCTCTATATTAATAATAGAGTTAAAAGACAGCAGCTAATGATGGACATTGGCAATTTTCACAGCCATATTGAGCTGGATTTGAGCAATACTAAGGTACATCACTAAATAATATCACAATAAATAGTGAAGAAATTAAAGTTGTCAAGGATTTCATTATACTTGGTTGACACAATAGCCACAACAGGGGGTCAAACGTATCAAAGATCATGGAGATGGTGTATGCAGTGCAGTGCATTATTTTTTATGGCTTTTCTAGCCATAGACTTTGTTATTCCTACCAAACAATCTTCATTTTCTTGGTAGGTCTGGGTAAGAAAATAGGGGAACATACCGGTCAGGTTATATGATTCAGTTGTGAGGGATTTTTAACAAGGTTAATTGTGAATGCCATCCCACTAGGTATAGAGTGAATTATATCCGAAGCAGGTAAGGGGGATCTTATTAATAGCAAGGGAGAAGAGCCAGGAGTGGACACTTTGGACCCTGAGATCCTTGCACAGTGAACCAGGAGACAGCTTTGACACCAGAGGAGTGGCCAAGGAGCAGCAACAGAAACCAAGCATGAGACTGATAGGTGGACTTCCCAGCTCACAGACCAAGTAAAGCTGAGTGTTTTGGGGCAGGAGCCTTGCATGTGGAGTGGGGTACCTCTGAGCACATAATTGGGAGAGCTGGGATTGATGACCCATGGGTCTGGAGGTCAGTGTCTTCAGGTTGAGGCTTACAGTGCAGTGGCATGCCTTTGGACATTTATTGGCAGCCCTAAAAGAGCATTGTAACATTGCCCAAGCAAGGCAGAAGCCAGGCCCAGTGACTGGACGCCAGCCAGAGAGGCCTGGCTGCAAGCACAGCAGAGAAAAAACTATTCTGATTGAACAACTGTACCCTGAGCATTTCTTACATGATTGTGATCTGTTTACTTCTCTAACGAACCCATAATCATGAGTTTTGTCTATGGCACTGCAATTAACTATAGAACCCATCTGAAAAGTAGGGAGTGCTGTGGGAGCAGTGCAGGACCAGGCAGCATTTAATTCTGCTCTATAAGAAGGTGGCCATGGGATGGGGCCAGTTTGATGGCAACAAAAAACTAATTTTGAATGCACCATGAAATTTTTGCTACTTATGTACTTTCTTTTTTCATTTACTAAGGTTCTTTTAAGTGCAGATAATTACCACAGTGTTGCCTTTCTTTTCAAATAGCTTCTCTGCAGTCTGAAGATCACAGAAGGCAAAAACTAGCTTTTTCATCTGTTGATTTCTCCTGGTGTTCAGAGTAACTTTAGTGGTAGAATAGTAGAGATTCAATACCGACTTGTTGGCTTTAGTTATTAATAGTTACTGTGCTTCTCAGATCCTTTGGGAGTACCTTCGGTTATGAATTGGTCTGCTAACCATAAGGTCAGCAGTTCAAACCTGCCAGGCACTCCACGAAAGAGAGATGATGCCATAAAGATTTACAGATTCTGATGCCATAAAGATTTACAGCTTTGGAAACCCAAAGGGGGTAATTGTATGTCTTATAGGGTTAGTAAGAGTCAGAATCGGCTTAATGGTCGTTGGTTTATTTGTTTACTGTACTTCTCTGGTTATCTGGATGGTGCCAACAGTTACGCTCTAGATTACTAACCCAAAGGTAGACAGTTTGAGCCCATCCTGAGGTACTTTGGAAAAAAAGCCTTGGCCCAGAGATCTGGTTCTGAAAGGTCAAAATCTTGAAAACCCTAGGGATCCCATTTCTACTTTAACATACAGTGGATGACCACTAGTAGGAACCAACTCAATGGTGATTGTATTATATTGTTTTCTTTGTTTATTATGCATCCCAGGTGATCGCCAGATGATTTCGGTTATTCTAATGATAACTTAATTAAGAATTCATCAAAATTTATAGAATCAGATCCAACGCTATTCTGTATCCCTCGTAGGATACAGAGGTTAATAAAAGACCTTCTGGCAAGGAGCCCAGCAGGTAGAAGAAACATATAACATAAGTAGTTGTAACATTCTTGAAATATCCTAGCATCGGTGGACACTTTAGAGAAATCAAACTCACTGCCATCAAGTAGATCCAAACTCATTGCCTCCCTATAGGATAGGGTAGAATTGCTCTATAGGGTTTCAGAAGTTACGAGTCTTCTGGAAGCCGACTATTGCATTCCTCCTGGTCCCCAACTCCAGGTGACTGACGAGTTAGAAACACCAAACATTTAACCTACTATGCCACCAGAGCTCCTTACGTTAAGGAAAAGGGATAATGAAGAATTTGTTGGGGCCCTTGGGACAAATGCCATATTGCTCTGGGTAGCATTTGGATCTAGGCAGGGGACTAGAAAGGAGACATAAGGGAGAGTTTTAAATGAGGCATTCTAGAGTGCCAGTCAGTGAACATACATTTAATTCTTGCTGTTCTATGTTCAGCTTTACGTCAATAACATTTATGGAGAATTGTCTATCAGTCAGGTATTATGTTAGATATTGTGGGAAATTTAAAAATGAATGATCCCAGTCACCAAGGATTCTTGGAGTGGATAGAATACTGAACACATTAACTGAAATAATAAGGTTGAGTCTATTGGATGATACAAACCTATAGAAATAAAGTGGTTTAGTGGGTTACACATTGGGCTGGTAACTTCAAGGCCTTAAAAACAAAACAATACAACACAATAACAGACTCATTGCCATTGGGTAAATTCTGACTCATAGTGACCTTATAGGGCAGGGTAGAAGTGACTATGGATTTCTGAGAAAATCACTTTTTTTAAAGACCATTTTATTGAGGGATTTTACAGCACTTATAACAATCCATACATCAATTGTATCAAGCACATTTGTACATATGTTGCCATCATTATTTTCTAAACATTTACTTTCTGTTTGAGCCTTTTACCCTCCCTCCCCTCCTCATGACTCCTTGATAAATTATAAATTATTGTTTTCATATCTTACACTGTGTGAGACAATCACTTTTTACTGTGATAGACAGACTCCTCTTTCTCCCCCCCACCCAGAGAGGCTGGCAGCTTTAAAAAAATATTTTATTGGGGGCTTGTACAATTCTTATCACAATCCATATATACATCCATTGTGTCAAGCACATATGTACATTTGTTGCCCTCATCATTCTCAAAACATTTGCCTTCTAC
>NW_022111324.1:14657042-14673597 GCF_000313985.2 Echinops telfairi
TGTCTGATAACTGGTCCCTTATGCACCTCGTGGTCAGACAGGCTGGTGTGCTTCTTCCATGTGGGCTTTGATGCTTCTCAGCTAGATGGCCGCTTCTTTGTCTTCACGCCTTTAAGACCCCAGATGCTATATCTTTTGATAGATGGGCACCATCAGCTTTCTTCACCACCTTTGCTTATGCACACAATTTTATTCAGCAATCATGACGGGAAGGTGTGCATCCTGGAATGCCAATTTAATAGAACAACGTGTTCTTGCATTGTGTAAGTGCTTGAGTGAAGGCCCAATGTCCATCTGCTGCCTTAATACTAAGCCTATAAATATATGCACGTAGATCTTTTTCCCCACACTCTTATATAAATATATTTACATATGTACATTCCAGTCTTAAAATCTCTATAAATACCCTTTGTCACCTATCTCTTTCCTCTCTTTCCTTTTACTTTCCTCTTGTCCCACTATCATGGTCAGCTTTCATCTGGGTTTCAGTGATCTCTATCCATTACATTGGCCTTGCTGAATCCCTACCAGGCCTCTCATACCCTCCTTGCCACTGATTTTGGATTATTTGTTGCTCCCCTGTCCCTGGGTTGGTCAGCACCACCTCCTTACCCCCGCCTCCCTCTCTCCCATGTCCCCTCGGAACCATTGGTCCCATTGTTTTCTCCTCCAGACTATTCATCCAGTCTATTTTGTCTAGATAGATCTGTAGAGATAATAATATGCGTCAAAAACTAAGCCATAGCAAGATAGGTGATCAGTGAGAACACAACGATGGCAACAAATAAGGAAACCAATTACCCAAAGAAGAATAAATTAATGAAAAGAAAAAAATTTTAAACAGAAAGAAAAACCTGTAAATAGATCAAGGTCTGACTTTTGATCTCTAGGCTTGTCCTTCATGGGGTACCATGCTCTGGCCCCAGAGTCTGTCCTTTGTACTCCCTCGGGGGTCTCTCTGCTCCACAGTTGCTCTGCCGCATGCTTTTAGTGGTTTGCCATGGTGTCTCAGGGTCAGTTTGGGCCAGTCCCGACACTGAGTCTCCAGTGTTATCCCCCTTAGGGCCCCGGGCCATTAAGGGACAGCATGTCTCATGGTGGGATCAGCCATATTGTCCACTCTGTCCATTGGTTGTTCAGAGCGGGGATGTAATCCTCCAGGCCCGGTGGGTCAGGATGTGCTCCACTCTCTCTTCCTCCCCCTATGTGCTCCCATTTGCTCTGATCAGACATGCCCCTCTCCCCTAGCTGCAGTTTCAGTGCCGTCCTCTCAAATAAATTCTTCTTGGGGGAGGGGAAGTTGTCCACATAGCTGGTATGGGGGCCGAGCCCTCAGGCCCCTCCACTGGTTCCCCACTCCTTGCTGGCAAGCTGCATTCATCTGGCACTGGGTTTAAATCTGGTCCCTTTTTCCCTGTAGAGACACAAACAATACCCTCCCCTTGGGTGAGTCAGTGCCTTATTCCTCAGTCACATATCCTTTTTTTTCTTTCCCCTTTCCTCCCTCTCCCCCAGGTTGGCAGTTTTGAACCTCTGACCTTACAGTTAGCAACCGAGGGTGTAACCAGTACGTTGCTGTCACCAGGACTGCTGTACTGCCAGTCATTAGTTTGAAAATACCAGTCTCTCAGAAGAAAGATGAGGCTTTCTACTCCTGTAAAGCTTTATACAGTCTTGGAAACCCAAGGGGCAGTTCTACTCTGTTCTCCATTGGGTCACTATGAGCTGGAATCAACTTTAGGGTAGTGGGCGAGTGAAATGGCAGCAAAATCTGGGACCAAAGATATCGTCAGTAGAGAAAACTTTTTTGGAAGAAAGCCCTGGCCACTTCTGTAAAGATTGTTGTTGGTGGCCCAAAAACCCACGTAGTTCTATAACACCAGGATAATTCAGAATCTAACTGGATAATAGCTAACTTCCCTCCACCCCCACTTTTATTGAGCCCTTGGTTACAACCACTGAGTCAATTCATCTAATTGAGGATCTTCCTCTTTTTCACTGTCCCTTGAATTCACCAAGCGTGTTGCTTTTTCCCTAGAAAGATGAGGTTCCCTTAAAGATGTATAACTTTTAAACTTAAAAGGGACAGCTGTATTCCGCCTTATTGGGTTACTAGTTTGTACCCTAAAAACCTGTTACCCCAAAGGATAAACCAGGGTCAATACATACTAGTGCTCAGTACTGAACGTGCCCTCACAGGTTATGTCCCTCTAACATCTAGACTCTAGAGTCTCATGGACCGAATCATCGAGGGAGCGCTTCAGAAACATAGACTACTCCTTGGAAGTGGTACAGAAAGAGCAATTGGCGAGAAAAGGAAATACACTTTATGGTGACTTCACTCCGGATTACAAGGCATTAGGGCTGAAATTACCTATCTCAGGTTTATGGGCAAGAACATAATCTCTCCAAACTCGGAATGATCTACGAACTCAAAGACTCCAGTCGGGGACTCGGGACACCGCTTAGTAAGAGAGCTCACACGGTCAGTTACCCCTAGGGAGAGGCTCTGAAGGGTCTCTAGAACCCTTGATCCCTATATCCCTCTTCGAACAACCCTGAACTGTCATGGAAAGCAAGCTGGACCAGCGACATCCTCACGCTCCTGTGCCCGGACCCGGCGGAGCGGGCGGGGTTGGGGAGAAAGTGGGGTGTGTGTGTTGCAATATGTACGCGCGTGCGCGCCACCGCCGAGGGACAAGGAAGGCGCCTCCGCCTCAGGAGCGCGCACGCAGAGCAGAGGGGCCCGGACGTGCTCGCTCCCAACTCGTCGCCTCTGCCGCTGCCGCCGCCTCCTCCACCTCCTCCCCCTCGGCCAACCCCCTCCTTCTCTTCCTGCCGGGCCATCCCCCTCCCCTCCCCTCCCTGCTCCGTGCTCCCCCCGCCCTTTCAGTGCTCCGGCGGTGAGGGAGCAAACGGGACCAGCCCGGCCACAGAGCGCCAGGCGGCGGATGCGAAGCGAGTGTCTGACCGAGTTGTTGTTCCGGCTTTCCTAACTGAGACGGGAGGAGGTGAGGCGAGGCGAGGGCGGCCTCCTGGGGACCGGAGGGCTGCCCGGAGGCCCCGAGCCACAGGCCTGGGAGGGGGTGGGTGGGCGGCGCGGGGGGTGTTGGCGGTGGGCTGAGCCCCGGCGGGTAGGGATGGGGCCCGGCCCTGGACTGGGGTGTTGGAGGGTCGTTTGGAAGAGGGCAAAGGGAGGGTTTGGGGTTGCGGGCCACCTCCCCGACGCCAAGGTTCGGGCTCTCCTCCCCGGTGGCCGCTCCTCACGGTCCGGGAGCGCGGGCGCCTTAGACGGCCGGCGGGAGGGCGCGATTGGCGCCCCTTACCTGGGGGCCGGATGGTGGCTTCTGCGGCCGCCGCCCCCAGCTGTGCCCTCTTGACATTGCCGTCGCCCTCCCCGCTGCCTCCGCTGCTGCCGGCTTCGCAGTCTCAGCAGCCCCGCGTCCGGGGGGCGTGTGGTGAGAGTATGTTTTTTACCCACACGCAGGCTTCGGTCGTGACCGTGGCTCGCCCTCCCGCTCCTCCTTCCCCCGCAGGGCACTTTGCTCCGCTCCCGCCGTGGATGCTTGTGGTTTTGCAGTCTGGGATGGGCTGCATTCTGGACCGATCTCTACCTGCAAGGAGTGCCGCGTTTCGAAGTTGCTCGCGTGGGCCGTGACAAACACCCTCGCCCAAGTTGTGGGTGCTCAGTGTCCTGATAACTGAGTCAAAGTTTCTGAGACTGGGCTAGTACTTTGCTCTGGTCGCCAACGGTGCAGAGCCGGGCAGTGCGTCAGCATGTGGAATGGGGCCACCGATCTGCCGGAGATGGCTGGGCGCGAGGCGCGCTGGACCGTCCGGGTTCGGTTTCTGGTGTCACGATAGTATGTTCAGGTGTCTGCGTGTTCCTTTGAGCTTGTCAGATAGAAAATGCTAAAATTTTGGAAGTTACTTTCAGAATATTGGGTGTTTAATGCGAGGGAAGAGAACACCACCTCATTACACTTAATAATGAGGAGAACTTTTTGCCTTGCCTTGCTAGAAAGATTTCGGTGCAACTTTGGAAACTGATTCTATGGCCTGTATTTTTGGTTCTGGAAAGTTTTAGGGATTTTTAATATGTCTCCTGGCACATGGTTGCTTGTTACATTTTTTGAACACACCGTTTTATGAAAACCTATGACTTTTTTCAAGAAAAGTTTTTAGCTGACTTTTATTCCACTTTTCTAGAATACCCAGCAGCTGTGAAGTCAGAAGATAGCATAAAGTTTGCTTGTGGTCAAATTGGAAGTGAATTTTGCTTATGGAAAATTTATGTCCACAAGCCACTAGGATTGGAAAATTGGTATGATTCATTATCTCAGGGGAGAGTTCCATGTGAAATTGACAATGAAATTGCAAAGGAATAAGATTAGATCAATTTAATGTGTATATTATCATTACCTTGTCATGAATGTCCACTTACATGAAGACTTGACAAAGACACTGAGTTATATTGGTGTTTGTGCTAAATTAATTCAAGATGTTCTTTGATATTATGTATTAGTAAGTCATCCGGGAGTAGCAGCTATGTAGGGGCACTCCTTATCTGTGAGCATATTTATATAGCCTGTTGACAAAATCAAATTCACTGCCATCGAGCCCATTCTGATTCATGGTAATTGTACAGGACAGGCTAGAACTAGCCCTGTGGGTTTCCAAGACTGTGGGAGTATATAGCTTCATCTTTCTACCACAGATCAGCTGGTGGTTTCAAACTACTAACATTGCAATTAGCAGCCCAACATGTAACCATTCTGCCACTAGAGCGCCTATACTGTACAGCTGGATACAAGGTAGTAAGTCTTAGTTCTGTTGGTACATAAAAGCAGTATACTAACTAACAGAACAAAGCAATGAGTATAATATATGAAAAAAAATTGACCAAAGTTATTTGATGTGAATTCCCATATATAACAGTTGTAATGTTCTGGAAAATTTTTGTTTCTCCGGTAATTGTTTTATGATTTACATTATTGTGTTATTGTGATGTCTTTTACTTGGATGGTAGAACTTCATTAGCTGGGCTTTTTATGCTTATCAGCATGCTAATTCTACATTTATAATGAATAAAAACTTGTACTTCAATTTTCTCTTTGCCTTCACCCAACTTGAATTAACTGAATTAATATTTACGTAAGCTTTGAGATGATAAAGTAGTCAAACTGAAAGTACTTTTATCCAATCTCTTGGGATAGTCAGAAACAGGAATTGTGTTGTGTCAAGTAAAAATATTACGTGGGCAGCAGCCAGGCTTCTAGAGATTGAAGAGAGTAGTCTGCAAATTGCAAACTGGCACTTTCATTCCAGCCTACCATGGTCTTGTTGAAGTGTTGTGGGATGGTTTTGTGGGATGATTATGGCTGGATAAGAGAGTATTTCGAGGCTATAGTATATACTGCAAGATTAGTAGTTTGAAGCTGCTTCTTGGGAGAAAGGCTGGGCTTTCTACTCCCGCAGTTACAGTCTTAGAAATCTAAAGGGGCAGTTTTACCCTGCTGTATAGGATCGTTATGAGTCAGCATCAACTTGATGGCAGTGAGTTTTGTTCTTTTTGGTACCTTATAGGATTTCCAGGCACAGAGATTGTTTACTTAGGTTGCACAAGTTTTAATGGATTACTATATGTAAACAATTCTTGCTTTATATAAATAGGTCATTTTTGGGGTCTGAGGATGATTAGTGCTCAAGGCTGTTCCAGCTGCTGACTCTTCTAAGACAGCTCGTGGAGTTCTTATGGAGATAGTCAGATGAGCATTTGCCACCATAAACACTGGAGGGCAGAAAGAGTGTAGTCTTGAGACTGAGTTATATATAGTAAGAGACTAAATTTTTAAAGGAAGTTTTAAAGTTGAGAGTATGGAGAAAGAGATTACTTGACCTGACTCTCCAGTGTTCTTTAGGGTGGGAAATAATTTTCACTTCATTTGAGGTTGTGTCTGAAATCTAGTATAAATGTGTGAATAACCACTCATTGCTATTGAGTCAATTCCAACTCTTAGTGACCCAAAAGGCAGAGTAGATAGCCTCATAGGGTTTCCAAGGCTGTAATCTTTATGCACACAGATAAACACCTCTTTTTGATATGGTGTGGCTGGTGGGTACTAACCACCAATTTTTTTGGTTAGGAGTCTAGAGCTTAACCACGGTGCTGCCAGGGCTCCTCTGTGTTAACAACAGTGGGCCATAATAAGAAAGAGTTAATAGAATTAAGCAGAACTTGTATATCAACATTCTCCTTTTTACAGTTAATTTACTTTCTATATTACTTTCCCAATTGTTTGAGTATAACAAAGTGTCATCTTTTGGTGCTTTTTGGGTATAATTTTTGGGGATTTTCCTGGGAAATTTTTAGGGAAACATTCAGTTAACTTGAAGTTTGGGCTTAGTATTATTTGTATATTTGAAATGAAATTCTGAGCTTTCTTGTTTTCTAAATAGCCTCAAAAATAGAAACCATCATTCTTTATAAACACGCAGGAAAAATCTGGTTACAGACTGTGTTGTTGTGATAGACATAGTACAGCCAAAAATATATTCAAGAAACTTATCCCCTCCTTACACAGTTTAGTGTGTTTAAATAAGAACTAGGGAAATTAGGCAGTCTATTTCCCGCTCCCCCATACATGTCTGTATTCCTCAAAATATTAAGTTTGACAATTGTTTGCGATGCCATTTTCTTACCTGCATATTCTAAATTCAACAAGTCTCTAGTGCATGCCAAAATTAATTCTAGTTAGAAACTCTCTGTAATGGAAATCCCATTATAGAGATGCAAGGTTTTACGAGGGGATTCTGACTGGTAAACACTATCTCCAAGTCTCAAAACTAACTGCCACCAGGTTGATTCTGACTCACAGCAACCCTAGAAGACAGAGTAGAATTGCCCCATTGGGTTCCCGAGGCTTGAATTTCGAATTGCTGACCTTGAGATTTGCAGCCCAACTTGAAACCTACTATGACACCTCAGGTGTGGTACATTTACTTTAAAAAATCATGGCACCGCTCTTCTCTGTATCCCAGTTATCAGTGGGGTGGAGGATATGGACACAAATATCAGAACTATTTGGATCCCCCCCCCCATATTATGCATTTCCTCTTACTCCTCTTACTCCCCAACCCCAAAAGTTTGCTAGTGAGCCATTGCTACTAGTAGGAGTGTGCTTTTTATTTCTTAAGTGAGTGTGGCTGAAAAAAGGCTGAGAACCTTCTAACGTTATCAATAATCTGTTTTTTTTTTTTTTTTTTTTTTTTTTAAAATTTTTTTTTTTTTTTTTTTTTATTTTTTTATAAACATTTTATTAGGGGCTCATACAACTGTTATCCCAATCCATACACACATCAATTGTGTAAAGCGTATTTGTACATCATTTCTCAAAACATTTTCTCTCCATTTAAACCCCCGACATTAGGTCCTCATTTTTCCCCTCCCTCCCCGCTCCCCTCTCCCACATGAGCCCTTGATAGTTTATAAATGGGTATTTTGTCATATCTTGCCCTGTCCGACTTCTCCCTTCACCCACTTTTCGGTTGTCTGTCCCCCAGGGAGGAGGTCACACACAGTTCCATGTAATCGGTTCCCTCTTTCCTACCCATTCTCCCTTTACCCTCCCTGTTTTGCCACTCACACCACTGGTCCTATAGGGCTCATCCATCCTGGATTCCCTGTATTTTCAGTTCCTATCTGTACCAGTGTACCTCCTCTGGTCTAGCCAGTCTTGCAAGATAGAATTCGAGTCATGGTAGTGGGAGCGGGGAGGAAACCTTTAGGAATAATCTGTTTTTTGATACAGAAGAGAAATGCAAATTGTGGTGGAAAGGAGGCTATGTATGTGTACAAAAGTAAATTTATTGAATTGCATAATACATATGGAAGATGTAGACCTTGTTTAAAAAACCAAACTCACTGCCATCTGATTCATAGTGACCCTTTAGGGCAGGGTAAAACTTTCTTGTGAGTTTTCAAGACTGTAACTAGGGAGTAGAAAGCCTCATCTTTCTCCTGCAGGGCAGCTGGCAGTTTCAAACTGCTGACTTTGCAGTTCGAAGCCTAATGTGTAACCACTACACCACCAGGACCCCTCAGGATCTTGTTTAGTCAAGCATTTATCAAACTTTTTGGAATATATGATCCATGGTAACAAAGTTAACATCTTCACCCAATACACACACACTCTCTCTCTCTCCAAAGTCAATCTCTAGAAACCTGGCTGTTTCCCCGTAATATTTTTACTTGACCCAACAACACAATTCCTGTTTCTGGCTATTCCAAGAGATTGGATAAAAGTACTTTTAGTTTGAATACTGCATCATCTCAAAGCTTAAGTAAGTATTAATTCAGTTAATTCAAGTTTGGGTTAAGGCAAGAAAAAAAATGACAAAACAATACTCCCCTTTTCAGTGCTTTGCTAGATTTTGCTAGAGCAAGCTCATACTGTTTTCAAAGAGCAGCTGTGCACATCTCTTTCCTACAGCTCCACATTTAGTGACCTCACAGTGGTAGCTTGAGATGGACTAATATGGGACTATTTAGACTTGATCTATGTTTTTTACCCCTGTCTGGATACATATGTATAGCACACCGCTGTCTATAACATATTTTATATTCTATGTATTTAATGTTCTATCTTGTTTCACTAAAAAAAAAAAATTGCAGAATTTTGACCCCCAAACTGATTTTGCAGCCACTTAAATGGATAACAGTGTATAGTTTGGAAAAACTTATTTAGCCCAGCCCCCTCACTTTCCCGATAAAAATCCTCAAGTTCACATATTAAAATCCTCAAGTTCAAGGTTATGAGCAAAGGTAGGTCTCTCGATTCCTAATCTAGGATGATTTCTAGTGGACTTCTTTCTTTTCCTCACTCAAGCTGTTCATTTAGCTGAACCTGTTTAATATGATGGGGGGTGGGGGGGTACTGCCCCCAAACTGAAAATTTTTTTTCAAAGCTATATATTTAATATTTTTAACAAAACAACCTTATTACCTTCAAAGTACTCTCCATTACACTTAATACATTTGTCAAATCTGTGATTCCATTCTTGGAAACATTTTTCAAATTCACCTGTTTGGATGGCTGACAGCACCTCTGCTGTTTTTTTTTCTTAACTTCTTATATTTCATCAAATTGTTGTCCTTTCATGTCCCTCTGCAGTCATGGAAACAAAAAGAAGTCACATGAAATGAGGTCAGGTGAGTAAGATGTGTGCGGAAAGAGAGGCATGCTTGGTTTTTTTGCCCAAAACTGGCATACTGAGATGACTGCGTGAGCAGATGCATTGTTGTGGTGGCAAAACTAGCCCCCCTCTGCCACAAATCAGGCCTTTTTTGTTGCACACGGTTACCCAATCTTTTCAGAACCTCTTAATAGCAAGCTTGATTAACAGTCTGATCTGGTAGAACAAACTTCAAATGCACTATGAGTTGACATTTTCATATGTTCAGGAAGTTGACAAACATCCAGAACTAGGTTTGTCGTCAACCGACAGTTCAGCTTTCATGAAACGAGAAAACTACTCATACATTTGAGTTTTTCCCATAGCGCTGTCCTTGTAAGCTAGTGGTTCTCAACCTTCCTAATGCTGCGACCCTTTAATGCAGTTCCTCATGTTGCTGCTACTTCATAACTGTAGTTTTGCTACTGTTATGAATTGGCGACCCCTGTGAAAGAGTCGTTCGACCCCCAAAGGGGTTGCGACCCACAGGTTGAGCACTGCTATTGTAAGCTGTGTTCAATATCACAACAATTTATGCAGCATTTTCCCCAAGCAGGAAGCAAAATTTCACAGCTGCACGCTGTTCTCTTAAATTTGCTATCTATCATGCAGGGAAGCAAATAAGCCCACATGGAAGAAACACACCAGCCTGTATGATCATGAGGTGTCAATGGGAGAAGGTATCAGGTATCAAAAGATCCAAAACAAACAATTATATTGATGTGAAAGAGCGGTGTTGGAGTGGAGACCCAAAGCCCATCTGAAGACAATTGGACATCTCCCCACAGAAGGGTTATAAGGAAGGTATGATTCAGCCAGGATACAGTATAACACCGATGAAACACACATCATTCCTTTAGTTCCTGAATGCTCCCCCGGCCCCCACCCCACTACCATGACCCAGTTCTACCTTACAAATCTGACTAGACCGGAGTACACACATTGTAACAGATAAGAGCTCTCGACACATGGAATTCAGGACAGATAAACTCCTCAGGAACAGTAGAGGGAATAGCCATATCATGAGGGTGGGGAGATGGTGGGGGCTGGGTAGTGGGAAAGGGGACAAAGAGGGAACCCATCACAAGGTTGGATATATAGCCCACCCCCCAGGGGGAATGAGTAAGGGAGACACTACGGACAGTGTAAGACATGAAACACCAGTAATAATATATAATTGATCAAGGATTCACGAGGGTGGGACAGTGGGTGAAGAAGGAGAAAAATGAGGAACTGACACCAAGGGCTCAAGTCGAAAGAAAATATTTTGGAAATGTGCATGGCAACATATGTACAAGTGTGCTTAATAAAATTGAATGATGGATTGTTAAAAGATTTATAAGAACCCCAATAAAAAGATTAATAAAAGCAAATACAGGAGAAACAACAAAACAAAAACAAAAATAAATGACATGCTGCATTGGGCACATAAAAAAAATAAATTGATCACAAAAAATGAAGTTCAAGCAAAACTTGTATGAAAAAATTCACTGTGACCAGATTGAGCCTTCCCAGGTCACGCCACTGAGTGCACTAACTCAGAGTGAGTTGCTCGATGCTTGCTTAGCGGGAAAAATTTGTAGTATCAAAACGCCGCTTTGCCCAGCGCAATTCCAGTTTTTTTTGGGAGGGGAGGTTACCTCCTCATATATATATAAGGCATTTTGTTAAGCAGTTTGAATAGAGATGAATAAGGCAGGAAATTTAACTTGTGAGGGATAAATATTTAAACAAAAATAATTCAAGGCAGGAAGTAATGGGTGGTAAGGGATAAAGTGCTGTGAGAACTTACAGGGATTTTAATTGTGTGGATAAGGGAATCTGACATTCGAATTACGTTTTGAAGAATGGGTAGTAAACATTTCAATGTGTGGGAATAGGGCAAATAGAATGGAGATTGGCTTGGGGGATCAAAGGCATAAATGCATGGATAGAGAAAAGTGAGTATTGAAAGGGCTACCCAACAAAGGCCAGAAGGTCATGAGCCTTGGCTGCCAGTTTTCCAGTTATCTTTCATTATTGTCTCTGGAATCATCTATTACTTCTTACCATTAAATAATTTTTTTGTATTATGCTCCTGATTAATATACTATCCAGATAGCACTTAAGTATCTGGAGAGTAAAAGTTGAAGCGGGAAAATGATTAGTATTGGGAAACAACCTTGAATATATCAGTCCTAAAAGTGTTGAAGAAGGAAAATATTTTCTTCGTAAAGAGATACCAGAGATTTTCTATGCCAAATAGACAACATCAAATTGGCTGTCTCAGAACAGGAAGCAGCTTTGAAAGTCTTTTCAAAAGACCTTCTAAAATGTGATTCCTAAATGACTGGATCTTAATTTTCAGAGAAAGGTCTGGGGCAGCAGAAAGGCAGAGTTTGTACAGACTCGCAGCAGAGGTAGCCTGCTTTCAGAATTTAGGGCAGCAAGGTCAGTCATTTTTTAATACCAATCCAGGTATGAGGGATTGATAGATCTATTTTGGATTTCGACATTTATGGCTTTGACAAGCCGGTATGACTGAGGGTGCTCTGAAGTTCTGGATAGAGCTTGTCTTGTTCCCCAGGGGTATTGAGTGGTTAGAAATGAAGAAAGAAGACAGTAGTTAACCAGATTGAAGCTCTGGTGGCAGTTACTCAAGGTTTTCTGTGTGGTGCTGATTTTAAACTTACTGCATCTAATTAAAATTATGCACAGTCAATTTGCATAAGTTTTACTTCTCTTTGACCCTCAAGTTCTATAAAAGTAAAAGCCTTCTTAAGAGTGTTGCCCAGGTAACAACACATACAGAGATTGTTTAATAGTTCATCACTGAGCATGTGGAAAATTTTGGTAATCTTGGTACTGAAGTTACTATAATGAATGACTATTCAGATGGTAAAAAGCTGGACTACTTTTAAATGGTTACAGATTTTTTTTATGAACTCTCCAAAAGAAATATGAATTGTGTCATATTCATACTGTTTACTCCATTTATTGTAGTGTCTGATGGTGTCCACTGTGTGCCTTCTCTAATTTTTGAAAGTTTCAGCAATTTTATATGAGCTATTCCATAAGATTGTTGTTTTTGTTAGCTGTTGTCCAGTCTGACCCTGACTCATGGTGTCCCCCACGCACAATGGGATTGCATCAGTTGGTATCCATAGGATTTTCACTTGTTGACCAATGCCAGTTATTTTTTTCTTTCTTTTTCTTAGTAGTCTTAAAGCTGAAACCTGTTCAACATTGTAGTACCATTCACTGACAAAATGGGTGGCTGTGGCTACTTTTGAAGGGTATTGCCTGGGAAGCAAGCTAAGTCTCTCTTCTGGAAGGTGAGAATTCTACCATTGAATTACCACTTCCCACAAACTCGTTGCCTCTGAGTTGATTTCGAGTCATGACCACTCTGTGAATATTAGAAACTGTACTTTATAAAATTTTCATTGGCTGTTTTTTCCAGAAGTACCGTATATACTTGAGTATAAGCCGACCCGAATATGAACTGAGGTACCTAATTTTACCACAAAAACTGCATTAAAAATGTGCTGAAAAAAAACCTTGGCTTATACATGAGTATATACGGTAAATTACCATGCCCTTCTTGCAGACTGTCCTTTGATTGTCTCTAATCACCAACCATTTTTTTTCTTTAAAAAAAAAGTCATTTTATTGGGAAATTATTATTTTCATATCTTACACTATCCGCTGTCTCCCTTCACCCATGTTTCTGTTGTTCATCACCCTGGGTGCGGGGATTATATGTTAAATGTACAAAATTTTAAAGTAACTTTTATAAGGTTTCTCTTAATGTTACCCTATGTATGTATTATGAAACACCCATATTATTCATGCTGAAATAAGGGATTTATGAAGTGCAGAGTCTGCCCACTGGCTCCTGTTTAATACATCAGAATCATCACTAATTCTTTTTTTTTCCAGTTCATATCACATATTATCTTTGTGTAATCTCTTTAAAAAAATCATTTTATTAGGGGCTCATACAACTCTTATCACATTCCATACATACATCAATTGTGTAAAGTGCATTTGTACATTCACTGCCCTCATCATTCCCAAAACAGTTCCTCTCCACTTAAGCCCCCGGCATTAGGTCCTCATTTTTCCCCTCCCTTCCTGCTCACCCTTCCATCATGAGCCCTTGATAATTCATAAATTGTTATTTTGTCATATCTTGCCCTGTTCGACGTCTCCCTTCACCCACTTCTCTGTTGTCTGTCCCCCAGGGAGAAGGTCACATATAGTTCCTTGTAATCGGTTCCCTCTTTCCAACCCACTCTCCCTCTACCCTCCCTGTTTCGCCACTCACACCACTGGTCCTGTAGGGCTCATCCGCCCTGGATTCCCTGTATTTTCAGTTCTTGTCAGTACCAGTGTACATCCTCTGATCTAGCCAGACTTGCAAGGTAGAATTTGTGTCATGATAGTGGGAGCGGGGAGGAAACATTTAGGAACTAGAGGAAAGTTGTATTTTTCATCGTTGCTACATCACACCCTGACTGGCTCGTCTCCTCCCCGTGATCCCTCTGTAAGGGGATCTCCAACCTTTTTGTTAGCAGTTGTTATTGTTAGGTGCCTTTTTGTTTTTAAATCATTTTATTGGGGACTCGTACACTTCTTATCACAATCTGTTAGGTACCTTTGAGACAGTTTTGACTCCTGTTGAACTTGTGTACAACAGAACGAATGGCTGCCCAGTTCCACGCCGTCCTCATTAGTGTTGTACTGTTTGAGCCCATTGTTGCAGGCACTGTGTCAGTCTAGCTTGTTGAAGGCTTTCCTTTTCTTCACCGGCTCTCTCTTTCACCAAGCATGATGTCCTTGTCTGAGGACTGGCTCCTCCTGGTACCACGCCCAAAGCATGTGGAATTAAAATCTTGCCATCTTCACTTAGCATTTTGGCTTTATCTGCTAGACAGGTCTGTTCATTTTTCTGGCAGACCATGTGGGCATGGTATATTCAATATTGTCCAACATACTTCAGAGGCATCTATTCTTCTTCAGTCTTTTTCATTCATTGCCCAACTTTTGCATGCATATGAGCTGATAGAAAATACTATGACTTGGGTTAAGCATACCTGAGTCATCAAAGTGATATATTTGTTCTTTAATGCTTTAAAGAGGGGTTTGCAGAATATTTTTCCCATGCAATATATCCTCTGATTTTTGATTGCTACTTCCACTGCTTCAGTGGATGTCGTTGGTGGATCTAAGTAAAATGAAAGTAAGTCTTTTCTCTGTTTATTTTGAAACGGATTATTCATTCAAGTTGTCAGGATTTTGTTTTTCATATGTTCAGGCTTAATCTATACTGAAGGCTATAGTCTTTGATGTTCAACACTAAGTCCTCTTTACTTTCCGCAAGCCCACAGTAAGACATTACTTAATCTTCCTCCTATTTTGATACAATATTATCTTCACATTGTTCAGGTTTTTGAATTATTTGCTCATCATACAGGTTGAATAAGTATGGTGAAGTCATACAACGCTGACATACACATGCTTGACATTTCTCAAGTTGAAATAACTAAAGAAAAAATTCAAGCCTTGAGTTGTAACATTAAATAATTCTATGGGCAAAATATTGATAGATGCAGGAAACATCAAGAGAAGTTGAAAGGAATACACAGTCACTATATTAAGTCCAGTTGGTTGACATTAAACCCTACTTCAAGAGGTAGTATATGATCAAGAACTGATTGTACTGAAGGAAGAAGTCCAAACTGCACTGAAGGTATTGGCGAAAAACGAAACTCCGCCGTTAGCAATACTAACTGAGATGTTTCAACAAACACATGCAATCCTGAAAGCAGTCACTCTTTTATGGCAGGATGTTTGGTAGTCTGCTGTCTGAACAACTCACTGGATGAAATCTGTAAATGTGTCCATTCCAAAGAACAGTGACCCAACACAATACATTATTGAGCAGTATAATTAATATCATCTGCAAGTAAGATTTTGCTGAAGGTGCAACAATGGGTGCAGCAGTTGGCAAAAATCCAAGGGGGATTTAGAAAAGGATGTGGAGTAGTGCCAGATGGTTCTTGGCTGAAAGCAGAGAATACCAGAAAAAAGTCTACCTGTGTTTTACTGACTATGCAGAGACATTCTTTGTGGATCATAACAAACTATGGCAGATATTGTGGATAATGGGAATTCTAGAACACTTAACTGTGCTCATGTGGAAACTTCATAGACCAAGAGGCACTTGTTCAAACACCACAGGGAAACTTTATGCTTTGAAAAGAGTCATTTAGCAAGAGCATGTCCCGAATAGCATGATAAGAATTCAGATGCGGCATGCCTTGGCTATCTCATGTCAGTTGAATAGATTAGCTAATCATAGCAGCACAGGTTTTATTCTGCCTCCTTATACCCTCTTTGCTTTTTAGAACATGACAAGTTTCACAAATTGAGTTAATAGGATCCTTCCAAAAGTTCTAGCACTAATTTTTGCTGGTAAAAAGTATGGTATTGGTGTACTTAATTTAAGAAATTCATTTTCTAAAGATTCATTACCCCAAGAAAATAATAACTGTGGGAATTTATGGTACACATACCGCCCATTAGACAAATTAGTTAAAACAAGACAGTTATCTAGCTCTTAGAAGGACTGTCATGTGAAGTAATACCCAGCATGAAAGTAATGCAAGGCCAAAAGGGTTTTGTCATGCCAGATTTCCAGGAAAGGGGCACATTTTGAAAGCCAAGTGTAGAATTAATTTATGCGTCAATGAGAAGTTTCTCTGACTTTCCTCTCTACCCCCAGTCCTCCCACATGTCCACCCTCATCTATTCTTATTATCAGCAGTAAGCAAAATTACTGGACTTTAAAATCAGTCTTCTACTACAGGGATGTAAATAAATAGTATTTTAAGAAAAGATACAAAATTGTGTTTTTCAATTTTAAAAGTTTAAGAGACAAATAACATTAGTTTTTTTTTTTTAAACCATGTAGAGTATTACTTCTGTGCTGCAAAATGCTGAGTTTGTAATTTTGAGGTCCACTACTAAAAGCATACAAATGTAGGTGGTTGTTAAAGTGGCTATTAGGTATTTCTTTGAAGAACTTCTCTGTAGTTAATTTATCTTAGTTTAACAGAATAGATTATAGTCCTACTTTATTATTGTTGTGTTCAAGTCAGCTTTGATTCACGGGTACACGTGTGTCAGCATAGAACTACACTCCAGAGGGTTTTCTTTCTTTCTTTTTTAAATCATTTTATTAGGGGCTCTTGCAACTCTTATCACAATCCATACATACATCAATTGTGTAAAGCACATTTGTACATTCATTGCCCTCATCATTCTCAAAACATTT
>NW_022111324.1:14678061-14681415 GCF_000313985.2 Echinops telfairi
AGAGAGAGAGAGAGAGAGAGAGAGAGAGAGAGAGAGAGAGGTGTCTACCACCTCCGAGGAGGAAAATACAGGAGTTCCCAGAATTCTCAGATGCCTCATTGGTTATATCTTGAGTGACAGGCTAGACTCCACCCCTTCACTTGTAATCCTCAAATTGACAAATGATTATATAACTACCACATTTGCCATGTGATTTCAGTGCCATTTCTGAGCAATTAAACAAATTTAATCATATTAAACACATTGTACAAGGTTACAGAATAAAGAAATAAATGTTATACTTAATTTGCTAAGTGTTTTTTATGTACACAGATCTGCAAGTCTTTCTTTAAATTCTTTATTCTCAACATCATGAACAGTTAATGAATCAAGCATTAATTCCTTCTGTTGATAGCTCAATCAACTGGCAACATCCACTTTCAAAAACGCTATTTGTTTTTCAAGATTACTAATTTTGGACCTAAAATTTAAGGATAAGTGAGGTATCATTTTCCTAATATGTTTTGAATTGATTGGAAATTTATAGACAATTGAAACAGTAATTGAATTTAAAATCTTACATGTTTCTGAGTATTTAGTTAACTCAAATGAGCAACCATTGTTTTATTAGGTGTCTGATGAGTCTCAACTCATAGTGACTCTGTTCAACAGAATGAAACACTTCCTAGCCCTGTACTTCTTCCCAGTCCTAACAATTATTGATGCATTTGAGCCCATTGTTGCAGCTACTGTGTCAGTCTATTTCATTGAAGATCTTCTCCCTTTTTGCTGGCCCCTTGCTTTACTAAGATGATGTCCTTTTGCAAGGACAGGCCTCTCCTTTTAACATGTCTAAAGTATGTGAGAGGAAGTTTTGCCTCCTCTGTACTTCTACCGAGATAGATTTATTTATTCTTCAGGCAGTGTATGGTATAATCAAGATTTTTCAATAGTACCATAATTAAATGCATAAATTTTTTCTTGTCTTTTTTTCATACTATTTGAAAATCTGTATTAGAATTTCCTCATTCTAATTCCTTCACTAATAATTTCTAGAGTTTTAAAATGATGTGTTTCATACAGGACCTTTTAAAATGATTATTCTATGAATTTTTCCAAATTTGTTAGCTGCTATTGAGTCTGCTCCAATTCATGTTTATTCCCCGGGTAGAGTTAGAATGCTTCATAGCTCTGACCTTTTGGAAGCAGATGGCCAGGCCTGCCTTCCAAGGGGCTGCTTGATGAATTTGAATTAGCCACTTTCTGATGGTTAGTCAAGCACTTAACTATCTGAGCACCACAGAGACTCTCTCAGAGTAGATTAAATTAAATCACCATGATTTAGAGATTTTATTTCTTCACTTTTTATTAAAAACTTTTCAGATCTACAATACGTTGAAAGAATGATTCAGTGAATATATATGTATGCTTACAACCTAGGTTCTATAGTAGTTAACATGTTAAGTAGTAATTAATTTATTCCAAATCTATCCATTTTGCCAGCCGTCAGTTTAGATATATATTTTTAATCTATAATGTATATTTATTTATTTATTTTTGAAGATCATTTTATTGGGGACTCTTAAAGCTCTTATAACAATCCATACATCCATTGTGTCAAGCACATTTGTTTATGTGTTGCCATCATCCTTTTCAAAACATTTTCTTTCTATTTGAGCCCTTGATATCAGCTCATTTTTTCCCTCGCTTCTCCTCCCTCTGACCTTAATGAACCCTTACTAAATTATAAATTATTGTTGTTTTCATATCTTACACCATCTGCTGTCTTCTTTCATTCATGTTTGTGTTGTTGGTCACCCTGGGTAGGGGGCGGGTGGGATTATAAGTTGATCATTGCGATCAGTTCCACCTTTGTTCCCCAACCTTACCCTTACTCTCATGGTATCACTAATACCATTATTGTTCCTGAGGGGTTTATCTGTCCTGGATTCTGTGTGTCAAGAGTTCTTGTTCTGGTATAGCCAGATTTGTAAGGTAGAACTGGGGTCATGATAGTGGGGGGAAAGAAGTATTAAAGAACTAGAGGAATGTTGTATGTTTCATTGGTGCTATACTGCACCCTGGCTAGCTTGTCCCTTCCTTGTGACCCTTCTGTGAGGGAATGTCCAATTGTCTACAGAATGAGCTTTGGGTCTCCACTCTGTCCGCCCTCGCTCACATTAATATGATTGTTTGTTTTGGTTCTTCTGATACCTGATACCTGATGATGTCGACACATCATGATCACACAGGCTGGTGTGTTTTTCCCCTGTGGGCTTTGTTACTTCCAAACTAGATGGCTGCTTGTTTATTTTAAAGCCTTTAAGACCCCAGACATATCTTTTAATAGCCGGGCACCACATTTACTTTTGCATGCATTTTGTCTGTAGTGATAGGTGTCAGGAAGGTGAGCATCACAGAATGCCTGGCTATTAGAGTACTTGGGTAAAGAGGCCCAATACTCATCTGCTATCTTAATACTTAACATATAAATATATGTACATAGATCTATGCCCCTATCACTATACATCGTTATATTTACATATGTACATGCCTTTATTTATATCTCTATAAATGTCCTATGTCTCCTAGTTCTTTCCTCTATTTCCTTTTACTTTCCTCTTGTCGCACTCTCATATTCGAACTTTATTTGGCTTTCAGTAATTCTTCTCAGCTGCATTATCCTTGATCAAACCCCACCAGGCATTCTATGCCCTCCTGACCATCCATCTTAGATCACTTGTTGTTTCCTTGTCTTTGGGTTTGTCTTTGGTTCCCCACTTCCTTTCCCTAGTCAGGCGTCCTCAAACTACGGCCTGTGGCCACATGCTGCCCACTGAGGACATTTATCTGGCCTGTCGGGTATTTTTGGCCCATTTGCTTTTTCACTTCAAAATAAGATATGTGCTGTGTGCATGGGGATTTTTTCTAGTTTTTTTTAAAACTGTAGTCCAGGTCCTCCAACAGGTCTGAGGGACAGTGAACTGGGCCCCTTTTAAAAAAGTTTGAGGACCCCTGCCCTAGATTTTTTCTTTTTTTAATCATTTTATTAGGGGCTTATACAACTCTTACCACAATCAATTGTGTAAAGCACATTTGTACATTCATTGCCCTCATCATTCTCAAAATATTTGCTCTCTACTTAAGCCCCCAGCATCAGGTCCTCATTTTTCCCTCACTGCCCGCTCCTCCCTCCCTCATGAGCCCTTGATAATTTATAAATTATTGTTTTGTCATATCTTTCCCTGTCTGACGTCTCCCTTCACCCACTTTTCTGTTGTCCTTCCCCCAGAGAGGAAGTCACATATAGATCCTTGTAGTTGGTTCCTTCTTTCCATATCACTCTCCTTCTACCCTCCCAGGATCGCCACTCAC
>NW_022111324.1:14682032-14712767 GCF_000313985.2 Echinops telfairi
TTAATACTAAACCTATAAATATAGGCACATAGATTTATTTCCCCATTCTCATATATAAATATATTTTCTTATGGATTGTTTTTACCTTAATTTATATATCATTAAAAAAAAAGTTACTGTCATACTGGAACCCTGTAGTGTAGTGGCTAAAGTGTCCTCCTGCTAACCAAAAGGCCCATGGATTGAACCTTCCAGCCACTCCTCAGGAGAAAGTTGCAGCAATCTATATCTGCTAAGATTTATAGCATCAGAAACCCTATGGGCCAGTTCTGTTCTACACTATAGGGTCACCATGAGATGGAATCGACTTCAGGGCAAAAAAACCCCCCAAAACCGAACCAAACCAAACAGTGCATTAGTTATTAATTGCATCTTTTTATAGTATCTTTTATGTTTAAATGATACATATTTTGATTAAAGAAGCACTATTGCCTTCCCCACCTCTAAGAAGCTTGACTTGGTGAATAAGAAGAGACCCTGCTTTCTTGGACCTTATAATTTAATGAGGTTGTAGGCAAAAACCTTGGAAGAACCACAGTGGAATAGTGGTTATGAACTGGGTGTCGTTCAGCATAGTCAGCAATTTGAAACCACCAGCAGCTAGGAGGGAGAAAGACTGAGCTTTCCATTCCCATGAACAGTTACAGTCTCAGAAACCCACAGAGAGTTATTATGAGTCAGCAGTGACTTGAAGGTAGTGAGTTTATTTTTCATTTTGAGACAAAAACCTTGCTGTTGTATGCTCACCTCCATGACACAATCACTGAAGACAAATGGGTGCATAAGCAAATGCTGCGAAGAAAGTTGATGGTGCCTGGCTATCAAAAGATATAGCATCTGGGGTCTTAAAGGCTTGTAGGTAAACAAGCGGCCATATAGCTCAGAAGCAACAAAGCCCACATGGAAGAAGAACACCAGCTGGTGTGATCATGAGGTATCCACGGGATCAGGTATCAGGCATCATCAGAACAAAAAATCTTACCATAGTGAATGAGGGGGGAGTGCGGAGTGGAGACCCAAAGCCCATTTGTAGGCCACTGGACATCCCCTTACAGAAGGGTCTTGGGGAGGAGACGAGCCAGTCAGGGTGCAATGTAGCAACAATGAAACATACAACTTTCCTCCTGTTCCTTAATGTTCCTCCTCCCCCACTTTCATGATCCGAATTCTACCTTGCAGGTCTGGCTAGACCAGAGGATGTACACTGGTACAGATAGGAACTGGAAGCAAAGGGAATCCAGGGTGGATGATCCCTTCAGGACCAGTGGTGTGAGTGGCGATACTGGGAGGGTAGAGGGAGAATGGGTTGGAAAGAGGGAACCAATTACAAGGATCTACATGTGACCTCCTCCCTGGGGGACGGACAACAGAAAAGTGGGTGAAGGGAGACGTCGGACAGGGCAAGATATGACAAAATAATTTATAAATGAGTAAATGAGGGAAAAAATGAGGAGCTGATGCCAGGGGCTTATGTGGAGAGCAAATGTTTTGAGAATGATGAGGGCAATGAATGTACAAATGTGCTTTACACAATTGATGTATGTATGGGTTGTGATAAGAGTTGTATGAGCCCCTAATAAAACGATTAAAAAAAAAGATAGGGTTGTATGGGCTGCAGTGCTAACTCCGAGACATACCATAGCCAGAATAGAGGATGTGATGTTTCAGCTGAGAAGGAGTCAAGGAAATTCAAGTACGGGTGCTGGAGGACTGAGAGCAAGAAGGGCCCACAGGCAGGGCAGGATATAGCAAAACTGAAGAATGAGAAAAGGAAGTTCTGGGTATGGGTTGAACTGCAGTGTGTGTGAGGTGGGGGAAAAGAACATATGGTGAAGCGGAAGATGAAGGTAAGCAGAGATCAGATATAGCTTGGTTTTACAGATCATGGATGAAATTTTAGCTTTATTCTAAGAATAATGTACATCAGATTTTTGTCCTAGAGAAATTCTTTTGGCTTAGGTCTGGAGAATTTTGGATCCAAGCAACACTCGTGTCAGGACGACAATTAGAAAAACAATTTCAGCAATCCAGGCGAATGATGGTAATGATTCGAAGGACTGTGGAGGTAGTGAGAGTACAAAGGAGTGGACTGATCCAAGACATTTTTTAGGAAGTAAAATCAGCGTATGTGGGGGTAGATTTAGGAGCAAAGGAGAATCTCAGGTTCTTGAGCACCTTTGTCAAGAAAGGACTAAAGGAGGAACTTATTTTTTTTTAAAAAGAGAAGACTGGTTCAGAGTTTGAAGCCTATGAGGCAAACATAGATGTCTGTGGATAATTTGACATGGTTGTAAAATTTGAGAGAGAGCGATCTCGCTTTGTAATGTGTCAGTTGAGAGAAGTAAACAAAGTGGAAGAGACGTAGACTAGAATCCTGAGTAACTTCTTTTTAAAAATGAAAGAGGAACTTGTAAAAGAAGGTGGACTGTTTTTAAAAATGTATATTTAAAATTACCCTCCCCCTTCTGTTTAGTAGTACTTGTTTGTTTTATATCTCTTTCTATGAGGGCAGGGCCATGTCTCTTTTGATCATTCCTGTATGGACTATACTTGGCGCCTAGTGGTCACAAATCAAATATTTGTTGCACGAATACTTAAGATTTTATAATGTATTCAGTTTTGGTTCCTTGTTTGAGTTCTTTTAGTTAGAATGTGCATGCCAGAAATCTCTGTTGTATTCCATGCTTAGTCTTTCTTTTTAAATTAGAATCACAAAGGTATATTTTAACTTTTTGTTGTGCTGTGCACAATTTTAAGCAGACAGCAAAGAAGAGAAAGTAATGTAATCCATAATCCATTTAAGCATTTAAAGTGGACATTTATTTAGTTTATTATCTTTGCCTTGCCTCCTTTTTGGAGTACATGTTATAAATTATAGAAATTGCCTTATTGTCTATTTAAACATTTAAATGCATTTCCAAGAAATGAGAACATTTCTTATATAACCATAATCACATTCTCAGATTATCACACCTAACAAAATTAACTATTAATATCAAATAAAACACAGCCCATATTCAAATTTTGCCACTTACATCCCAGATTATTTTTTATTGCTGATTTGTTCAAACCAGGATCTAAGCAAGGGCTATAATTGTGTTTAGTTTTATGTTTCTCTTTCATTGTTTATTAAAGTCTAAATGTTCTGCTTAGCATAATTAGACTTTAACATAAAGCCACATTTGATCTTTATTTCTAAACAAATAAACCATAACCAATATAGTTGAAGCCTTTTGTATACAGTTTGCCTTTCTTGTTCTTTCTTACCAGACTTACAAATTTTACCAAATTGAGATAGTTCTATGTAGTTACTAGGCTTCCTGGTAGTATAGGCTAAGTGCTCTACTGCAACTAAAAGGTCAGCTCTTTGAATCAATCCTCCAGGCAATTGGCAGGAGAAAGATGGAGTAGTAAGCTTCTGTAAAGATTTAGTAGGAAATCTTATGGGATAGGTTTAGTCTGTCTTAATAAGGTCACTATGAATCAGAATCTACTTGATGGCCTTGGATTTGGTTATAGTTTATATGATTACTAAATACATAAGTATCCATAAACAGTAAATGGTACTGTTTTTCATGTTTCCAAACTGTATATAAAGGTTTTGTAAGTTGTATATAAATACACTGTTTGCAACCTATTTTTTCTCTCTTCATTGTTTATTTTTATTTTTGTTTTATTGATATACACAGCAAAATATACTGTAGTTCATGAAATTCTACAGTTTTAATTACATTCCTCAAATTATACTAACATTTTTGCTTTCTTTTTCCAAAAAAATCTCTCTATCACTAATACACATCCTGTGTACACTAAGCAAAAAGCTCTCTCCTTCCTGTTGCTGGTAACCACTCATTACTTTTGGTTTCTATATATTTGCTTATCTCATGTAAATGATCTCTTACGATATTTGTCTTCTTGTGTCTGATATATTTTGCTCAGCATAATGCCCTCTAGGTTCATCCAGGTTGTGGCAAGCATCAAGACTTCACTCTTTATGACTGAGTTATATTCGATTGTGTGTGTATACCACATCTTGCTTATCACTTACTGACTGATAGACATTTTGGTTGTTTCCCCTTTTGACTGTTGTGAATTACGCTGCAGTGAACATTGGTATAGATATCTTTTCATGACTATGCAGAGACTTAGTCACTAGCCCTGTCAAATGGCTCACATTTTGGATTTGTTTGATTTACTCCCTTGTTTTGTATTTCCTGAAAGTTGAAAGCTAAATGTAAAAGGTTTTTTGAAATGAAACAATTGGGGCAAGAATATTTCATAGTTGATGTATAGCATATTGTTGTATGTATATCATATGGCATCATATCTAGGGGCTCATATTATCCTGCTCTTTCTGATGCTGAGATGGATGATGCGGTAAAGTGGTGACAGATCTAGTCCTTTAATATTTTGACTTAAAGTACTTTATAGTTTTGACAATTGCTATTTAGGAGAATGCCATTGCCTGAGTGTCAGCAGTAAAGGTTGTCATGAGTAGGGAACATTTGTCATTCTTTTTGTCTTCAAGGTATTTGAATCCCTTTCCTGTATTTTATGAGGCAGAGTCTAGCTTTTCTTGGAGAATATGAAAATGGTAAATACGTTTCATCTAACACTCCAACCCACTGCCATGGAGTTGATTCTGATGGTGTACTACACCCTATAAGACTATAACTGCCCCATAGGCTTCCAAAGCAGTCTGCTATATGAAAGCAGACGGACACATCTTCCTCCCATAGATTGGCTGTTGGGTTCAAACCACTGACTTTTCACTGAAAAGCAGAACTCTTTAACTGCTGTGCTGCACTACTAAGGCCCTCATCTAGGAATGGGTGCACAATCTAGGTTCTATCAGTCAAATGCACTTGTTTTCGGTTGTGGACTACAAGTTAGTAATGTAAAGAAGGTGGGACTGTCCAAGGTTCATTCTAGTAATGGATGGTAGTAGTAGCCACAGTCTCATTTAGTTTAGAAATCAATGGAGTCAGTGGTCCTAAATATGGCATCTTGACAGTGTCTAGGCTGTGGGTTAGTGTAGTGGTGCAAGTTATGGCATCTGCCCTGGCAGCAGACGTAGAGCATAGTGGTGTCATCTCATCATTGGACAGGTTGGGGCATGCTCTTGGGAATGTTCACAGTTGTG
Organism: Echinops telfairi; assembly: GCF_000313985.2. Lineage (NCBI taxonomy): Eukaryota > Metazoa > Chordata > Mammalia > Afrosoricida > Tenrecidae > Echinops > Echinops telfairi. Next base: position 14,687,176 of record NW_022111324.1, read on the forward strand.
TGGTCTTTATAATTCCAGTCCCTAATTTGATGGAGGTAGCATTTTAATAAATTATTTTCCTACTTATTAGCTATAATTTGTCTTTTTAAATAGTAACTAAGAACTCTGAGAAAAACACTTTGTGAAGGATAATTCAGACCAGAAGTTGGACTCTTTAAAGCAGTGGCTCCCAACCTTCCTAATGCTGTGACCCTTTAATACAGTTTCTCATGTTGTTGTGAGCCCTCCCCCCAACCATAAAATTATTTTTGTTGCTACTTAATAACTGTAATTTTGCCACTGTTATGAATCGGGCGAACCCTGTGAAACGGTCGTTCAACCCCCTAAGGGGCCATGACCCACAGGTTGAGAACCACTGCTTTAAAGGTTCCCAGTAATGTAAACTATAGTTACATTTGTCCACTCATTCTTAGTTTTAAAAAGCAAATTTGTTTTTTATTTTAGAGCTATAGTTAGTTATCAATTGATCGAGTTTGAAAGCCATTTTATAAAGTGTTCATTTTATGCTTACTGTGTGCTGATCTACAGACACAGGGAAGGATAGTTTGTCCTCTAGAAGGTGCAAAATAAAATCAATCATACAGAGATGTTGATTGTGGGAAAAGTTCGGGTAAGATATGTTGTGGATTCAATTAGAATGGAATCATGCCCAGTAGGAGATCGTGAAAGAGGCAACTGTTGAGCAGAATTTTGAAGGATTGGCAGTATCTAGACATGGTCAGATGGGGAGGAAGGTAAAGGGGTAAGCATGATTAAGAGAATATGAGAATATTTATTAGAAATAAGAATGGATTTTAAAAAATCCTTAAGTAAAATAACAATAATAAATCCATTTACGTTAATATAAATAATGTTGTTAAATGAAAAATAACATTTACAAGCTGAGAACAATAGCTGAGAAAAAAGCATTGGTTGCACATCTCTATTTCTGACAGTAGGAGAGAGATGGCGTCTCATATCAGTTACTGCATACAGCTTATTGTAATGTGTTTGTTTTGTAGTATAATTGCCATCAGAAGCAGTTGGAAAAGGGCATATTTTAATAGCCTTGTCAGATAATTTGTTGATATTTTTCTTTGATATTAAAAGAAAAGTCTTCAAATAGGTTATATATTAATATTTGTTTTGTGGAACCTAAAACTGTCAGTGAGGTTTTTTGTTCTGTTGCATTTAAAATTAATTTTCTCTTTGAAAGGATCTTTTATCCATGCTTGATCTTGTAACATTGCGTATTGGTCATTTAGAAAGCATTAGTTCACTAAATTATATAGATCTTTCTAGTGTTCCCATATTACAGTGTACAATATAAAAAGTGAAACTTGTCATTATCAACCTAAGATCTCATTAGAAAAGCCTTTCATTAGTGGGAAGCTGTTAAGTTTGTTTTTACTTGAAAGCTCTAATTTAATCCTGGACAACAAATGCTTTTGTTTCTATTGAAGTGACTGCATTGTTTTTTGTTTACTTTTGAGAAAATGACTTTCATATAACCTGTCTTTTTATTTATTTTTTAAAAATTTTAAATCATTTTATTAGGCGCTCATACAACTCTTATCACAATCCATACACACATCAATTGTATAAAGCACGTTTGTACATTCATTGCCCTCATCATTCTCAAAACATTTGCTCTCCACTTCAGCCCCTGGCATCAGGTCCTCTACCCTGTCTTTTTTCCTGGGGGGGTGGGGTGGGGTGAATAGCACTTGGAAATGATTTATTATGTGATTGTGATACACAGAATCCAGTCCTGTTTATATTGTTTCATACACAATAAGCAATTTATATATAGATGATTTAAGACAGTATGTACGCTCATTTGCTTAACTTATTTCACTCAATTTATTTCATTTATGTGGCAATAGACCCATACGTTTATATCTAGACAGCATGAGTTGATTTTAATGCTCAGCATCTTAGAGCAGGAACTTGTGTATACCACAATTTATTTATCTCTTTTTAGACATTTAGGTTGTTTCTCATTTCTGGTTTTATAACAAAAGTTGCTATTTGGGTTGAAATGAAAAAGAGAGGAGAAAAAAAGCATTCACATTCTTATTACCAGAAATCACAGTAACAAACATGGCCTTACTGTAAACCTTTCTTCAACACAACTGTAATATTAAAAACAACAATAAATATCGTATTTTTAGTGTGAGAGTTTCCATTAGGACAGAAAAACACCAAAGTCTTAATTTTGCTAGAGTAGATAGATGTCTTGGATGACATTTAAACTGCATAAAGGTTTTTCTAAAATATTTAATAGTTTAAAGCTTCTTGTGTAAAGTGAGTTGGTTCTTCCAGAAGTACAGACTTATGACAATACTTCTTTGATTGCAGAACATTCCTTAAGATGTAGATAATAAACAAAAATCTATTTCCTTCTAATCCCTTGATGGTGGCTAGGGTAGCAGGAGAGTAATCACTGACAAAATGCAACCAAACGTACCTCTCCTGACCCTTAGCAGAAGAAAATCACTGAAAGGCTAGGTATACATTCATAAACATCTATATCTAACTGGCACAGGCCAGAACAAATCTGAAAGTATGTCCAGAAGCAACTCTCTTCGGTTTGTTTATGTATGAAGTCATCAATCTTTGAGCTGAAGAGGTACAAGGGGTCTCCCGGAGAAGGCACCGCAGGGAGCGCTGGCTACCTGGTGCTCAGGTTGCGGGTGCTCCTCTGGCACCACGTGGAGCGCGCAGTAAGAAGGACCCGTCCAATAAGCCGTAGTTCTCGCTGGGACACCACCACTTCCGCCTCCATCTCAGCGACTCTGGGTGGAAGGAGCCAGCGGGTCTCTGCCTTCACTTCACCTTTGAGGCGGCTCTGGACCCGCCCATTTGCCGCTGCTGCAAGAACCCAGGTGCCTCTAACCTGTCTTTTTAACTGTAGTTTGTCATTTATTCTTTCAAGTAAAAATGGTGTTCTGCAATAGTTTTTGTGACATGGCCATACTCAATACTTGCCTTCATGAGCAGATCACTAAAGAACTGGTGCTATAGCAAAGTGTGGTGATGAAATCTGAAGGTGCCTGCCTATCAGAAAGAATAGCACCTGAAGTCTTAAGACTCTTGTCTTGAAACAATCAGCCATGTAAGGGAGGCATCAATTAGACCACATGGAAAAAGCACATCAGCCTGTGTGATCTAAGGATTGTAAATAATAAATTCTAAAACCTGAGAAGGGGATGTTATCAGAGCTTAAGTTCTGAACACTTGGTTTGCAGAAGGCTATGGAGGGCAGTGGAAGCCCCAAATCAATTTATAGAGTCCCCACATGGATTAACCCCACTCCCCCTCCGTGAATCCCTTTCTGACCACAGTCAAAGGATGTGAATAGTCTTGCTATCAAACAAAGAGTTTTGTAAATTTGATTATGGCAGATATAGTTAGGTTAAAATGTTACACGGTAACATTTTATATCTCCCCTTTGACCCATTTTAAAGTTGTTTCAGTTTTTAGTATTTTCTATATTCTTTTTGATTGAGGTTTTCTGTTTTATTTTGTCATTGTTGTGGTTTTTTTCCTTGTTGGTTTGTATTATTTTTGTATATGAAATCAATGATAGGTAAAACTACTAAGACAGTAACTGGATTAATAATTACCGAAGGGCATGACGTGGCATCTTGGGGGCAGGTGGGGAACTAGCAACAGTGAGTAGGAGAAAGAGAATTTTACCCATCACTGCATTTGTACCATCATATCAGAGCAATGAAAAACACAAATGATATATTAGTGAAGATTACAGCCTAGGAAACCTTATGAGACAGCACACAACCACCACCACAATAACAACAACAATTATTTGGAAAGTAGCTCTGACCTCGTGGATTCTCTAGTAGTCTTGGGAACTCCAAGGGGTCTGGGAACCATACTTTGAGAATAGGTGCTAAAGAGTAAGTCCATGTATGAGGCCAGTATTTGTTAATGGTATATGAAAGATTGTATATTTCTTAAGTTCTCAGAATATACTTCTTGGAATGTCAGGGGTGTGCTGCAATAAATACATTTTTTGAATAATTTAATGCAATACATTTAATAATTTACTTCCTAAAATAAATGAGGACTTAATTTGAGACTTCTGTATAGGAGACTTCCTGTCAGTTGCTTAATTTAAAGTACTGATCCTAAGGGTGGTTCTCAACCTTCTTTTGCCGCAACCCTTTTATATAGTTCCTTACGTTGTGGTGACCCCCCCCAACCATAAAATTATTTTCTGTACAAATGTTCTTGACACAATGGTTGGATGTATGGATTGTGATAAGAATTTTATGAGGCCCCAATAAGTGATTTAAAAAAATATTTTTGTTGTTACTTCATAACTGTAATTTTGCTACTGTTATGAATCAGGGAACCCCTGTGAAAGGGTTGTTTGACCCCCAAAAGGGTCGTGACCCACAAGTTGTCCTAAGAGTAGCTTCCAGCTTAAATCAACACATGATAAGATGGTATAATGAACACACACACACACACACACACACACACAAAATTTGAGGTGGTAGAGATTAGTGGTGGCTCCAGAGCCAGAAAAATCTGGTTTCAATGTTGAGTTGTGTGATATGACCCTGGGAAAGTTATGAAGCAGTTGTTATTTCTTCGTACTCCTTATTATAGTCTCACATGCTCTTGGATCTTTCATTAGCACTAAGGTGGTGGTGCCTGTAAGGGGATGCCTGTAATTATGCTAACCCAACTGACAACTTGCCATTTCTTCATTTAACTAAATTTGAAAGTCTTAATTGCTCACTTTCAGGTGAAGTTATTATTTTATAGTATGGAACATAGTGCCTATTGACCCTTGAATAACATATATTGTTATGTTTTAAAATTTGGCTTGTTTATATTTGTATTTGATTTTAATAAATTAATAATACAGTACTAGGATTTATAATATGCCTGGTACTTATTACTTGTTTTATGTACATTATAACATTTATACCCAATCTTCTGAAGAGGGAATTTTTCTTGCCCTTATTTTACAGTTCCTTGTGGCATAGTGGTTATGAGTTGGACTGCAACCTGCAAGATCAGCAGTTTAAAACCACCAAGCTGCTCATGAGAAAGACGGGGATCTCTACTCCCATAAAGTGTTACAGTCTCAGCAACAGTTCAGGGGCAGTCAGTCACAGAGGCAGTTTTACACTGTCCTATAGTGTCACTTTGAGTTGGCATTGACTCGATGGCAGAGAGTCTGAGGTTTTTTTGAGTACTTTACAGAAGAGAAAACCGAGCGTACAAGGAGATAGTGTAACTTTGTCCATGTGACATAAGCAACAGGACTGAGATGTGAGCCTTTATCAGATTCATTTTTGCTTGACATCAGAAAAGTAACATTACGTATAAAACCAAACAGTTGTTTAGTAGGTTCTAACTCATGGTGACAGTTGTTTAGTAGGTTCTAAATCATAGTGACCTCATGTCTCCGAGTGGAATTGTGTTCTATTGGGTTTTCAATGGCTGTTTTTTGGGAAGTAGATCGCTAAATCTTTCTTCTGAAAGCTTTTCTTATTTGAGCTCTGCAGCCTCAGCATATTGCTTTCCCCCCTCATTGTTTCTGGAAGGCTAGAGAAATTCAAACATTACGTGCAGACATGATGATGTCAGGTGAGGAAGACAAACATGTGCCTCCATGCACTTATTAAGTGAGGAACATCTTTCATAGACGTCACTGAGTTTCCATTGACCTAAGTTGCCTGCCCTAATTCCTGGCAAGCATGATGTAAGCACTGTGACTTTCTGGAGCTGTGAAGAGAAAGTGTTTAGGTGGTGAAGGGGAGCTGATCATTCCTAATCCCTTAACAGTAAATCTGACAGTCTAACAAGGTTAGGGCCCTGCAAGACGAAAGAATGGAGGTGAGTGGGAATGAATGGGAGGTGGTTAACACTGAATGCTTATCTTTCTTTCTTGACCACTGTTGTACTTTGCTCCCTCCTTAATGTTGGAAGATGCGTTACTTATTTGAGGCCACACAAGTAGTAAGTGATGGAATTGGGATTTTAATTCAGGCAGTTGGACTTCCAGGCTGTACTCTAGGGAACATACTAAATTGCCTCTCTAGTATTAAGAAATAATAGACGATAAGGAGAAAGAAATCTGAAAACAAAACAGGGATTTGAAGTGATGCAGAAGACTCACTAGAAATGTCTGATTTTTTAGAAGGTAAATTGATTTAAGAATCATATTTACTGGGGACCAGCCTGTGTGTCAGTCATTGTGGTGAAGATACAAGTATAACTATTATTTGTGGATTCAGTTCTATACCCCTGAAATGTGTTATACCTGTAGTTGTAATCCCATTTATTAGTGTTTTTTTGCTATAATAATAGAACAAAATTAGTGAATTATATATCTTAAATCAGTCTCTTTTGAGATTAATCTAAAAAAAGAAAAGATTGAGCAAGTAACTAAGCAAGGATGTAGAGATGGAGGAAGTTAATACTGTGCCACATGAATATCACCATGATCAAGGAATAGAAGCTGAAAAGAATCAGGACCTTCCCCCAAGGCCAAAAGAGAGAAAGCCGTCCCCTAGAGCCCACCCCTGAATTCAGCCTTCTAAACTCCTAACAGGTGAGAAAATAAATGTCTGTTAAAGCCATCCACTTGAGATCTTTCTATTATAGCAGTGCCCTAAAAAACTCTAAACCTACCACCATTGAGTATAGGACAGGGTAGAACTGCTCCTGTGGGTTACTGAGCTGTAACTTACACTTTACAGGAGTAGAAAAAACTCTTTCTACTCTACATGAGTAGAAAGCCTCATCTTTCTCCTGAGGAGCAGCTGGTGGTTTCAAACTTGACTTTGTGGATCCCAGCCCAACATCACCAGGGCTCTTAATAACTAATTACACCCTGTTTCCCCGAAAAGAAGACAGTATCTTATTAATTTTTGCTCCCAAATATGTGTTAGGTCTTATTTTCAGGGATGACTTATTTTCCCATGAAGAAGAATATAGTACACATTTATTATTTATTGTTTTAATAAAAGAGACCTCACACTTCCTGTCTGCTCTGGCTGAGCTGAGGCCAGCAGTGAGCTGTGTGGTGGCGCCCACCGCTATGGTCCAGAGTCCAGAGTTACGGTAGCTTCAGGGGGGCCTTATTTTCAGCGAGGTCTTATTTTCGGGAGGATGCCTTATATTTCAACGAGAGGCAAAACTGTAAGTAGGTCTTATTTTCGGGGGATGTCTTACTTTCAGGGAAATGGTAATTGTCCCCTTTTCTTTATCCCAAAAGAATAGAATTTTAAACTGGGCACAAAGCAAAAACCAAAACAAACTCTCTACCATATAGTTGATTCCGACTCACATCAGCCCTCTAGGACAGAGTAGAACTTCCCTGTGGATTCTGAGACTGTAAATCTTTACAGGAGTAGAAACCCTTATCTTTTCCCCTCAGATTGGCTGGTAGTTTTCAACTGCTGACCTTGGGGTTAGCATCCCAACACATAACTCACAATGCCACCAGGGTTCCTACACTGGGTCTGGTCATCTAAAATAAAACCTGCAATTTGACAGCTGCTGTTCTTGTCTGGAGATAGAACAGTTTCGTAAAGCTATGTGGTGTTAATCTCTTGCACTCTTCTCAGGATTTAATCAGATTCCTGGACGAAGCCCTACTTCTGTGTAATTACTTCTGGGATTTTTAGCAGTCAAAGGTATTTAGTCATTCATGTTGGCTCTTGTAAAGCAGTAATATTCACCTTATTTAACAACCTAAGTGGCATGGAAAGTTATCTGGCAAGTAATCCCATGGTTGGGGTGCAGTTTATGGTGGCAACCCTTCCCTGATAATATTGTTATGTGCTACATAGGGCAGTGATTTTTTTATTTCGTTGGCTTTATAGTCTCCAATGAAATGTGATTTTAGAAATGGGAGAGATGTGTCAGTGTTCTTTATCATTCTCCTGTTCTGATAACTATATTTGGGAAGTGTGGGGAGACCTGGGTATGCTTTGTAATCTCAGTTTATAGCTAACTTCAAAGTCTACTAGTTAGGGGGGCCATTCAGTAAGTGAATATTCTAACTGCGATGTAGGAAATTGTGTGCAGGTACTTGAAGATTTATAGAGCTAAAGTACCTTGAAGGGAAGTTTAAAGATTTGTTTGTTTCAGAAGGTCTTATAATTAAAATGGAAAAAAAGGTTTTTTTTGTTTTATTTAAAGAAACATAGGATTATATGTTCAAAAGAATATTTCTTGAAATTTCTGCCTTTATTTTAAAATTGTGGTTAGGATACAATCATTGTAGTATGCTTAAAAGAACAGTCAAGTAAATTGTGCAATTTTTCTCCTTTTACATAATTTAATAAACACACAAATTGCATTTTTATGTATTGGCAAACATTTCTCTGGGACAGATTTTTACAGATGAGTCACAGGATCACTGTGTATATTTAGATTTATTAGACTTAAAGGTTGACATTTAGTAATTTTGGGGGAGGAACTGGTCGCGTAGTGGCTACACTTGGGCTCCTAAATGCAAGGTCAGCAGTTTGAAACCACCAGGCACTCCCAGGGAGAAAGATGAGGCTTTCTGCTCCCACAAACAGTTATATTCTCAGAAACCCATATGGGAAGTTCTACCATGCCTTACAGGGTCACTCAGTGTGTGTTGACAATGACTGACTTTTGAGTCCTTTTTGAACACTAATCATCAATATCATTTTGGTAGAGATTAAAAAAGTATTTTATTGAATAATGAAAAATGTTAATGAAATAGGATATTGTAGGTAGAAATTCCCCAGGGAATTTTCATTATTGCTGGTGTATCAGAGAGATAGTGATGATATAAGGTTGTTAATATCAGAAAGCATTTGCTAATATTCCCTTAGTTATATGATAGAAAATTAAATGGAAATAAGTTATGAAGTCTTTGTCAATATAAATTATTTAAAATAGCTTTCTAGTGAGAAATATGCTTATGAAAGTCAGTGTTTTGGTATTAAAAACAAAGAAGACAAATTTTTATTTGACCATGTCACTAAAAGGGAAGAGAATGTGATCATGTCAACTAGATGAGAAATGAATTAAAAAAATAGGGCCATTTCACATGCAGTTATGCTGTTTTTATAACCTGGTTTCCCTCCCACCCCCAGTCCTACCCCCCTGGTTTCCCTTCCAGCTCTTTTTATTGGTCCAGGTTTTCCTTCGTATCTCACTTCAAATGTCCTATTCTCAGAAAAGGCTTCCTTACTTAGTATTTCAGTCTAAAGTAGGACCACTTCCAGCTCTCCAACCCTTCATATCTAATATCTCTATTCTTTCCTTTAATTATGCTGAAAAATATATACTTATGCATTTTTATAGGTTGAGTACTTCTCTTTTTCACAAGAATGAAGACTCCATGGAGGCAGTGGCCCTGTGTGGTTTATTATGGTATATAGCTTAGGATTAGAGCTATTTAGAAGCTATATATTCAGATTCAGATGAAAGCAAAACATATAAACACTTTAAACATTTTACTTTAACTTGAAATCTATGTACGAGGGGGTACCACAAAAATAATTGGATTTTCCCCCCCAAAACTGTGTATTAAATTTTTTTTTTTTTTTATGAAACCACCTTATCACCTTCAAAGTACTCTCATTTATACTTAATACATTTGTCAAATCTGTGATTCCATTCTTGGAAACATTTTTCAAATTCATCTGTTTGTATGGCTGACAAACATATGTCAGCCCTTGTTTATTCTTCACCTCTTATATTTTGTCAAATTGCTGTCCCGTCATGTTCCTCTTCAGTCATGGAAACAAAAAGAAGTTGCATGGAGTGTGGTCACGGGAGTAAGGTGTGTGGGGAAAGAGAAACATGCTTTTTATATGCTCCAAACTGCCATACTGAGATGATCGTGTGAGCAGGTGCATCGTGGTGGCAAACCCTCTGCCACAAATCAGGCCTTTTTTTGTTGCAAACTGTTGCAAACCCAATCTTTTCAGAACCTCTCAATAGCAAGCTTGATTAACAGTTTGACTTGGTGGAACGAACTTCAAATTCACTATGAGTTGACATTTTCGCCCATTAGGAAGTTGACAGACATCCAGAATGAGATTTGTCATCAGTCGACATGGCTCCTTTTTTGAAACAAGAAAATCAATCATAGACTTGAGTTTTTCCCATAGTGCTGTCCTTGTAAGCTGTGTTCCACATCATCACAACAGTTTCTGCGATATTTTTCCCAAACAGGAAACAAAATTTCACAGCTGCACGCTATTCTCTGAAATTGATCATCACAAAAAATGAGGTTTGAGTGAAAATGCTTTTCTGAAAAAATTCACTGTGACCAGAGAGATACTTCTCAGGCAATGCCTTTGGGTGTACTAACTCAGAGGGAATTTCTCTATGCTCGCCTAATGGGAAAAATGCGTTTACTTATATTTACCAAGGTTTTGATAGGGCCAGGCCCTTCTGATATTCTTTATCTTGAGGTTTCTTTTATACATCTCACCTTTAAAACTCCACATTAGATTCTCAATGCACTTAGTATAAGACTTTAAATCCATAACAGGCCATGCATTAGTTGGGTCCCTGCCAGTTTTTTAGACTCCACTTTGTCTAGTTTTCTGTGATCAAACTACACTGGATTTTCCATTTTTGAAACTTGCTGTAGGGCCATTTCACATGCTGTTATGCTGTTTCTATAACCCGGTTCCTGTCCCCCACCCCCATCCCCTGGTTTCCCATCCAGCTCTTTTTGTTGGTCCAGGGTTTCCTTCAGATCTCATTTCAAATGTTCTATTCTCAGAAAAAGCTTCCTTACTTAGTATTTCAGTCCAAAGTAGGACCATTTCCAGCTCTCCAACCCTTCATATCTAATATCTCTCCATTTTCTTCTTTCATTATGCTGAAAAATATATACTTATGCATTTTTATTTGTTGCATACTTACCTTTTTTACAAGAATGGAGGCAGTGACCCTATATGTTTGATTCATTATGGTATATAGCTTGGGCTTAGAGCTATTTAAAAGCTATATATTCAGAAATCCAAAATAGAATAAGAAACAAACATTTATAGACTTAATTAAAATAATGTTTATTAATTGCATATGATGTATCAAGTAATGTGGGGACATTAATTAATAAAATGCTACATAACCACCTTGTCGATAGCTCTGAGTGGTGCAAAATGGTTAAGTTCTTTACTATTTGCCAAAAACTTATTGATTTGAACTGACCCAGAGGTGCTTTTGAAGACAGGTCTGGAGATCTGTTTCTAAAGGTCACTATAGAAGTTGTTCTACTGTACACATTTAGGGATACCATGAATTGGATTCAACTTGATGGCAACCAGCAACAACAATTATATAGCACATTCTCAAATGGAAATGTGTATAGTGAAGTATGTATTATAGTTAATAAAAATAAGACTTTTAAGGATTTCAGACTGTATTAGAAAGCAGATGCAAGTTTTACATTAAAATAAGTAGAGGCCTATTTAACCCATCAGGGAAAATATTTCTTATTCTTTAAAAAATAGCCACTTATTCACTAAAAATTTTTATGCTGTTTTGAGAACTCACAACATTTGTGAGGAACATTGAGAATCCAGCAAGATCTAGGTACTATTATTAATATCACATTTATTTCCCCTAAAGTAAATAAGGCTTTTCTTGCTACCCTGTATGATGTGGTCATGCATGCCTCCTGGTGAAACAAATAAACAAATAAGTTTAAAGTATAGAATCAGATCTAGGACATAAAAATGGAAACCCTTTAGAATGGGCTAAAAGGGAGATAAAATGATGAGGTATTACATTTTAACTCAACTACATCTGTCACAATTGACTTTATAATACTCTGTCTGATAGCAAAGCTATTCACAACCTTCGACTATGGTCAGAGGGGAGATCACCCTGCAAATGGATTTTGGGCTTCCATCATCATCCAATAGCCTCTGCCAACTGGTGTTCAGAATTTAAGCTCAGATACAGTTATCTCCTCTGGTTTTGGATTTTATTATTTACACACATTGATGTGCTTTTTCCATGTGGACTTAGTTGATGCCTTATTTACATGGCTGCTTGTTTCAAGATAAGACTTCATGATACTATTCTTTATGATAGCCAGGCACCATTTGATATCTTCACCACACTTTGCTATAACACCCATATCTTCAGTGATATTTTCATGAGAGTGAGTATTGAGTATGACCATGTATAAGACTAATTGTTCCTTAAATCCATTGAGATATATATATATATATGTGTGTGTCTCTGGTTCACTTTAGAGACATCATTATTATTTTATGATAGAAAACATTATAAATCCTTTCTCTGGGGCATAAGTAATAGTGATAGTGTTATTGATTTAGCCATGGTTATAGAACTTAAAAAACTGTTGAGAAAAGGTAATTATACATCAGCTTTTAAAAACTGCAACACATGAATTGTTGACTTGTGTAGATTAAAAACTTAAGTGATGACACTATTTACACAAATGGTGAAGGTTGGGGATAAGGCAAAACTTTAAATAACACTCATTTACAAAGGCAGAAGAGCCATCCTACCATACAGCATGTGTATGTATTATATGCAGAAACCATGGTAAGTTGGAGCAGCTTGAAATAAAAAAAATTCTGTCTTAAGACTATATCTGAATTTTGTATATTATTGTATAATGGCTACATATAATATAATTAGAAGTATTTGAATTATTCCCAGAAAAGGAAAACATACCTTTAAAAAATGTCTTGACTATGCACTAACTTTTGAAAGTTAGAGTGATTTGAAGAGAGCCGACACTATTTATCAGGTTTAATACCCACATCTTTTTCACCCCCCTCAGTGTATCTCCAGTATGCTTCCATTTATACCTGAGGCTATATGTATTTTGATTTGAGAAATGTAGTTAAAGCCAAGCGGTTATCAGATCAAGAATATTTGAATTCTAAACAAACAAACAAACAAACAAAAAGAATATTTATATTCTTTTTCTTCTCTTGTCTCTGTCCGAATTAACTTAATGATAGTGGGTTTGGTTTATTTCTTTAGCCTTGGAGTAAAATTATTTGAGTCTGCTGCCTTTTTGATTTGAACTAAAAATACAGGCCCATAATTCTCTTCACAACTAGACTACAAAGCAGCGTCATGATAAATGGAAAACATTGAAGTTGTCAAGGAATTTTTACTTGGACCCACAATTAACATCATTGGAAGCAGTAGTCAAGAAGTCAAAGGACATACTGCATTAGGCAAATCTGCTGCAAAAGATCTCTTTTTCAGTAAAGATGTCAGTTTTAGGACTAAGGTATGCATGGACCAAGGTATTTTGAGTCTCTTCATATGTATGTGAATGCTAACAGTGAATAAGGACGATCAAAGAATTGATGCATTCAAATTATGGTACTGGTGAAGCATTGAATATACCTTGGACTGCCAGAAGATCAACCTTAATCGTATTGAAGAGTTACTGCCAGAATGCTCCTTAGAGGTGAAGATGGTGAGACTTTGTCTTATGTATTTTGGACATGTTATCAGGAGGGATCAGTTCCTGGAGAAGAACTTCATGCTTGGTAGAGTCAGCAAAAAAGAGGAAGACCCTTATCAAGATGGATTGATACAGTGGCTGCAACAGTAAGCTCAGGTTTAGCAATGGTGAAGGTGGTATAGGACCCAGCAGTGTTTCAGTCTAATGTACATGGATGGGTTCATTATAAATTTTAACTGACTCAAGAGCACTTAAAAACATTACCAACGTACTTTTCTTTGGAGGAGATCATATGAATGTTGACTGCTATCTTCCTCATTTCCTGTTGTTTTCCTTGTACTTGCCTTCAATTTATAACTACTTGGTATGCTTACTTACTTGTTGGTCTTTTTTTAAATCAGTGAACAAACAGAGAACAAAGCTAGAAGATGCTTGAGGCATAACCAGGGAAATTCCTAAAATAACAGAAAAATGTTTAGTCAGAGGTAGTCATTACATAGGGAAATAATCAGGTTTAGTTCATCAGAGCAAGCAAAGGTCCAGGAGCTCTTGTGTTAATAAAGGGATAGATGGGCCAGTAAAGGTTGGAATTTGAATATAGGTGTGAGTATGCTGAGGAACAGGGGCCAATTTCTGAGCAGGTGGTGTTGACTTGATGTTATTTGAATAAATTTTAACTCGTAGTGATCCCATGTGACATAGCATAAACAGCCCCACAGGGATTCCCAGGCTATCATTTTTATTGGGAGCAGATTGCCATGTCTTTTCTCCAGTGGAGCGGCCGGGGTAAAGTGGGAATGTTCAAATTGCCAGTCTTTTGGTTAGCTGCTGAGTAACACTCAATTCTTGTACCAGCAAGGGCACATAGATTGAAATAAGTACATTTCAAGAATAAATTATCTGTTTTCTGAAGCCTCGGCGTTAAACATAAAAAGAAATTATGTTACTGGTATATTTTGTAAATGGTAATACACACCCTGTGATTCTCTTGCTGTTCTTAGTGTATTTCATTACAAACCTGAAGCCTCAGACCTTATCTATTTAAAGAAAATAAAAACTTTTTACTGTGAATTAAATGAAGGCTTACAGTAGACAATCACGTTTACACATAACAGTTCACACACATTGTTTCAACTCAGTGTAACATACTTATTCAGCTTTCTCCTTGTGTTTCCTGTTTCTGTCCTTTTCTAACTCTCCGAACTTCGTCTTTGGGGAAAAACACTGCCTTTCAAAATCTTAAATCGCCGATTATTTTACATTGAGGGCGAGTTCAGTCCTAGACCTGAAGGGTGAATAAAGGCCATCGTCTCAGGGTCCCACCAGTCTCTTTCCAACCAATAAGACTGATTTCTTTGATAATTTTGAGGTCCACAATTTTCAGGTGCAGCGACTTACTCCCTCAAGGTGTTGCATGCCATCCATTTACATTTCTAACAGTACTGCGCATTTCACTTTGAGGTTCAGGAGAGTCAAATTAATCACTTCTCCTTTCTAGCTTCTTATCTGATTGAAAACAGAAATAAGGATCTATTACTTAGATCTAAAAGGGTTGAAATTTATTATTGATGAGGGTGAATTGGACAAAGTGATGAGGATACTCAAATTATACTTTTCCCAGCAAGGAATTAAAAGCCTCTCATCCCTCCCACACAAAACAAAACAAAATATATAACTATGAGAACAAAGAAAGAGGGCTTTCTTTTCAGTGCTTTGAATTGTATTGCCTACCATGACCACAGCCCTTCACATAGAAATTTTGGCCATGGAACTAGGCTGTCATGGTTTGTTTATACCATTAACCTCAACTCCCCTGCGAGCCATGGTAAGTGTTGGGGGGCAGACCATTATAAAGAGAAACTGACTTTGACTTTGTTGCTTTAAATCTGGATTCCATCTTAAAATACCTTTACTAAATGAGATCAGATTATTTAACCTTTGAGTGTGTTTCCTCATTTTAACGGGGGAATAACTAGTAGTACAGTAATTGTATGGACATAAGCAAAAAAATAAGTAAAAATGCCCAGTCCTGTGATTCATAGTAGGCATTTAGTAGATGATAATAATAAAATTAAAAATAACAAAAGAGTAGTATGATAGCTATTAGTTTGGGTGAAAGTTGTGGTAACTTATTGTGTACGTCTAGGTAGACTACAGAAACTAATTCATGGAGACACTCATATGTATATAAGGGAGAGGTTTATATAAAGGGTAGTTGTACATTAAGAAAACATCCCAGCCCAGTCCAGATCAAGTCCATAAGTCCGATATTAGCCCATATGTCCTATACCAATCTATAAAGTCCTCTTCAGACTCAGGAAACACATGCAGCGATGCCGAATGTAGATCACAGGCCAGTGGGTAGAAAGTCTTTGGATCCAGTGGCATTGGAAACATCTCAGTGCTGGCAGGGGTCTCTGCATGGCTTCTCCAGCACCCAGGGCTGTATCAGGGTGGGTCCATGTGTCTTGTGAGCTGCTAGTCTCCCAGGGTGTGTCAGAGAGAGCAGGGTCTCCTGCCTCCCAGGAGGAAGTACCGGATTTCCCGTAATTCTCAGGAGAAGACCAGGCCCACACAGAGGCCTCATATGCTATGATCTGATTGACAAGCTAGACTCCACCCCTATACTCTTAATCCTCAAATTGACAAATGATTATATATCTACCACACTTACACTCAACAAACTGGACTTTGAAAGTTTAAATCTTTAAAAATGACAGCAATCACAGTAATCACTGGTATGCAATAATTGGTATATTTTAAAATTGTACTATAAAAATAGAAAACCATGAATACCACCTCAAATTAACATTACTACTTTGACTTTCTCATTTCAAGAAAGCAAAAGACTATGATTGCTTTTACTTTAATGTTCCCTTGCATTTTAGCTTTGCAAATGTGTTACATAGATTGCTAGGTACAGGTTTTCATTTTCTTATCAGAATGAAATCTCAATAATATTCTCCATGTTATTGGGAAAGAGCACATATGGATCAACTATGTTTTAGTACATACTTGTTTCTCTTTATTGTTTTCGGTGCATTTTAAGTACGAATTCAATTATTTGGGCATGTAGCATGGGAAAGAAAGACCTTGTTCTTGCAAGTTTGTCTCAAAGACTTGAAACAGCACTTGTGGAGAAATGAGTCATCTGCCTGTTTTTAGTGGCAGCTTAGAAGTTGTACTTGCATGATCAGCTCAGAACTCCTATTCAGAAGTGGCAAGTGACTCTTTGACGTCAGATCGCTCAGCTCCCAGGTTAGGTCTGCAAAGGCATGGCTGTTTCCCTGGGCTCTCAGAAGTATAGTGTTTATAGTGAATGTCAGCAAGGAGTTTGCATGGCCATTCAGATGATTCAAATTTACAGCTTACTGAGGAAGACAAAATATATACTTATGGATCTCCACACTATTATTTTTGGAACCTTAGATTATGTAGGACTCAAGATTTAATAGTTTAAAAGCTTGTTCTTGTTAAATAACATTTCTGGCGAATAACAGGGTCATTTTATATAGTTTTCTTACTTTTTTGGGGGTTTTGCATATACATACTCCAGTTACACTATTTTTTTAAAGATATAACCCACATTTTAAAAAGATATAAAATTCACCACTGCTGAGTATGCTGAGTATTCAGTGGTTTCTAGTATAGTCATAAGGCTATGCCCTCTTGTATAATTCCAGATGGAGCATCTGTATTTAAGCTTTTCGCTTATTTGATTAACTTAGCTCTGACTTTTTCCCCCCTACTTTGAGGAAAACCTATTTTGTCTTTGCACTTGCTTCTGGTCTCTTGGAAGGTTTTTAGGGCTCTAAGGGTTCCAGTGTAGAGTAGTTGATCATAGGGGCTTTTACGTTTCACATTAGTCACTGGCGCTCAGTACTTTCTAAGTGATTCTCAGTAACTCCTCTCGGAAAAGTGCTGCAGCAACTGCAAAGAAGTTCTTAAACATTTGAATTGTATTTCAGAGTTAGAGAAGTTGGAAAATAATACATAAAGATGTGTTCTGTCACACATAACACAACACTTCTACCTTTTCAGCTCTGTCTCCTACAGCACTCTACTTTTTCTGCTTAGTTCTGTAGTTCACTGAAACAGGCACACAGAACTCAAAGAGAATACGAATGGCTATGGGGTTTATGTGACAGATTATAATTCAGATAAGAAATGTTCAGGATATAGTTACTCAGTCGAGGCATGTTACACCGTTCTTTATGGGCTACTGGTAAGGTCCAAAGGGCATGATACTCTTCTATCAGTCTCAACCCAAAGGCACTCAGCTACAGCTCCCTGAATTAAGTGCCCAGAGGCATCCCACTCCACAAACCAGTACTCAGCTTTACTTGTTCTGTAGCCTTCAAAGTCCACGACTTTTTCTCATGCTCTGGCTCCTGGTTCTGCTGCTGCTGCTGCTTCTCTTCCACTCTTCTGCTGTCAAAGCTGTCTCCTGGATCAAAGAGGTTCGCTCCACAGGGACCTTTGGTTTCCAGATGTGCTTCACTCCTGGCTCTTGCTGGTAGTGAAATCCCCTACTTTTGCTTCTGAGATAACACACTTTATATACAGCAGGATGGCAATTATAATGAATCCTGTTAACAGGTACTTTAGCTGAATCTATCAATATCGTTGTCCACCTTTTTTTACCTAGACCCACCAGGAAAAGGTTGCTTGATGGGAGTTACAGAGACTATTAAATAATTAATTAAACTGTAGGCTGAATGTTGTTCTTTGACAGTAGAATACTTCTTTGATAACTTACTTATATACTCCTTCCTCTTGCATGCTGGTATTTTCCAACTCATAATACTATTTTAGAAGCATTTTATAAATGGCTGCAGATATTGTAAGTAATTATCTTTATTTTTAGAGATCCTCTCCTTTCCAATAATTTCAGTAAGATTTATACTGGATGTTGTGATTTTCCAACATATTTTCTTTCTCTGGCAATACAGGTAATGTATTTATATAACTGTATATGAAAGCTGATAAAAGTAAACAATAGGTTTAGAAGTTAGTTATGTTCACTTTGGTATAGGATATTTATGTACACTATTATATGTCTTGTAGTCTCTAGGAGGTACAATGGAAAGGTTAGAGGCTCTAGTCCACCAGAGGCATCTTGAAAGAAAGGCCGACAGTCTACTTCAGAAAAATCAGTCATTGAAAACCCTACAAAGCACGGTTCTTCTCTGATGCACATAGGGTTGCCATGCATCAGAATCTACTCAACCATAACTAGTTACCAGTTTTATATGTTTTAGTAGCTTGCTTTCTGAAAAAAAAAATTTCCAGTATACTGTTCTTGATTCAGACTAAACTGTAAATAACTCATTAACAGCAAAGCAGGTCTCTTTAGCTTCAACTGAAGTAAAAACTCCTTCTCTTTTTCCAATCTTTTACCTTTTCACAGACACCTAAGATCTCTTATAAGCCTCATATTTACATGCTCTGTTTTCCCTAAGAATAGCTTTTTGCTCTCCTGATGAGATGCTTTAGTTTTATTTTTCAGTTTTCTACTGATGAGATACTTTAGTTTTTTATTTAGTTTAGTATTCATTCCCAAATGATTGTCAGGAAAATGCCATATTGATTCATATAATACTTAGCACCCCTCTTTGAACAAAGGGTTAAGGTAAAAGAGATTATATAGATGATTTAGAGTTCAGTTAAATTCTGTTCCCCTGCAGCCCTACTCCCAAATTAGGACTGCTATATAATTGGGAATGAGCTAGAATAGATATTGTTGTTATTGTTAAGTACCATGGATTGCTTCTGATTCATAGCCGCCCATGTGACAGAGTAGAACTGTCCATAACGTCTTTTAGGCTGTAATTGTTATGGAAGCAGATTTCTGTCACTGAACTGCTGGGAAGGAGTGAGCCACCAACCTTTAATTTAGCAGCTGGATAGAAATGATTGTGCCACCAGGCCTTGGATGGATGCTGGAATTCATTTATTAGTTATTTGCCATTTTATGTTTAATATTTTATTTTCTATTAAAGTGTTAATTTCGTCTTTATTTCTAAGAGCTTATTATGTACCTAGAATAACAGGCATTTTGCCATGTTTTGAACTCTTACCTTTATATTTTGCTGTATGCAGAAGTCTTAAACAGTGTAGACTTAAATTTGTCTTTTTCTTTATATCTTCATACATATTTCTTCCTTAATCTGACACTACAAATATTCATAGTTTTGCATTAAAAAATTATTTAACAACAAACCAAGATAACCTGAAATTTATTTGCAGTATGGTTTTAAGTAGGGATCTATGTAATTTTAAAATTTATAGTCAATTATCCTGTCACCAGTAATACAAATAATGATTCAAACATAACACTTTTATCAGATAATACATTTTACATATACTGATAGATTCAAATTCCCTATGTAGGTACTTTGTTTTTTAAGATTTCTTAGGTCAGTATTACATAATTTTAATTCCTTTGGTTTGCTATTAGGTGAGGTATGAAGGTAAGTGGAAAAATGTTGCTATGAAAACCATATTAAACACAAGTATCAAAATATGAAACTGTGGCTTTTTCACATATCGTCCATTTAGGTCTATACCTTCGGAAGGCTGTTTCCATCTCTCTAACCCTTCCCCAAAGAGTTCCATGGTCTTTGACTTATATCAAAATACAAGTTTTGGCACCTTGAGGGATGCAAATCATGTTCCTTAAAAAAAAAAAGTTTTATTGACATATCATTCACATATCTTATACTTAAATAATTCAATCATGATTCTTTTTAATGTTATTTGAAGCTTTGGGAAAAAAAGAAGTCTTTAAGGGGCATGATCTGGGCTGTATGGAGTGTGGAGTAAGGTTTCTTAACAAATTCTTCAAGGACAGGCTGTGCTATCCTTGAAGAATAAGTAGGTGCATTGGTGTAATGTAAAGAAAATTCCTTGGCACAACTCTCCTGGCCTTTTTTTCACTGATGCCATTTTCAGTTATCTTAAACTTTCTTCCTAATAAGGTCCTGTGATTGTCCTGTGTCTGAGAAAAATTGCCAAGATTACCTCTTTGCGGTCCTCCAGAATAGTTGCTGTCGCCCTTCTGAGCTGACTCGTCTGTCTTCAATTAACTGACCCAGCAGGCCTCATTAGAAGCCACTGTTTTGACTGAAATTTTTTTTTGTCTCAAATGAGATGAAGATAGTGTATTTCTGAGAGAAGGTGTCTGTATCCATCTGATCACAGAGACTTGTATAAACATGTTTTGTTTGGAATAAATTTGTACGTGTAAAACTACTTTAGCAATACTTTTTGACTTACCTTTGTGTGTCCCCCTTTTCCCTCCAAATTTTGTTTATTATATTCCTCTGTATTTTCTTTCAAATGTGCATACTACTTGATATTTACTGAGCATTGAATATGAGTCATGAGTCAAAATCACGGGTTAACCCATGCCATCCTTAAAACAACCCAATGAAAGTGTTACATCATCATTTTACAGATGCAAACTGCAGGTAAGCTACAGAAGGGAGATTCAGATTCAGGCAAGCTGACTTTAGAGCTCATGCCTTTTTCACAAGAAAGCCTGTTAATACTTACTTGGTAGGGGAGATACCGTGATCACAAACTTGGTTTTCCCAGGGAGGGCCTCAAGCATTGCACTCTGGGTGTGCCCACTCCTGTGATTTCCCCAAATGTGTGAAACTTGACTGCATAATTTGTGATGGTTGGTGACTGCACTCACAGCTATCCTCTTGTGGGGGTGGGGGTGGGGGGCAGGGAAGAAAGCCTGTTGAATTTTTGATGGAATTAGATTTAATTTGTAAATCAAACTTTAAAGTATGTACTTATATAATCTATTTTCTGAGTTCTACTAGCTAGAAATAAGATCTTGAAGTCTCAGTAAGTTTTACTAGTTGTCATCTTTTTTGTAAGTTTTGTATACATCTTAAGTTTATTCTTAGATATTTGTATTATTGGCTGCCATAAACGGGCTCTTCTTCTTCCTCTTTGGTGGAGAGTAATGGGATCCATAGAAGTGGTCTAAAATAAAGCTATTGCTTCTCAGGACCAGGGTGACAGTGGCGATACCAGGAGGGAAGGGGGGTGTAGAAAGGGGGAACTGATCACAGGGAGCTACATATAACCTCCTCTCTGGGGGACGGGCAGCAGAGGGGTGGGTGAAGGGAGATGCCGGGCAGTGTAATATAAGATACAATAATAATTTATAAATTATCAAGGGTACATGGGGGAGAGGGGAGGGGAGGGGAAAAAAAGGAAAATGAGCTGATTCCGGGAACCCAAGAGGAAAGCGAATTTTGGGAATAATGAGGGCAACAAATGTATAAATGTGCTTTACACAATTGATCTATGTATTGTGATGAATTGTATGAGCCTCAATAAATTGATTTTTAAAAAAATAAAGCTATTGCATTGGTGCATTTTCTGTCAGTCTTGCTTAATAATAATACTGCAAATCTCTTAATAAATATATATTTAGGAAAATGTTCAAAAATTAAATATCTAATAGTAGGACAATTGGTACATGTGGAGGAGGGGTATATTCTATTTCTGGAGTTCAAAAAGTATGAAGTCTTAGATTATAGTAAAAAACTGCTTTTGGGCTAGGTTGAGCTTCTTTATAGACTCAGGTTCTAGGGGTGGCCAGGAAGTCTTTGGTGGGACCACACAGCTAACCTTGGTAGTGGTGAGCACAGTCCTTTTACTTGGTGAGCATAGGGACTACAGAGGATACCTGGCCTTTTTCCTCTAAGGGAGTAATTAATTATCTGGCAGATGATGTCACCATAGGAAATCCTTTTGCCCTGTGAATATAAATGATTGCATTTGGCACGCAAAAAGATAGTTAAGAGAGTCAGTATGTAACTTACAAAACTATGCAATAAGAAGAAGAATGAAGAAAACAATAGTCCAAAGGACTGATAATAGACTACGTTAGCCCCAGCCTCCACAACCCGGAGACCAGAAGAATTAGATGGTGCTCCGCTCCTGCTGTAGGCCATTTTGAGAGAGATCGCAATAGGAGAGTCTTGGATGGATGGGGAGAAAATGTGGAAGAATATTCAAAATAAAAATCCACTGTTATTCATCGGATAGAGACTGGGAGAACCCCTGAAGCTGTGGCCCTGGAACTGAATTCACTTTCTCTGCTCAACTTTCAGCCAGACCATAGGATAAGCCTAGAGGGTGAACTGGAGCTCTGGTGGCTTAGTGGTTAAGGAGTGCTAACCACAAGGTCAGCAGTTAGGAATCAACAGCCACTCTTCAGGAGAAATACAGGGTTTTTTACTCCTCTAAAGAGTTACAGTCTCAGAAACTCACAGGGGCAGTTCTACTCTGTCCTATAGGGTCACCATGAGGCCTCATTGACTTGATGGCGGAGTTTGGTTGTTATTTTAAGGGGATTTAAAACTAAAAAAACTCACTGGAAAAAATCTGATATTTAAACTTGTTGCAATTATTTTTTGTGGTTACCTTAGTTGTGGCTGTAAATGCAGAGTCCTTGATGACCCATGTTGGAATGGGAAAGAGAAGTGGGAGGGAATAGATTTCAGCCTTGGGTTGGGCATGGCCTTGGCATTATTTTATTAGCTGGACTTCTTGGGCTTTTTTCAGAACTCTTCCTTCTCCTCCCCTGATAATCCTGAGACAGTCCAAGGGTAAGTGCAAAACACCTTCTCAAAGTGGGAACAGGGCTGCTTCAGTAGCTGTGATCTTTTCTTCCTTGGGTGCAGTTTAGAACTAAAATCTTGGAAACTCACAGGAGCAGTTCTACCCTGTCCTTAGGGCTACCTTGAGTGAGAATTGACTCAGTGGCAGTGAGTTGTATGTTGTTGTTGATAGGGTGAATAGTAATAGCATGGAAGTATGTACTCTATGGAACAGTCAACCATTTAAGATAAAAAAAACACAAACCAACTACCATTGAGTCAATTCTGACTCACAGTGACCATGGTGGGCAGGGTGTAACTGCCCCTTAGGGTTTCTGATGCTTTTAATCTTCATAGGAGACAGCCTCATTTTTCTCCCTTAAAGCAACTGGTGAGTTTGAACTGGTGGCCTGACTTGACACACTATACCACTAGGGCTCCAAGGACAGCATTTACCCAAGGACAAAGTTCAAAAGTGTTACAAAATGAGGAGGAATGGAAATAGTAAATATAGGGAGGAATTGGGAAGCGTGCTGTTACATTTTAGGGATTGCGATCAAAGACATGAGACAAAATATGTATGAATCGTGGAATGTAAAACCAGTTTGCTCTGTAAGATTTCACTCATAAACAGTTAAAGAAATAGTTGTGAAGTGAATAATTTTCAATAATATGACCAGCAAGCACTATTTTTATTCTGAGCACTTATTATGCCCTAAGTGCTCTTATTCTTAGTTACCTATTTATCTATTTACTTATCAAATATTTGTTATTTTTAGATAGCTGTTATAAGGGATCCCTGGTGGTGTAGTGGTTATGTGTTAGACTGCAATCCACATGGCCGGCAGTTAGAAACCACCAGCAGCTCAGCAGGAGAAGGATTGAGCTTTTTACTTCTGAAAACAGTTGCAGTCTCAGAAACACACAGGGGGTCTTTATGAGTCAGCACTGATTCAATGGCAGTATTAGATCAATAGGTATCTAAGAAATTTTTCTGAAATAGTTTTAATAGTTTTTCGGTTTACAGTTTAAAATTACAGTGACAGTTTGCATAATGTTGCTGTAAAGCTATTCTGGGGAAGAAACAATGCTTTCCTATGCAGTATTCTAACTTTTTATATTTATTTTTTAAACTTTTATTTTAAGCTTAGTTTACTCCTGAGCCTTAAGTTTTTGCTTCTTTAATTTCTTCTGGGAGATCTTTTTCTTCTGTGCAACCCCCTTTTCAGGTTTAGGAATAATTTGTTCCTTTTGATTAAGGATCATTTTAATGTGGCAGGGGGAGTTCATGTATGGTTTGATCTGACCATGAGTTCTTTCAGTCTAGCAGTGCATCTTAGGGACTTTGTTCACCTGGATGTGCTCAATGACCAGAGAATCCACATCTAAACCCTTAAATTCAGCATTACTCTCTTCATTTTTAAGCATGTGCAGCCAAAATTCAGCACTCTTTTTGGGCCACCAAATCTGGTCCAAGCCCATTGTTTAGCCTGGGCACACCTACCAACTCAACCATTATAATGCCGGAAGCGCACACATACTGGTCTGCTAAGTGACATCTTTTAAATAATTGGTTGACTTTCAGATGTGCATATTCTTGATGACTTGGATAGTTTCATGGATGTTCTTAAAATGGACCTGGGATTTCAACCTTCTTGATTTGCTTGGTGTTGTGAGGTTTTCTGGTTATAGTGAGTAGGGAACCATTTTGGCATGTCACCTCAGGCCGATCCAGAAAGAGGAAGAATTGTGGGTCCTGGGAGAATTCATGGTCACTCAATTCCACTTTTTACATTTTAAGCAGTACGTGATCATCTTTGATATATTTATTGCCTCATATGTTTAATGCTTTTTAATTGCATTCATGCAGCACATATTAATTATGATATGAGTCAGTCACTATTATAGGTGGCATCAGCTCCTCATTTTCCCCTCCCTACCCATTCCCCCCTCCCTCTTGAACCCTTGATAATTTATAACTTATTATTTTGTCATTTCTTACCCTGTCCGACGTCTCTCTTCACCCACTTTTCTGTTGTCCATCCCCCAGGGAGGAGGTCACATGTAGATCCTTGTAATCGGTTCCCCCATTCCAACCAACCCTCCCTCTACCCTCCCAGTATTGCCACTCACACCACTGGTCCTGAAGGGATCATCCGACCTGGATTCCTCATGTTTCCACTTCCTATCGGTACCACTGTACATCCTCTGGTCTAGCCAGATTTGTAAGATAGAATTGGGATCATGATAGTCGTGGGTGGGGTGGGGTGAGGAAGCATTTAGGAACTAGAAGAAAGTTGTATTTTTCATCCTTGCTACATCGCACCCTGATTGGCTCGTCTCCTCTCTGAGACCCTTCTGTAAGGGGATCCCCAGTGGCCTACAAATGGGCTTTGGGTCTCCAGACCGCACTCCCCACCTCATTCTCTATGGTAAGATTTTTTGTTCTGATGATGCCTGATACCTGATCCCTTCGACATCTCGTGATCACACAGGCTGGTGTGCTTCTTCCATGTGGGCTTTGTTGCTTCTGA
>NW_022111324.1:14713328-14753051 GCF_000313985.2 Echinops telfairi
TTCTCCTTCAGATTGTTCATCCAACCTATCTTATTTAGACAGACCTGCGGAGATAATAACATGCACAAAAACAAGACAGAGCAAAATCAAGCAACAATATACAACAAAACAACAACAACAATAAACCCATGACAAAAAACAGAACAAACCACAGCAAGAAAGAAAAGCTTGTAGTTAGTTCAAGGACTGTTTGTTGGCCTTTAGGAGTGTTTTCCAGTCCAGTCTGTTGGGGCACCACGCGCTGGCCCCAAAGTCCACCTTTAGCCTTTCCTGGGGACCTCGCTGCTCCATTCCCTTGCTGTTCTGTTGCACTCCCTTAGTGTTTTGCCTTGGTGTGGCGGGATAGATCTGGTGCAATTCCCCCACTAGGTCTCCGGTGTTGTCCCCGGTAAGGGCTATGGGGCAGTGAGGCGTGTCATGTCTCATAGTGGGGCTGGCCATGTGGTCCTCTCTGTGGACTGGCTGCTCTAATTGGGAACATCATCCTCACGGCCTGGTGGGCCAGAATGTGCTCCACTCTCCTCCTCCTTCCCCTTCATCTGCTCTTGCGTGCTCCCAGCAGATATGTCCCTCTCCCTGAGCTGCAGATTCAATGCCGTCCTTTGAAATAAATTCTTCTGGGGGGAGGGGCAGGTGTCCACTTAGTATTTGGAATTGGGGCTGGCCCCCCAGACCGCTCCACTAGTTCCCTACTCCACACCAGCATGTTGCATTCACATCTTGGGGCACTGGGTTGAAGTCTGGACCCTTTTTCTCTGTGGAGATATAAACAATACCCTCCCCTTGGGTGGGTTAGTGCCCTGTGTCCCCGCTACCCATTTCTTTTTTATTATTATTTTTTTCCCTTTCCCCACATTTGCATGTCTTAAACAGTAGATCAAATGTGTCATGCTTGAATTGTGCATCTGACAATGTTCCTTTTCTTTTTGCCTTATGTAATTAATTTTATGCTCTTGGTATAGAAAGACTTTTGATGAAAAGTGTTCAGTGTCACTTGTGCCATTTATCAATATCAAAAGACCTGTTGCTTTTAGACTGAATCAGACTGTGATAGTGATTTTCTCAATTTCAGCATTCTTTTTAGAGACTCATACTTTGAAAAGTGTAAACTTTGTGTATAGGAGCCATGGTGGTGCAACTAACCAAAAGATTGGCAGTTTGAACCCACCAGCCACTCTATAGGGGAAAGATATGACAGTCTGCTTTTGTGAAGATTATAGCCTTGAAACCCCTATGGGGCAGTTCTACTCTGTCGTATAGGGTCACTGTGATTTGCAATTGACTTGGTGAGTGAATTTGATTTATTTTATGGTTTTATTTTATTTGCCCATAGTGATTAGGTACATCTCTTAGAAGTAGTGTGTATAAGGGTGAGCCACATGAAATTTGCATTTCTGTAGGTAAAGAAGTTGTATTAAAATTTCAGATAGTTCAACCTATGGCTAGTCATTATTGTATGCCATCATAGGAGAATTTTTAAATTGGTAGTCAGTATATCATTGACTCCCATCTACCTGTAACTTTGATAGTTGTGATGGCTTGAGTGTTTCTATTATGCTGGAAGCTATGCTTGCCAGGATTCAGGATCATCTATTATGGGCAAGTTTTATTTAAATAAATCAATCATTTTATTGGGGGCTCTTACAGCTCTTAAAACAATCCATGCATCAATTGTATCAAGCACATTTGTACACAAGTTACCGTCATCATTTCCAAAACATTTCCTTTGTATTTGAACCCTTGGTATTAGCTCCTCTTTTTTCCTACCCTCCCCCACCCCCACATACTTTACACTGTTTGCTGTCCCTTCACCCACGTTTCTGTTGTTCTTCCCCCTGGGGGAGGGGTATTATACGTGGATCCTTGCAATCCGTTCCTCCTTTCCCCCCCTTCCTCCACCTTCCTCCTACTCTCATGGTATCACTACTCTCATGATTGGTCCTGAGGGGTTGTCTGTCCTGGATTCTGCGTGTGGAAATCTCGTATCTGTACCAGTGTACATACTCTGGTCTAACTAGATTTGTAAGATAGAACTGGGGTCATGATAGAACATGGGGGCGGGTCAGGAGGGAGCATTAAAGAACTAGAGGAATGTTGTGTGTTTTGTCTGTGCTATACTGCATCCTGACTGGCTCATCTCTTCCTTGTGACCATTCTGTGAGGGGATGTCCAGTTGTCTATAGATGGGCTTTGGGTTTCCATTCAGACTCCCCTCATTTACATTGAAATGGTTGTTTGTTTTGGGTTTTCTGATGCCTGATACCTGGTCCAGTTGACACCTTGTGACCACTCTGTTGGTGTGCTTCTTTCATGTGGGCTTTGTTGCTTCCCTGCTAGATGGCTGCTTGTTTAACTTAAAGCCTTTTAAGACCCCAGACGCTGTAGCTTGTAACAGCTGGGCACCAACAGCTTTCTTCATCATATTAGCTTATGTACCCCTTTTGTCTTCAGCGATCCTGTTGAGAAGGTGATCATCACAGAATGCCAGATTATTAGAACAAAGTGTTCTTGCGTCTAGGGAGGATTGGAGCAGAGGCCCAATGTATGGATAGGTTTCAACAGAGCTTGTAGACTGAGACAACAGTGGAAGGAAAGCCTGGTGATCTACTTCTGTAAATTAGCCATTGAAAACTGTTTGGATATTATGTGAGACTTATCTGCTTACTTTGGCAAAGTTATTAGAAGCGATTAATTGCTGGAGAAAGAGATGTTTTTAAAAGAGAAATCTAGTGGAGATAAGGAAGGATTGACACAGCAGCTGCATCAATGGACTCAAATATACTATTGATCATGAAGATGGCTCAGGACAATGCAGTGTTTTATTCCATTGTAAGTAGGGTGCCATGAGTTGGAGCTGAATCTATTATCAATGAGCAATAGTCATACATCAATAAATTATGTTTACTGAGATACTTATATGTGGTGTTCTAAGCACATTATTTATGGTAACTCATTTTATGTTTATAGCCGCCCTATGAGGTGGGTACAGTTATTCTCTCTATTTTATATGTGAAGAAATTAAGGCATAGAGACTTTAAGAAGCTTGTTCAAGGTTGTAAAGCTGGCCACTGTTTAAAACTGGCAATCTCAGTGCTTAACCTAGCGTCAACACTGACTAGTTTAGCTTTTGTACCAATTTTAATTACACTCCTAATATTAAGTGCTCAATCAATAGTAGTCATTCTTCTTACTCTTGTGGTAATGGTGGTGGTGGTAAAAAAGAAATATTTTAAGAATAGGCCTTAGTTAATTATAAAGCCTGGGCTTATTATTGGAAGTATGCATCTCAGGACTGATTCTATGAAATTGACCCCAATTTCTCTGAAATTTCCCCATGAAAAGTGCTGAAATTGTTATCAGTTACACCTGGTGGGCAGACAAGGTCAAGCCATAGCTTCTTGAATATTCACAAATGGCTAGACAGTTAAAAACATAAAACAATCTGAAGAGATATAAAGTATTAGTAGATGCCAGGAACTTGAGGAGGGGAGATCGGTAATGGCTGCGAATGGGTATGGGTTTCTTTATAAAGCAATAAAAAAATGCTCTGAATCAGAAAGTGGTGATGATTATATAACTATGTCACTGTAGTAAACCTTCTGAAAAAAAAGAAAAAAAAAAAAGCACAGAGTAATGTGAACATCTGGATGGGGCTTACTCCTTTTGTGGGGAGGGTGCAGCTCAATGGCCTGCGTTTATTCTTGTGTTATGTATGTTAAAGAGGTTTGCACTTTTGCCTATGTCTGTTGTGTTTTTGTCATCATTAGTACTATATAGAATCCATTCACATTTATATACTGAGTTGTTAGATCATAGATTCTCAAACTCATTTGGCCTACTGCCCCCTTTTCAGGAAAAACAAACAAGAAACCCCCCACCAATTTTATCAGCGCTCCCCTGGCTATTAACAATGTTTGTACTATAGCCCATAATCTCGGACAAAGTGTAGGTATCTGCTTTTGCAGCACCCCTGGATCTTTCTAGTGCCAGCTAGTGGGTGGTCTCATCCATTTTGGGAAACACTGTTATATTTTACTTTCATCATCTAGTTTTATGTTCTTGGGACTAAAACTACTTACAAAAGTTTAACTCATCTCATGGCCACTCTCCTACTTATTTCATAAGCATATAATAATACAGCTGATGTCTTGCTTTAAAAAAAATCTGCTTGTGTCTGTAGTGATACACATCTTTGTTTTCTGGTCAGCAAGTTGCTGGCATCTTTTCCTGGAGAACAGACATCTCCATCTTATTTGAATGTATTTTCAGGGTCTTCTGTGAGTGGCGTAGTGGGTTGCATGTTGGGCAGCTAATCACAAGGCCAACAGTTTGAACCCCTAGGTGCTCCGGGGGAGAAGAGGCTTTCTGCCCCTGTAAAGACTTACAGTCACATATGCCCACAGGAGTATTTCTACTCTGCCTTATAGGGCTGCTATGACTCATAGTTAATGCTATGGCAATGAGTATGGAGTTTTTTGGAGCTGTAATCCCCACCACAGAGCATACAGTTAATAATTATTGATTGAATTAATACTGCATGAATTCATTAGGTAAGGAAATACTGTATCATCAAACACAAAACTAAGCACCATTAAGTCAATTCTAATTCTTAGCAACCGTATAGGACAGAGAACTTCTCCTATGGAATTCCAAGACTGTACTTTATGGAAGTAGAAAGCCTCCTCATTCTCCTGTACTATAGTATAAACTTTCCAAATTAGAAAACCAAACTAGTGGCTATCAAGTTGACGCTGAATCATGGTGAATTTGTATGTGTCAGAGTAGAACAGTGCTCCATAGGATTTTCAATGCTGAATTTTTCAGTCTTTTCTTCTGTTGTATACCTAGTGGATTCAACCTGCTGGTCCTTTGGTTTTTAGTTCAGGGCTTAACCATTCACACCACCCAGGGATTCTGTAAGTTCTCTAACTATACTACTCATTGCAAATGAATCTATGCTGATTCATGGCAACCCTGTGTAGAGTTTACGATACTGTAAATCTTAATGGGATCAGAGACACTCATCTTTCTCCCAAGTAGCAGCTTAACCTACTGTTCCATCAGAGCTCCTGTTCCATGGGCATATTTGAAGAAGTTGGATGTAGCTGTCTTAATTATCAAGTAGCCTTTTTCATTATCCAGATGGTTATAACAGTCTTTTCCCCTTTCTTCCAATAAATAATGTTTGAGAGTCTTTCTTTTGAAACCACTATTCTAAGATGTTGAGTATATTTGGAGACAGTAAAATAAATGAATACTTCTTGGTAGATAATTACTGTTTTTCTTGATTTTTATTTTATATATTCATTTGTATTTTATATATTCATGTTGTAATGATTAAAATATCCAAATCCATAGTATATGTTTTCTAGTTCTTATTTGTAGTATCCAAAGAAGAAGTTATATTTTAAGATCAGCAATAGGGTGCATTGCACTTTACTGTGTGTGTAAAAATCAGCATTTTACATTTTATATTACCAAAGGCAGGACAGATAATATTCAGTGTCTTAAACACAAACACTGAAGGACTTAAAAATTATGGGATATATTACATATGAATTTCAAGTTATTTTACCACCTTGACTAACAGGGTCTTGAGTAGTGAACTGTGGCAGTTAAATAATCTTCTGTCAACTTGAACAAAGGGGTGGAGTCTAGCCTGTCAATAAGGTCACAGCTTGATGACCACATTTGGAGGCACAATGGAGATAAGTAGCTCACTTGAGACCAGAACCAGTCTCTTTGCCTTCCTTTTCCTGCTGTTAAAACATTCAGAGAGCTGGAGGAGACATGGGGAGACCCGTTCCAGATGTTTCCATTGCCACTGGATTCACAAGACTTTGTACCCACTGGCCTGTGATATTCCTGCACTTGGCATCATTGCATGTGTTGCATGAGTCTAAAGAGGAATTTATGGACTAGTATCGGACATATGGGCTAATATCGGACTTATGGACTTGATCTGGACTGGGCTGGGATGTTTTTTCAATATACAATTTTTCTTTGATATAAAACTCTTTCTTATTCACATATGAGTGCCTATGAATTTGTCTCTCTGGTCAACCCAGACTAACAGATGAACCATTATTTTTATTTTTATTGTGGTAACATAAAAAAGTCAATTCAATAATTTTAACATGTGTAATGCAGTAACATAGATTATGTTTAATATGTCATATAACTATCACCATCATCCTTTTTAAAGTTACTCCCCCACCATTAACAGAAATTCAGTGTCCCTGAAGCAAAATACACAACCGAGCCCTTCCCTCAAACTCTTTGTAATTAATAAAGTTTGGTCTCAATTTTGTTGTTAGGGGCCATTGAGTTGGTTCCAACTCCCATTGGCTTTATGTAGAATAGAACAAAAACATTGCCTCGTCTAGCACCATCCTCATAATTGCTATGCTTGAGCCCATTGTTACAGCCACTCTGCTCATTCATCTTGTTGAGGATCTTCCTCCTTTTCGCTGGCTCTCTACCAAGCACAATATCCTTCTTCAGGGATTCTCCTGATAACATGTCAAAAATCTGTGAGATGATGCCTTGCCATCCTCACTTCTAAGGAGTATTCTGGCGGTACTTCTTCTAAAACAGATTTAGTTAATCTTCTGGGAATTCTTGGGGTCATCGGCATATTCAGTTTTCTTCTCTAATATCATGATTTATAGATATCAGTTCTTCGCTTACCTTCTTAATTCACTGTCGAGCAATCTCGTGGATATGAGGTGATTGAAAATACCATGTGTTCTTCCATGTGGGCCTTGTTGCTTCTCAGCTAGATGGCTGCTTGCGATCACGAGGTGTTGAGAGGATCAGGTATCAGGTATCAAAGAACAAAAAATCATATCCTTGTGAATGAGGGGCAGTGCGGAGTGGAGACCCAAAGCCCATCTGTAGGCAACTGGACATCCTCTTAAAGAAGGGTCATGGGGAGGAGACGAGCTGGTAAGGGTGCAATATAGCACTGATGAAACATACAGTGTTGCCATAGTTCTTTAATGCTTCTTCCCCACCACTATTCATGATTCCAATTCTACTTTACAAATATGGCTAGACCAGAGGATGTACACTGATACAGATCAGAGCGGGAAACACAGGGAATCCAGGACAGATCAACCCCTTAGGACCAAAAATGAGAGTAGAGATACCAGGAGGAAGGGAAAGGTGGGAGAGAAAGGGGGAACCGGTCACAATGATCTATATATAACCCTCTCCCTGGGGAATGGACAACAGAAAAGTGGGTGAAGGGAGACATCAGACAGTGTAAGACATGAAAAAAAAATTATAAATTATCAAGGGATTGTGAGGGAGGGGTGACTGGGGGAGGGAGGGGAAAAATGAGGAGCTGATACCAAGGGCTCAAGTAGAAAGAATGTTTTGAGAATAATGATGGCAACAGATGTACAAATGTACATGACACAATGTATGTATGTATGGATTGTGATAAAAGTTGAATGAGCCCCCAATAAAAAGTTTTTTAAAAAAAAAGAAAAGAAAATACCATGTCTAGGGTCAGGTGAACTATAGTTCTCAAGGTGTCAGCTTTGCTTTTTAACCCATTAAATACTTGGTCTTTCTATTTGTCTATTTAATATGAATGGGATTATATAATACTCATATTTGCCATTTTGTGTGTGACTTATTTTATTGAGTCTCATATATTTTAAAAATGTTTCTTTTGTTCAGCATACACATTGGAACATGTTCCAGTTTCTCCATGTACTATCCAGTTCTCCATTCGCATCTTCTTTTTCTGAGTTGTTTATCCCTATTAACATAATTTCTCTGCTCTCTAAGGTTCCTATCTAATCTTTCGAATTGTCATCATATCCATTGCTTTCATTAAAAATTTGAGATTTGGTTATGAGAGGCAAGGGAAAGCTAAATAAATGAAGATGGGTGCTTGAGATGTCTTTATATAAGCTCTTATGTAAGTAGTATATAGTCATCTGGTTTTTTAGACTGTTAAACATACATAATATATTTTACTCTTTGGAAAATAAGCTGAGTAAATAAGTGAATTAGCACACAAGTCTATTTTTTGATAGCAAAATATTTATACCCTTTTTGTACTTGAAATAGTCCATGGATTTTTATCCAGTTACCTGATTGTGAGCTGAAAAAAATTGTAAATGAGATAGATATATTTTTAAAGAGCTTTAGATTTTTTTAACCATAATCCCACAGGATGATATAATTTTGCTAGAGTTGACTAAATTAGCTGGAGAGATTTTGAAACTGCTCCCATAGGTAGGGGCACAAGTTATGCTTTGTAGGGTTGAAAATATCTTATATCTAGTTATGGTTCCTCAATACTTTTAAGATTTAAGGTTTTATGCCCTTTTACATTTTTAGTTTACTGGATCTTTGTTGAGATAGTGTTTGCTTCCTGCTCTGTTTGTTTTCTAGTTAGACTGCTCCTTATCTTTCCAATAATTTGCTGCTGTTGGTTGGTGCATAACATTTGAGCCATACTCTGTTGCCCCTGCTCAGAATATCTCATATAATAGACCTTTACAGCATATAGTACCTTTTACCATGAAAGAAAGAGTAAGGATCTTTTGATCCACTCCTCTCTCCTGTTCGAATTACTAAATTTTTAAATTGTGAAAATATACATAACAAAGCACATACTGTCTCAGCAATTTTTATATGTCTGATTCAGTGATATTGATCACATTCTCCAAGTTGTGCAACTATTCTCACTATCCTTTCTTGAGTAATTCAGCCATCTTTAATATAAACTAAATGTTCCCTAAGCAAAAACCTCTTCTTTCCTCCCTTCTTTCCATGATAGCCAATAACAGTCTTTGGTTTTATATACTTGTTTACATCTTAAAAGTGAATATAGAGTTGGCTCGTTTGTGACTTACTTAGTTTGTCCAACATGATGTTTCAAAAATTTATCCATGTTGTGTTGTGCATCAGGATATGATTTCTCTTTATGCCTAAGAAGTATTCTAGTGTATGTGTCTGTGTATTTATATACTCTCACACACCACATTTTGTTGACAGACATTTTGATTCTTTTCACACACGCCTATTTAAAAGCAGTTACAGTTTTATTAAGTGACCAGATTACAAAAATGATCATGGTAGACACCTTAGTTCATCTTTCTAATAAAGCCTGTTGATCTGGTCTTTCCTGTTGCCAGCATCTCCACCTTCTACAAAATGAGTGGTCTTTTTCTTCATCCACCTCATGGAACAAACTCCCCAGGGAGTTACTTGCTTGTTTCAAGCTTTTCCCAATACAATAGTATATATCTCATGAATCAGATACTCCATGCAGATGATGCCATATTGAACCAAGAGGTTGTGTAATCAAGTGTTATTTGTAAAGGCAATACGCTTCCTATTGATTTTTGGCATACCCATGCTTGGTAGATGAGTTCATTCACTGACTTTAGGTTTGGGTACCCCCATGCAATGTATGGTTCCACAATCCTCAGCATGTTAATTGAAGCCCTATTAAGCTTAACACAGGTGCCACTGAAAATCTGGAGAAAGTGAAGAAGCTGCAACACTTTTCAAACCTTTGGCCTATTCGGATTTTAGTTCTGTACACTTGCCTGTATTCCTTGTAATAGTGCTTAGCTTTCTCATAGATAAGCTGCCTCGTTGCCTTTTGAAGCATCTTTTGGGCAAATTTCTTTCTCAGGTGCTTGATCTTTAGTTCTTAGAAATTCCTTCGCTTTTTCTTAAGGGTCTATGGAACAGCAGGGACCTTCTGTTCTCTGCGACACCCTCCATAATTCCAGCTGACTTAGACAAAAAAAAAGCTCTTTTCATCTTTTGGCTTGTGAAAAGTATCACAGTCATCATTGGTACATACAGCTACACTCAAAAATTTGGAATGCTGTGTCCTATGACAGTTCATACATATATTCCATCGTTCTTTTCGAGACATTTACTTTCCTTTGAGCTCTTGGGATCAGGTCCTCTTTTTTTCCCCTCCAGCCCCGCTCCCCTTTTTTTTTGAGTTTGTAATTTTCTAAAGGAGTTGGAAGCCCCATCTTCCTCTAGAGGAGCCCTAGGTGGTTGTGAACTGCTGATCTTGCAGTTAGCAGCCCAACTCGTAAACACTACTCTACCAGGGATCCTCTATAGTAGACAGTTTAAAATACTGTGTCTTTATGGTAATGTTTTGAAATCAAGAAAGGTGAGTTCTCCTATCTTTTTCATGATTGCTTTATCTATTAGTAATCCCATGTCTTCCATATAAATTTGAGAATTGTCCTTTTTAATTCTGTAAAGAAGGGTTTGATATTTTGAAAGGAATTGCATTGAATTTATAGATTGTTTTGAGTGTTATTGACATCTTAATTATATTAAACCTTCGAATTCACAAATATAGACTGTCATTTCATTTATTTGAATTTTTTTTAGTTTCTTTTTATACTATTTTATTTTGTTCGGTATACAATTCTTTCACTTTCCTGGGTAAACATATTCCTATGTACGTCATTCTTTTGTGTTATTCAAATGTTAATGATTCCATGCTTTTCTTTTTTCTTCTTGTTCATTTCATTCCTGATATACAAAACTTGATTAATTTTTGTGCGTTGACTGGTATTTCACCATTGATGAATTATTTTATTCTAAAGTTTTCTCGTCAATTCCTTGGGGTTTTCTGTGTATAGGATATATCATCTGTGAAAGGTATAGTTTGATTTCCTTCTTCCTGATTTGGATACCTTTTACTTACTTATTTTATTATAACCTAATTGCTCTGACTGGAATTTTCAAAATGATTTTGAATAGCAATGATGAGAGTTGGGTCCCTGACTTGTTCCTGATATTCATGAAAATGCTATCAATCTTCCTTCACTGAGTATGATGCTAACTGTGGATTTTTTATAAATACCCTTTAGGGAAAGATGAAACTGTTTCCATAAAGATGGACATTCTCAGAAACCCTATATAATGTTACTATGAGTTGGAATTGACTTGTTGGTAGTGGTTTGATTTGTATTTGTTTTACTATAGTGAGGAGTTTGCTTTCTATCTTGCTGAGTTACTATTATTCTTTTTAAATGTTGTTGAATGTCTTTTTTGCATCTATTGAGATCATGATTTGGTTTTTTTCTTCCTTTAAGTAGTGTGTATTACATTGATTGGTTTTCCCATGTTGAACCTACCCTTGCATTCCTGGGATATATTCATCTTCATGATGCTGCATAATCCATTTACTGTCTTGGGTTTTGGTTTGCTGCATTTTGTCGAGATTTTTGAGTGGCTACTAACTATTATTTTAATTGCTCCCATGATTATGGTTGTTTATAGAAAGATATATGCGTTAGAGGCATAGTCCTGATCAGCCTGTGGGGTTCTGCATAGCACCCAGAGTTCCAAGAACTGTGCATTGACTCATCTTGGATAATCATTCATTTAGCAAATAACTAAATGTCTGTCCAGTACGTACCAAGCATTCTTCTGAGTGCTTGTGTGTTATATAAGTATGTTAAACAAAGATCCTTGCCTTTGAAAATCATGCATTTCAATGAGAGAGAGACAATAAGCAATACATATACATACAAAGGTAAATTAGATTATACCAGAAAATAAGTAAACAAGATAAAGGGGCATTGGAAATTGACTGTTGACGTAAGTAGAAATCAGTATTAGATATAGTGACCAGAATGGTCTTTGGAGAAGAGGAAATTTGAGCAAAGATAGGAAAAATGACATAAGCAGATTTTTTTTGAACTTTTTGTTGGGTGTCTTAGAGTTTGCTCATAGTGGCCTATGGGACTGAGTAGAACTGTCCCACAAGATTTCTAAGGCTGCAAATCTTTACAGAGTGCCATATGTTTCTCTCCTGGATTGGCTGGTGGGTTCAAACAAACTACCAATATTTCTCTTCCGAACTGGGCTGATATTAATATATACACACATGAAAACATGTATGTACACATGCACATAGAAATACACAATTTGCAAAGACACTGTGGGGGACCTTATATTTGGTTCTTTACTGATGATGGGTTAGAAAGTGGAAAGTCAGGAACATCTCAAAAATACTGAATGCTCAAACCCAGAAGGCTCTGTAATTCAAAGATAGATCTTTGCTAGTAGGTTTTAATAGGGAGGGAAAAGAGGGAAAAAAAAGAGCAATTCATCCTCTTCTCCTTAACTGTGTGAATGCTATATCTTCTTGGCCAATCACCAAGGCATTGTTGGCTGTTAGTCTCGTTTAGAACAAATAGTGGAAGTAAGTAAGAGAGAAATCTCTCAGTCTTTCCCTTAGCTTTCACTAACCCTGTTTGAGTTCATGAACACTTACTTGGTTCACGTTTCATGAACTACTTTCAGTTTCTCTATGCTACACCCAACAAATTGGGTGATGTTCTGTTAACAGAGTGCTAGTTAGGGAGAAGATACAAAGTAATTATCAATCCACTCAGTCCCCTCTAATTCTACTTGGTGGTGATTGTTAGTATACTTTTATGGAGTTTATAATATTAAGTGTAGGCTATAAGAGACAGTTCACTAGAATCAAAAATAGCATAATGATAACCAGTGCTGGGATAAGTAATATGCTAGTGAATGAATTTGTAAACTCTAACTTTTTAGGGAAAGTGCTTTAATCTTTTTTGTCAGCTTTATATATATATAATCTTCTCTATTCACAGATATATTCTAGAAAGAAATCATTGGCATATAGAGTTTTTACAGTGCAGAGATCTTAGAAATCAACTACTCCAAATTCCTTATTTTTCAGATAAAGAAACCAGTGTGTATATAGATGTGACATGATTTTCTCTCAAGATTTTTCACTTTATTATGTGCTCTGTGCAACCTGACACTTCTTGACAATACTACATGATAGTACATTGCCTTTCAGAAGAATTAGATGATGACTCAAAGATCAAAAGACTTTGATTTCATTATTCCAGCAGAGGAAGGGGGAACTACAGTTGTGTAGGTGCTTCAGTGTATTCTTCATGTGATAGATACTTATTATTTTTTCCTCGATCACGTGGCTTTACCTGCTGGTCTTTTTGTCTTAAGTCAAGTTTATTGAACTCTGAATTGTATTGGCAACAACTGTATTCTAGGCAACCTATGACTATTTTATACATTTAATTGTATCAACTTTAGTTCTTAAATAGGTTGTATGTATAATTATAGCAGAAAACTAATAGAAAACTCTAGCCTTATGGGCAGTTGTCATGAAAAATTTTGAGCATATTCATTGTTCATCAATCTATTTTGCTTCAGAAATATTAATAGCCCTCTCTAAATTATAATACATAGGGAATATTTTTCACCATGAAATAGATTTACAAGTGAACATTAGTTGTAAAAAGGCAGCCAATTTTAATTCAGTGGAATGCACATATAGTGATAATTTTAGGAACCAATGTTTTTTTAAGGTAGTAGTTGGAGAACTGTATTAATATCTCCATAAGAAAGTTGTAGTGTTAGCTTAAAATTTTTTTAATTTAATGTACAGCTAGTACAGGAATGCTAAAGAAAGAAAAAAATTAGTAGGTCACTGAATAAGTTATGTATGGCAATGATGATGTGTAACAGCATTAAAACATTTGGTGGCTTAGAATAATAAACATTTGCTTTTCAATCTTCATGGTTCTGTGCCTCTGTTTCAGGCTGTGCATTGGGTAGATTTCAGCCTTTTTCATATGTCACATTGTGGGACAATGAACTCTCCATGCATTTCTCATGTTAGTTGGCAGCAACTCAACAGACCAACCAAAATCACGCAAGCACATTGAAAGTCTCTGCTCCAATCTCTTTTACTCCATTTCCCCTGTTTTTACTTTGGTAGTGGATCTTCTCTAATTATTCTAATGCTCATGCCCAGTAGCCTTCCAGCTTTTCCAAATTTTGACTCATATTTATATTTTTAGGATTCTATTTTAGTTAAAAAACCACTTGCAAATGAATAGGTAGGTGCAAACACATAGTCTAAAACCAAGAAACAGGCTAACTGTATTTGGCATAGAAAGAAATTGGACAATGTGCAATTTTGAGATTTTATACTTCTAAATGTGTTCAGTTATTTTGGGAAGAAAATAGCTTCCAGTTAGACTTTGCTGAGCGAATGTTGTTATACTATTTATGGTATATGTGAAAATTGTACTTTGGGCATCCAACTGAAGTGTAAATGTAGACATCATCATTGCTCATTTAATTAAAATGATGTGGCATTAAAGTAAGAATTCAAAGCTATTTCACTTGATATAATTAGTAGAATTGCTATAGGTTTAAGGAATATGTGTGTATGATTGAATTCAGTCAAAATATGTGGTTGAATTCTCTGAATTCAGAGCAACAGAGA
This sequence comes from Echinops telfairi, assembly GCF_000313985.2. Taxonomy (NCBI): domain Eukaryota; kingdom Metazoa; phylum Chordata; class Mammalia; order Afrosoricida; family Tenrecidae; genus Echinops; species Echinops telfairi. Next base: position 14,727,637 of record NW_022111324.1, read on the forward strand.
TGGGCACGTGTAGGGGAAATTTATATGTATCAGGTTTCCTATAGCACTGATAAATACTGTTTCTTATTCCCATACATCTTCAAAATGCTCTGGAAAGGAAAGTATTTATGCTTAGCCTACTGTTACCAATGTTGGAGTTTGTTCTGATGAAGCATAAAAATTCTTTGTCAGATTATACATTTTATTTTTGGGTTGCAGCCAGATACCTTTTTGCTAAATTCTATTGTGCATTGTCTGTGTTACATTCTCGGTAGAAATGGGTTTATTAGTCTTCAGTTCACAGAACAGTAGGCTCCATATTACTTAAAAAGCTTGAGAATTTTTTAGGTGCTATTTCTTATGCTCTGAAATAATATCAGATTGACATACATAAAGAGGAAGTAATATTTTGCTACAGCACCCTACTGGGTAGCATGAGGTGTAGTAAATTTTATTTTGAATTGACTTGTTGAAATGTAGGTCAGGAATTGACTGGGTTCTTATGCACATTGCATGTAACGAGAGTCTTAAAAAAATGACTTTAGGTTCATTTATTCCAACTTTCTAACTTTCTAGTAATCTATCCTGCTTGATCCAAAATAATTAGACAGATATTTAATATGTCCATAATGTGGTACAGATACTATATTGTGGATGTGTTGATAAAGAAAATAATACGACATGATTCTTGCTCTCATAGAGGTACTTAAGTGTTCTGGAAAGTAGCTGAGTGTTCATTTCATTACAGTAGATTACTTTTTTAAATTTACTTTTACTTATTACAAACACTACTTTTTGACATGATTAGGTTCCAAAGACCAGGTTCTTCTTTGAAAATTGGTGTCATGTTAAAATGGAGATGACCATCGCAGATCACAAAATCGTGGATGAGGATATCTTTACATAACAGCCAAATAATAATTTCATAACTGTTAAACAACTGAGAACCACAGTCTAGCCAAATCGACACCTCAGTATTCATTATTGCAGTTGTATGTCATTCATGTGCAAAATAGTAGATTTTTACCATGGTTGTAAATGCAAAATGTCAGATAAAGAGATAGTCAATTAAGTGAGGAGCTGGTACCCAGGAGATATTACAATTACAAGTTCAGTTCCAGACCACCATAAAGAAAGGGAATATTGAAATAAAATGAGTCACGCATAGTTTTCAGTTTTGGACCTATTAAAGTTATTTTTATACTATAGTCTATTAAGTGAGCAATAGCATTTTGAGAAAGTTTGAAATATTGTGACAATTACAAAAACGCGAGACAGACATAAAGTGAGCCCATACTGTTGGAAAAATATTTTTTCCCAGTTGTATCTTGTGTTTTATGTTGAAACAGTGTCTTTCACAGAGCAGATTTGTGTAATCTTAAAAAAAGTTTAACTTGCATTTTTTGTTTTGTACTTTTGATGTTTTATCCCAAGGCTTATTACCAAACACAAGAAAACGGTAGATTTTCTCCTTATTTTCTTCTATTAGGATTGTATTTTAAATTTATGTCTAGGACCCAGTTTGAGTTAATATTTGTATAAGGTCTGTATTCATTTTGCCCCCCAAATTAATGTCCAGTTGTTCTAGCATTATTTTTTGAAAAGACTAACCCTTCTCTATTAAATTGCCTTTGTAAAAATTCAGTTGGCTATATCTTTGTGGGTCTGTTTCTATATTTTCTAGTCTGCTTTATTGATCTTTTAGTTTATTACTCTGAAAAGCTACACACACACACACACACAGGACTTTTAAAAGTTAATGGTAAAATGGAATTTTTTGAAGAAGATGTTTTAAAAATGATTGTGGTGATGATTATACAGCTCGTTTTGATGTGATTGATTGAACTATTGAATGATATGATGTATGATATATACCAATAAAACTGCTGGGAAAAAGGAGAATTTTTCACAAACTTTTTCAAGCCTTCTCATATTTAGAAAGAGAGATAATAATTTAGTTCAAGGAAATGGCTCACATAATTATGAGATTTTCAAGTTCCAAATTTGTAATGCAAAACAGCATATTGGAGACTTTTTCTGCCTCATTGGGTTGTGATGTGAGGTAGTTAATCCAAAATATGCAGATTAGGCAACAGGCTGGAGTCATCTGCAGGTTTAAGTCACAAGAAGTGGAATTCAGGTAATGAGAAGAGGATAGGCTGAAAGAAACTGAGTTTTGCTAGAGTATACTTTGGAACCATACCATGCCTTTGAGGAGCCTTTGAGATGTAGGTTCAGCCTCAGGCTGTCATCCATATGGTCTGTAGTTTGAAACCACCAGCAGCTCTGTGGGACAAAGACAGGGCTTTCTACTCCTGTAAACAGCTATAGTTTTGGAAACCCATAGACGATCACTATGGCAGTGTGTTTGGTTTGGCCACACCTTTAAGGATGTACCATCATGAAGGTGATTGTGTTTACATTACATTCTGGAACAACAACCTGTCTATTATCTGGCCAAATCCCTGAGAATCATAACCGAGTTACATGAAATTAATCATCACATTCTATATGTGTATTAATTTTCAAATACCAAGCTCTCTTGATTATTATTGCTTAATAGTAAAACATGGAATTGGGTAGCATGAGTCTATACTTTGTTGTTCTTCAGTATTTTGTTAGCTCTTCAGTGACTTTTTATGTTTTTATCTAAGTTTTGGAATCAGCTTGACATTGTCTATAAAACAGCTTGCTGAGATTTTGATTAGTATTGTGTTGAATCTATAGATAAAATAGGGAAAAATTGACATCTTAACAATATTTAATCTTCCGATTTATGAACATTGATCATCTCTCTATTTAGCTTTTATATTTTTGAATCAGTTTTCCACACGTTTTCTTATGCATAAATACGCACATAAATGTTTTTATATGCATATTTTATTGGATTTTTTAACTCAGGTATTTCAATTTTTGTGCAAATTATAATTTTTAAAATTTCAAATTCCAATTTTTCATTATCCATAAGAAAGTTATTGACTTGCATATTGATCTTGAATCTTGAAACTTTCTATACTTACTTATTAATTTTGGTTTTTATTATAAATTTTTCAGTGTCTCTACATAGGTAGTCTTGTACTTTGCATCCCAAAATAGTTTTATTTCTTCCTTTCCAATATTTTTCTTTCTTCCTTCCTTCCTTCCCAAGATTTTCAGTATGATGTATCAAAATGATTAGAGTGGATATCCTTGCCTCATACCTGATCTTGAGAGGATGGTGCCCAGTCATCACCATTAAGTAGGGCTTATTTAAAAGCTTTTCATTTTGTTTTTGGTGAAAGCTTACAGAGCAAGTTAGTTTCTTTTCAACAGTTCTTACACATATTTTCGTGACATTGATTCCAGTCCCCACAGTGTAGCAGCACTCTTCCACTTCCTCCCTCTGTGTACTGTTTCCGTTTATCCTTCCTGTCTTCTGAGCTTTGCCCCTGAACCACATGTTGCCCTTTTGGTCTCTTTTTTTTACCTTTTTAAATGAAAATAACTTTTTTAATGGCTGATTATTAAGTAGATTTTGGGTAGATGTCCTTTTTTTGAGTTTAAGACCCTCTCCCTATTTTAAGTTTGCTGAGAGTTTTTACATGAACGAGTGTCGGATTTTGCCATATACTTTTTCTGTGCCAATTGACATAAACACGGTTTTTCTTTAGCCTGTTGATATGGTTGTTTTTATGCATCCGTTTTTGAATACTGAGCCAATCTTGTATCCCTGAAATAAATTCTATTTGGTTGTGGTGTGTAACTCTTCTTACACATTGTTGGATTTCGTTTTCTAACACTTGATGATGTTTGAGTTTGTATTCATGAAATAGTCTGAGACATAATAGTCTGTAGATTTCTTATAATTCCATTATCTAATTTTGGTATTAGAGTAATGGTGACTTCATAAAATGCATTTGAAAGTGTTTCCTCTCCTGCTTTTTTTGGACATTCTTGAGAATTAGTATTTCTTCCATATGTTTTTGAGAGAACTCACCAGTGAAGATCATGAGTCTGGTATTTTCTTTATAAAAAGTTATTGATTATTATTTTAAAAATTTCAAAAAATATAAAGCTATTCATGTTATCTATTTTTCCTGTTGTGGACTTGTTAGTTTGTACCTTGGAAGAAATTGGTACATTTCATCAAATTATTGAATGTGTGGGTATAGAGTTGAAATTAAAAAAGAATTTTTCATTTAGCTCAAAGTATTTACATTTTTTCCTTGCATTATTTCCTTGATTCATGAATTGCATGTAAGTGTGTATTTAATTTCCAGACATTTGAGGATCTTTTATCTCTTTTCTGCTATCAATTTAAAGTTTAATATCCTGTGGTCAGAAAGAATATTTGTATGACTTCTGCTCTTATTTAAATGGTCTGGAATGTGGTCTACCTGGGTGAATATTGCATGCAAGCTTCAGAAGAAGGTGCTGCTCCTGGATGGGTTATTTTATAAATTTTGCTTACGTCAGTGGATTGATAGTGCTATATCCTAATTTTAATAGTGGATTTTATCTATCTTCCCTTTCAATTCTATCATGTATTTTGAGTTCATTTGTTAGGTGTGTACTTGTTAGGATCATTCCATTTCTTTGAGCTGTAAAGAAAAAATGGCAGGGACAAAACCAAACCAAACTCACTATCAACATAGTGTATCCAAACTTCTTAAACAGGGGCTGGTTCACTGTCCCTCAGATCCGTTGGAGGGCCGGACTATAGTTAAAAAAAACCCCATGAACAAATTCCTATGCACACTGCACATATCTTATTTTGAAGTAAAAAAACAAATGGGGCAAAGACACCCGACAGGCGGGATAAATGTCCTCAGTGGGCCACATGTGGTAGAAGTTCTGATAAGGAGTTGGACTTCTATTTGAATTGTGGTGAAAAGGTTTTAGTCTGGAGTTTAATGCAGCCACTCCCCACCCCCACCCCCACCCCCAGCAAAGATTTCTTTGGCAGCACTATAAAGATTAGAGGGGAAGAAGGTTGGAGATAGGAATTGAGATTGGAAGTTTGGCTTAGGATGGTAGTAGTGGAGATGAAAAAAAAAGGCTAGATGTGGGTTTATATTAGAGATAGGGCTGACTTACTTACTAATGTGAGGAGTGAGGAAGTGAGGATGAATCAAGGATGATATCCCGGCTTCTTGTTTGTGTAAGTTGGTAGAAGATGGTACTGTTTACTGAAATAGTAAATCTGGACCAGGAATAGATTTGGAAGAGACAGTAGAAATTCCATTTTAATCATGTTTTATTTAAGATATTGATAAGACTTTCAAATAGAAATATCAAGTAGAGTTGGATTTTGAATCAAGAATGTAGGATACATGGATTTGGTAGATAGGCAGTATGTAGATGGCATTCTAACTCATGGAAATGAGAAATATGATTCAGAGAGAGAGTATAGCACAGGATCAGAAAGGGTACAGGGATTTTTTTCAGGGGATTTCCACCATTTAGAAGTGCAGGAATAGGAGACTGAGAAAGACTTGGAGAAATTGGACCTAGGAAAAACACCATGAATGTGTAATGTCTTGACAAATAATCACAAGACAGACATGAAAGATAAAGACATGACTTCTAACATGTACTGCATCTTCAGAACCCTGTAATATGCAAAGTGAGAAAAAACTTTACAGGCAGATTAATGTATTTGTTTTTTTCAAAACCATTTTATTGGGAGCTAATACAGATATCATATCATTCACATCAAGCAGTCATATACAATTGCTACCACAGATGAATCTATTTGAAACACTCTAAAAGAACATGAAAATATCCAACAGAAATAAATGGTGTCTATCTAATTATACTGGCGTAGGAATATAATTATTTTTATTTTGATATTCTTGAAATTTTTATTTCTAATTAAGTTATAAAATAATTTTTTAAATTGTACCTTGAAGCGGGAAGTATTTCTCGTTTTTTGCCATGACTACATTGTGTTAGTGTCACCTAGTGGCAACATGTGATGTTGCAGTCATATATGGCAATGGAAAGAACAAAACAAAAGCAAAGCTCCAAAAGAAAACAAACCTAAATTACAAAAAGCAAAAGAGGAATTTTCTGGGGAGATTTTAGGTGTGAATCAATAATTTATTAGCTTATCCAAGTCCAAAAGTCTTTAGCCGTCCCCCGCATAGCCCATTTACTTGTGAACAGATTTAGTATATGCCTCTTTCTGTCTTTCAGTTTGTTACCCTTTCCGAGTGTTTTGCTCCCACCTTAATGTTGTCCCTGCACTCCTCACAGTTACTCATCACATTGACCTGTTTTATTATCTTCATAGCATTTACAGTTAATCACAGTTATTTCATTTGCTCCTTTGCTTGTTTACTATACCTGCCATCCATAGTCACTCATGTGACCCTCATGCTGAGGAGGTGCCTGCTGTTTAGTATATGTGTTCTGTGGAGAATAGTTATGTAAATATGTGAATGTATGGCAATTGTAGACAGGATTGGAATAAAGTAGAGCTCTATCCAGAAGACAGAATCACCTGTGTTTGATACATGAATGCAGTGTGAAAACTTTTTGTTTTATTTTGTTCTGATCAGGTGGGAATGTGTCTGCAAAAGTTCTAGAACCTAGGGTATTGTTTTCTTATTCATTCAATTTCATTCTCTCAGAAAAAGTATTTTAGGTACAGCACTGATCCTGAGGAGATAAAATTTTGAAAACATTTAGCTTTATTTAAGTGATTTTACTGAATGTACTTTTGTATATGTGTCAATTTTCAGGTATCTGTAATATCATGTTAAAGTACTTTCTCTTTATTTAAAAAACAAAACTGTAATTTCTAGAAGAAATGTAGAATCAAACAGCAGTAAATCTGTCTGATTGCGATATGGGTAGGAATTGTTTCTTTTTTCAGGGAACAATATGGTTCTTTTAGTCTGGAAACTCAGGGTGAAGTTTTGTGACCCAGTCCAAAAAGTAGCCTTTCTAGTGTTGAGATAATTTTCTAGTTTGTGAGATTAGTTTTCACATGAAATATCTGTAAAAGCCAAAGATTGGTTTGGTATGTATTAGTTCATGTTTTAATCAAGATTTTAATTTTTTAATCTCTATAGTTTTGACCACGTGAATGTGGGAAGAGAAGTTTGTGGAGCTGAAATGGAGGTCAGAGCTTCAGTGCAGAAGGCCGGGGGGTCATCCGATTCTGTGGCTACACTGAACAGTGAGGACTTTGTTTTGGTTCCACAGCATGCAGATGAGACTTCTACAAAAGACGACGAAAGACCTAGACTAAAGGTAAGTTCTTCTTTTTCACAAACTATGCACTTTTAAATTACAGTTTTTAAACCAGTCAAACATATCTCAGGACATGTTGTCGGACAGGACAAGATATGACAAAATAATTTATAAATTATCAAGGGTTTGTGAGGGAGGGGGGAGCGGGGAGGGAGGGGAAAAATGAGCTGATGCCAGGGGTTTAGGTGGAGAGCAAATGTTTTGAGAATGATGAGGGAAATGAATGTACAAATGTGCTTTACACAATTGTATGTATGTATAGATTGTGATAAGAGTTGTATGAGCCCCTAATAAAATGATTTAAAAAAAACCTGAAAAACCCCCTCAGGAATAGTAGTGGGAGTAGCAATATCATGAGGGGAGGGGGATGTTGGACGGGTGGGGGAAGGCAGAGAAAGGTGGAGCCCATCACAAGGTTGGATATATAGGCTCTTCCCCTACAAGGAGGCTGAACAACAGAAACGTGGGTGAAGGGAGACAACGGACTGTGTAAGACATGAAATAACAAAAACAATATATAATTAATTGATCAAGGATTCACAAGGGTGGGAGAGTGGGGAACGAAGGGAAAAAAAGAGGAGCTGATACCAAGGGCTCAAGTATAAAGAAAATGTTTTGGAAAAGTTGATGGCAACGTATGTACAAGTGTGCTTAATATAATTGAATGATGTACTGTTATAAGATTTGTAAGAGCTCCCCACCAAAACGAATTTTTTAAAAGTTCATATAAAATGGGGGGATAAAAAGCCAAAGGTTTTTCTCTAGTACTGACCTTGAGAAGAGAATTCAATGTTTGACTTTCCCAGAGGCTATTTACTTACTTGCTTTTGGTATTTAACTGTTAATTTGCAATCTTAGAAAGAAAATGTAGGAAGGAAAAAAAAAAGAAAAGGGACAATAATTTGGCAAGTTAGGCTTAACATGCCAAATTAGAGCTTATTAATTTAGTTTATCTGGATTTTTGGGGTGGGGGGCATGGTGTCTCTTACTGCTGGACTTTAGCAGCGGCGTAAATACATGGTTGTGCTTCACTTTCACTGCCAGATGCTTTTGTCTTTATGGGTTTTATTGTAAGTTAGCTGGTAACATTTATTTCACGTGATTTAACAGTTTACATAATTCTGTATTTTAAAGTATATGTCATATTTTATTTATTTTTCTTTTTACCATTATGTTACCTTTCCTAAATCAAAGAAATCTAAGCAAACCCAGATTTATATATATATATGTATATGTATAAATAAATTATAAACTGTCATGTAGTGGTTAGAGTGAAGGTCAGCGATTCAAACCCACTACCCACTAGCTGCTCTGTGGGACAAAGAGATGCAGTCTGTTTCCCTAAGGATTTAGAGCCTTGGAAGGCCTATGGGGGCTGTTCTACACTGGCACCATACAGGGTTGCTATGAGTTGGAATATCTTAACAGCAGTGAGTATGGCTTTGGGTTTTAGAAGAGGACTAGAAAAATTAGTCAGAAAGTGGTATAAATAATTTATGGCTTTTATTCAATATTAACTATCAAATCAAAGGAATAGTAGTCTATCAATACAATAAAACATATTATAAAATCAGATTAAGTATTCACTTTACCTTATGTCATATATATGTAACTTTATAATTTTTTAATCATTTTATTGGGAGGTCTTAACAGATATCATGACATTCCATAGTTCAATCACATCAAGCAGCATTATACATTTGCTACACTGTCACTTTCAAAACATTTTCTTCCTTCTTGAACTCCTTGATATTAGCTTCCCTTTATCCCCCAACCCTTATCTATCTGTCTATCCATCATCTGTCTGTCTATCATCTATCTATCTATCTATCTATCTATCTATCTATCTATCTATCTATCTATCTATCTATCTATCTACTGCATCTTAAACCATCCAATATAGCCATTTACATGCAATTCTGTTGTTTCCTCCTCTTGAGTGGGTTATACAGTCATCAGTGCTATCAGCTGTCCCCCGTCACCCCCCCCCCACACACACACACACCAGCCTCACATTCGCTCAGAGAACCATTACTCTTGTTACTGTTTCTGAAGGGCTATCTATCTTGGCTTTCATATACCGAACGATCTTAATTATATACTCGAACATATACAACTCTAACATGATTAATGAGGGAAAACAAACAAAAAACCCAAACCATAATAGGGGAGGAAATATTGAAGAACTAGAGCAATGTTTCTCAACCTTCCTAATGCTGTGACTCTTTAACACAGTTCCTCATGTTGTGGTGACCCCCCCACCCATAAAATTATTTTTGTTGCTACTTCATAACTGACTAATTTTGCTACTGTTGTGAATCGGGCAACCCCTGTGAAAAGTCATTCAACCCCCAAAGGGGTTGTGACCCACAGGTTGAGAACCGCTGAACTAGAGGCTAGTTAACAGTATGTGCTTCATCAGTCCTATACCATACCATGGATTCATCATCCCCCTGTGTGGCCCTTCTGAGAGGGACGGTCCAATTAACTTGCAGGTGGGTTTTGGCTCTCCACTACATCCTCACCTCTTCATATCGATTTGCTTACTTGGTTTTGAACTTCTGATACCTTTTCCTATCGACACCTCATGATCACACAGACTGGTGTGCTTCTTCCATGTGAGCTTTGTTGCTTCTCTACTAGATGGCTGCTTGTTTGACTACACACCTTTAAGATACCAGACACTGTATCTTTTAGTAGCTGAGCACCATAAGCTTTCTTCACCACATTTGTTTATGCACTCATTTTGTCTTCAGTGATTGTTTCAGGAAGGTGAGTATCTTATAATGCTACCTTATTGGAACAAACCATTCTTTTTAAAAAAAATCATTTCATTGGAGGCTCATAGAGCTCTTATCACAATCCATCCATCCATCCATCCATCCATCCATCCATCCATCCATCCATCCATCGTGTCAAGCACATTTGTGCATTTGTTGCCATCATCATTTTCAAAACATTTTCTTTCTACTTGAGCCCTTAGTATCAGTTCCTCATTTTCCCCCTCCCTTCTCACCCCTCTATCACAAACCCTTGATAATTTATAAATTATTATTATTTTTTCATGTCTTACACTGACTGATGTCTCCCTTCACCCACTTTTCTGTTGTCCGACACCCAGGGAGGGAGTTATATGTAGGTCGTTGTGATTGGTTCCCCCACCTTTCCCTTACCCTCCTGGTATCGCTACTCTCATTATTGGTCCTGAGGGCTTTATCTGTCCTGGATTCCCTGTGTTTCCAGCTCTTATCTGTACCCATATACATGCTCTGGTCTAGTCGTATTTGTAAGGTAGAAGTGGGATCATGATAGTGGGGAGGAGGAAGCATTAAAGAGCTAGAGGAAAGTTGTATGCTTCATCTGTGCTATATTGCACCCTGACTGGCTTGTCTCTTCCTTGTGACCCTGCTGTAAGGGGATGTCCAATTGTTTACAGATGAGGGAACAACTACTGTATTCTTGTACTGTGGTTAGATTTAAATAGAAGCCCAAAGTCCATCATGTTGCATTTATATACATATATAAACAAATATATCTATATTTGAATAATTATATATTTACATATATATGTATACTTATATATATTCTTTTTATTTGTTTTTCTTTCCTGTTTTCTTTTTTCTTTCTTCTTGCCCACTATTATGTTTACCCTTCGTTCACCTCTCAGTAACTCTTCTAAGATACAATTCTATTGATCAGACATGACCAGAAAAGCTACATCTTCCTTGCCATCCATTTTAGAACCATTACTATTCCCCTGTACCCATCTTTATTGATTCACCACTCTCCTACCCTGCCTCCTCCCGTCTCATGCCCCCCCTGGAACCGTCGGTCCTGTTGCTGTCTCCGAAGGACTGCCTATCCTGCCTATATTGTATAGATAAACATAAAAAACAAAACAAAATGAAGATAAAATATAAACAACATACAAGTAGTCACAAGTCTATCAGGGATCCTGACACAGAGCAGATGAACATCTCTCTGTTAAATAGAGAGAAGGACATGCTATAATCCATCAGTCTTAGTCTAGGGTTCTATAGCTGGGTCCCACTTACCTAAGAACACATACACCCTTTTGGTCTTCAGCATTTGTGTCTTATTCCCCCCACTCCCCCTTACACCTTTAGACTTTCCGTGGAGTCCTCTTGTGTGCAAACCCCAACCGGTTCAGATGGAGTGCCAAGTCAAAAGTCTACAATTGGCATTCCCCAGAGACTTTGTGTCTTTGTTCCCATCACTGGTCTGTTGCACTCCCCTCTTGGTTTGCTTTCAAGTGGGTGGGTCAGACCGGCCACTCTCCCTTGAGCTGTATCTTCAGGACAGTCTTTTTTAGCGCTATCATCTATGAGGAGGTCATCATGTCTTGAGCTGAGGCCAGCCCTACAGTCATCTTGGGAAAGAGCTGCTCTGAGCATGGACATTGTCCTCAAGGGTTGGCACACTGGAATGATGCCTACTCTTGCTCTCCCTTTCCTGTGGAGATATAAATAATACCTTCCCCTTGGGTGGGTTAGTGCCCTAACCCCTGAATTGCTGTCTTTATCTTCCTCCACCCCTCTGAGGGCATTAAAGGCATAGAAGAGCGTGGAGGAAAGATGCCTTTCAGCACAGGTGCTGTTTGCATCTGTTTTTGATGACATGAATCTCTCATCATTGGTCTGGTTCATGCTAGAGGATCTGGTCCTCATCCCGGGACTTGTGTGTAGTGTGCATTTTCCCTTATGTCCATGTAATTTTATTCATACAATTGTTGGATTTAATTCACATATTTGTGTTCTAGAATTATTGTTTAAACTAGTGCTTGGACACTAGTTCAAATAATTTTGAAGTAAGATGAACTATGTTTATCTTGTTATAACAAGAAATTCAACTTTTTAAATGATTTTCAGAATAGACACTATCTTGTACAATAAGTCATCTTTCTTTCAAATGTCATTCATTTAAAGTTATCTGGTATTTAGGATACCTAAAAGGTTTTTTTAAAGTAAAATAAAATCAAAGGGATTCTTTGTAAATAAAATCTCAGTTGAAATGTAGTTGAAAACTATTCATTTTGAAATTAATAATCCTTTTCTAATTTTTTCAATTTTTAATTTGTGATTTTAAAGTATCCCCACTGCAGCTGAGTTGATTTTAAGTTACATTGTAGGGCATAGTAGAAACCATAGGGTTTCCAAGGCTGTAAGTCTTTAAAAAAAAAAAAAACATTTTATTGGGGGCTCATACAACCTTTATCACAATCTATACGTACATCTATTGTGTCAAGCACATTTGTACATTTGATTCCATCACCATTCTCAAAACATTTGCTTTCTACTTGAGCAAGGCTGTAAATCATTAGAGAGGCAGACTGCCACATGGCTCTCTCATGGAGCAGCTGGTGGGTTTGAACTGCTGAACTTTTGGTCAGCAGCCAAGCACTTAACCACTGCACCAGGGTCCTTAATTATTATACTTTTGTGAATCCAAATGCACCTGTGTACATTGGTTGTTTTTAGTAGCTATTTCTATGTGTCAATATTAAGTTTAAAAAAATTCCTACAGAAAATAAATATTGTAATAAAATTAAGCTTTAGAGCCATAGAATTGAAACAGAAATGTTTTGTTATATCTATAGATAGCTTCTAATGGCGATGAGCAGTTGGAGAAAGCCATGGAAGAGATTTTGAGAGATTCTGAAAAAGGACAAAACAGTCTTGTTAGTTCTCAGAATTCCAGTGAGATTTTGGATCATTCATTTGGAGATATTTCAGCCATTCAAACAAATAAGCCATCTCTTCAGTTAATTTTGGATCCATCTAATACAGGTATTGTATTGAACTTTTAGAAACCACTGGTGAAATGGGGTAAAGTGATAAGCTTTTTCAGATCAACATTTGAAAATCCTTTTTTTTGGTTTTTTAAGATTGACCAGCTTTCCAGTTCTGGTTTGGAGTTTCTACCTTCCTCCTTTTATTTCTGCCAGTTTTTCTACTTGAATGTTCTTTGAGAGCAGAAACTGTATCTGGGTCCTCATTTTAGCCCCAGTACTTGGTACATAGTAGGTCTCCAGGAAATACTTAATAAATTAAATACTAATTAAAACTCTTGGGTAGCAGAGAATAGTAAAATGGACACAATCTTTAATTCAATGTGACATTTTATTGTTTTATTACACTTATTTTGATTTATAATTGCTAAAAATTCAAATACAGTGGCATGCCTACTCTGTCAGTGTTTTAATAATAAATTTCTAAAATGAGTCGGATTTGCACCAGGAATACCAGCTTATAAGTTAAGATTCTTTTGGATACAAGAAAAACAAACAAACCGAGTCTAACTCCAATTTTTGCTGGTTAATATTAGATATGTGGCTCAATCTGGTTCTAGTTATGTTCCTTTATAAGTTACTCAGCTCCCATCTTTTCCATGTCAGCTAGATCTTTACTTGATTCCCCTCACAAGTATAATATAGTTATTAGCAGAAAACTGGTAGGACTGGCAAGGTGATTTATTTATGCCTGGTGGCAATGAGTGAGGCTCTACTGCTCTTTCAACTAAAGTTCTGAGTTTTACTCTATTTGGACTAACTGAACTATTTCTTGGTGGTCTGAAAACTGACATTAACTGATAGACCTAGGCCTGTATCACATTCATACCTCTCAATAAGTTACTGTGCCAAGGAGATGTCCTGTCTTGGCTCAGGATTCTGAGGATCCATTTTTGAACTTTACATAGAGTAAATATAGCCACATTGTATGATTGCTACCCTTGAGTTCATGATATAATATGTGTAGCTAATGCAATCATAATACCTAGCAAGGCAAGAATGTTTCAGCATTAGGAAACTCTTGTCAGTATGATTTGCTATAGGAAGAGGTAAAAAGATAAACATATGTATTGTATAAATAGATACAAAATAAGCATCAGATAAACATCAACATTTACTTATATACACATACATATGTGTGTACACATAATATTCTTAGCAAACCGAAAATTTAGTTAATTAGATTAGTAGAAGGAAACTCATTAATAGTATCTTTCAGAATCCATGATTCATTTTGTCCTAAAATTTCAGCTGTATTACCATTAAAGTCAAGAAAAATTAGGACATGTTAACTGTCCTTCATACTGTAGTGGTGAATCCAGCCTATGAAAGATGACAAAATTTGAAAAAGAGAAAAAAATGATCACAATTTACAAAATGGCAAATGACAAGTTATTCAATTTAAAGACTCAGTGAAGTTGTCAGAATTCAGGTGGGATAGACTCAAGGTCATAGTTTGGCTCTCGTCAATTTGTTCCAATTTTCTTCAGCTTTAACTTCAACTTACATATGAGCAATTTTCAGGGGCTACTTCCTCTGAAGTTAATTTATGATGTGACATGGATCATGATTCATTCTTCTGTATATGTAAACCAATTTTCTGATCACCATTCATTGTAGAGACTCTCATTGAATGAATATGGCAAATCATTTGCTTATAGATATATGGATTTATTTCTGGACTCTTATAAGCCTTCTGTTCTACAGACATGGATTATCCTTTCATTTATTTAGGTCTTTAATTTCTTTTAGCCATATTTTGTAGTTTTCAGTGTACGAGCCTTTTACTTTTCTGGTTAAAATTTTCCTTAGGTACTTTATTATTTAGATGTTACTGTGAATGCTGTTTCCTCAATTTTCTCTACGGCTTACTTATTTTTGATCACAGAAATCTGACAAATGTTTGTGTCTTGACCTTTTACCCTGCCACTTTACTAAATTCATTTATCACTTGTAATACCTTTCCTGTGGGTTCTCTGGTCTTTCTGTGTATTGAACAATCTGCAAAAAGGAATAGTTTTACTTCCCTCTCTCTGATGTGGATACCTTTCGTTATTCTGTTTTTCTAATGCTCTGGCTATATTAGTAAGCTTTTAGTATCCTTTTCTAATTATACGTTTTGAGCTTTCATTTTCAATAAGAGATTTTAGTTGCCTTTTCATAGTTGTAATGAACATAGTTTTGATTAACAAAATTGTGATTAACATATTTGATAAACTTCAATGGCAAGGAACTGTTTGGAAATTATCTAGATAAAGTGATCTAAACTGAAAATTAAATATGTATTATTTGCCAGTTATAAAATTGGATAGATGAACTTTTGCTGAAGTGGTATGATAGTGTCTATCTTATGGATTTGCCATTTTTGTGATCTTCTACTTGTGTCTGGGCGGTGCTTCCCTCTGTTGTTCATGGGGTTGCTCGGAGGCAGGGTCGACTTGCTGGCACCAACAGCAACAGAAGCAAGACTGGCAACGTGGATTCAGCTCCTAATACTTTTACAGTTGCCTGCTATGTGCTAAGATACTATCTGGATACAAATATGGGGCTTATCTTCCATAGTCTTTGTTACTTTTCCTATCTTTTTGCAGAGAACAGGGCCAGATAACTTAAAAAGTGTGACTTCAATAGGACTGAATTTATAGTTGTTTAGGTGGAGTTAAATCTCTTTATTTTGAAGTGTGATTTTGCCATTTTGAGAAGTCTTTGTTAAAAAGATATTTTTAATATTTTTTCTGCTCAGCTCACTATCTGCTATTCATAATGGGATAGTTACCATTAAGTTTTGTCTATGTTAAAACTGCAGTTATGATACATTTAGTTGTGGCTGGGATAAGGTCTAGGTGGTGGCTAGGATGAGGCAGAGTAGGTTGGTGAAAAGACCACTCACTAGCCATTAAAAAAACATCATTTTTCGATGATTAATTTTTCAAATGATAGATATTGAGTAGCTATTCTTTGGTGATTGTTATGTGCCATTGAGTGGATTCTGACTCCATATGACAAAGCAGAACTACTCACAGTGTTTTCCAGGTGGTAAGGCAGTAATCTTTATGAGAGTAGACCGCCAGGTCTTTCTCTCACAGACCTGCTGGATGGGCTCAAATTGCCAACCTTTCAGTTAGTAACCAAGCACTTAACTGTCGTGCCAACAGTGCTAGATACTGTAATAAGTGCTAGGAATAAAAAGAGGCTGGGATAGTCCCTTCCTCTCAGAGCTGGTACTCTATAAGAATAGAATAAAAATGACACTTGGCTAATAATTCATCCATTTTAGACATAACCATAGAGATGAAGGCATATCTGGAACTTGGGTATCATGTGTACTTGAACCCTATCACTCTTCCTCTCTGACTGTGTGACCTTGGATGAGCTTCTCAACCTGTCTGCAGCTCAGTTTTTTTTTAATCTGTAAAAGTAGAATCTACCTTTAGGAGTTTTTGGAAGATTAAATGACAATATGTATATATAATATTTTTTAAAATACCTGGCTATTAAGATGTTAGGTTACTAATTGCTATGGTTACTATGGTTACTATGGTTTGTCACCATAATCACCAGTAGAAGTGTTGGAAAACTTGAAATCTCCCGTTCCCGACAAACACAATAAAATAAAATATTAGGCTCAACAATTCAACATATCTTCTAGAAATGGACATGGAGCAAGGTATAAACCCATCATATCCTTTGAAGCACCTTGGCAGAATTCCTGGATTCTTATGGAACATTGTCATTTAGAACATATTTAAATACTCTATTCCACTATATTTTGTTTGAAAATTTTTATTTCTTTTGGAATAAATGAGAAATAATTGCACTGTGGAAATTTACATTGACTTTTGAAGGTCTTGGATTTTTTTTTAACCCTTCAGAAATCTGTACACCCGGACCATCTTCTCCAAGTGGACTAACTGAAGAAGATAGTGTTTTATTTAACAAACTGACTTACTTAGGCTGTATGAAGGTTTCTTCCCCACGTAATGAAGTGGAGGCTTTACGGGCGATGGCAATTATGAAGTCTTCCAATCAATATCCCTTTCCTGTTACTCTGTATGTGCCAAATGTTCCAGAAGGTTCTGTGAGGTAAGTTCTGATTTTTTTCTTGTAGACATGTATTAAACTTTTTGTGAGTGATGAGGATATTACATAATTAATGAGGTATAGAACCTACTATGAATTTAGTTATACTCTGGAAACACTGTGTGCAGGCTTAGATTGTACTGCTTATTTGCAAGGAACATTTACAAAATCATACTTAGAGATAAAATGGTAAAATACTTGTTTCTCCTTTTTTCATGATCATGGGAATATTAGGGAGGTTAGCAGGCTAACACAAGTCAGGATCTGAAAACATTAAGGATATAGTCATTGTTTCACATCAATACTTCTCCTCAGCCAGCTGCCAAGTCTCTCTGTAATTCTCACCCTCTCAGCCATGTGGTCCTTTGAATCTGCCTTCATAGTCCAGGAACCCCACCTGCTGCTCTGCTTCATTGTCTCAGAGTCCTTCTGCTGCTCCTCTATTCCATCTCATGGTCTCCTTGCCTTAGATTCTGGTCTCAGCCTTGATTAGCGGCATCCAGTGTACTCTGCTAGTGGCTCTTCTTCCTTAATGGTTCTAGCAATTCTCTCTACTTCTGCGATAACTTTCATATTTGGAGATGTGGTTTTTGTCTTTCTGTGGACCATATCTGGAAGGAAACAAAGGGTATTGACTTTCTTCACACTATCTAGTAAGGTAGAGACTGAGAATATTCCTACCTTAATCCTACAATTAGTATGTTTATCTCTATTTTGAAAGCAAGTAAAAACATGCCTTCAGTTTGTCATATAACAGAGGTTCAGAAAATTATAGTGAGTCTTATAATATAAACTTATACATAAGACTAGAAAGAAGCAAAATAACTTTTTGTTTTACGCTTACTTCAGAATACTATTTATTATTATCATAACTTTGAATTTCTTTAAATGTCAATCAGATTATATTATCCTTTTGCACTTGGCCTTGTCATATTTATTATGGTTTATACAATTTAGCAGATGTGGCTATTGATAAATTACTTCTCTGACTTGATTTCCTACCCCACCCCCTCCCTCACACAGATAATAAATGAACCCACTGTTAATTAAGTCAGTTCTGAGTCATAGTGACCCTTTGTAGGGTTTCTGAGGGACTGACAGTTTTGGCCACCATCAACATGTGGTTAGCAGCTAATATTTATTCCACAGCACCAGGGCTCCTTATAGAAGGAGGCTTGTCACTTCTGTAGACCTAGAGTGTAAAGTAGCATCTGTTACATAGTAGGATTCCAGTAAATCGGAGCAAATAAATAGAATAGATTTAAGAAACTAGGTCGAATGTGTTCCAATCCTAGACTATTAAACGTTGCAAAAAGATTACCTGAACCAAAATGAGAGCAATATAAATTTATAAAATTTGGGTGAAAATGTAGTAAATTTGTTTTTTCAGGAAAGGATTAATAAATATATTGTTTTTGACATCTCCTTACAGGGTCTTTTAACATTATCTGTTTGGAGTTGGCAATGGTGTAGTGGTTACTTACATGTTGGGGTGCTAACTGCAAGGTCCTTAGTTCAAAACCATGAACTGCTGTCTGTGGGAGAAAGACAGGCCTTCTTAATCCTGTAAATATTTATAGTTTCAGAAACTCTCAAGGGCAGTTTTACCCTGTTCAATAGGGTTGCTGTAAGTTGGCATTAACTCAATGACAATGAGTTTATTTTTGGGTTTTATTTGGTTTCAATGTGCCAAACATACGTTCACCAAGACCTAATATACTTACCGTATATACTCGAGTATAAATCAACTCGAGTATCAGCCAAGGCACCTAATTTTACCACAAAAAGTGCATTAAAAATGCGCTGAAAAACTCGGCTTATACACAAGTATATACGGTACTTGCTTCTCCATCTCTGATGGCTGATATTTCTTTCTTTTTTGTGGTGGGTGGGTGGTATAAATTTTTATTTCAAGAGCTTAGATAGCTTCAATATCCAGATCGTGGCAAAATCAGGACACATGTAAAATATAATACATTAGCTTCACAAAAGGTACAAAAAAGTACAGTAAAATTAATGCTTTTGTTACAGGAAATGTATGACACAAATAATATAAAATTAAAAAGTGAAAAAATGTAGCACTGGTTTCCTAAGATACAAGTTTACTCTTTACCACCAGAGCCTGCAGGCCCAGACAGAGTGGCAGCAGGGCATATACCCACCCCTCGGGTTCTGGGGAACCTGGTATTAAATTTGGCCCATAATGCTGCTCAGCCTCTAATATACCCCACGCTGCTAACCAACTAGGTCTGGAAAAAGTAAACAGGAAAGTGATTTACAGTGGGAAAATTTTAAATACGATGCACATGGGACAGACCATAGAAAGTTTGCCTAGTTAAATTTGGTACATACTTGTGTCCACTGATACCCAAATGGAGCAGTGCAGTCAGCTGTTGTGCCTGCCACGGCCTCAGTATGGCTTTTAGTTATTCTGGTGGCCTCCACGTCGCTGGTTCTCCCCATAATTTGTACTACCCTGACCACTTCCACCACTCATACTCCTGCCTCCTAGTTTCTCAGTTTTAAATTCTGATAGTGTCTTGAGTTTTTGTTTTTGTTTTTTTAATTAACCATTTTTTAGGGGGTTCTTAGGAATATTGTAACAACCCATCATTCAGTAGTATTAAGGACTAGTACATATGTTGCTGTCAACTTTTCCAAAACAATTTCTTTCTACTTGAGCCCTTAGTATATGCTCCTTTTTACCCCCTCCCTCACCCACCCTCTACCCTCATGAATCCTTGATCAATTATATATTATTGTTATTTTGTGTTTTACACTGTCTGTTGTTTCCCTTCACCCACATTTCTGTTATTTGTCCCCCTGGGCGTGCACTAAATATCCAACCTTGTGATGGGTTCCCACTTTCTCCCCCTCCCCCCTGCCCCTGCCATCTCCCTACCCTCATGATATCAGTACTCCCACCTCTGTTCCTGAGGGTTTTTTTGTCCTGAATTCTTTGTGTTGAGGGCTCTTATTGTACCAATGTGTGTACTCTTGTCTAGCTGGATTTGTAAGGTAGAACTGGGTCATGGTAGTGGGTGGGGGAGGAGGAAGGATGAAGCATTCAGGCACTAGAAGAATGATGTGTGTTTCTTTGGTGTTGTGAAGTACAGGACTTTATAGTACTGTGTAATTAAGCTCTTAATTTTATTAGGGTTCATTGTAATTCCCCTCATTTTATTCCTCATCCTATTGATGTTTGTTCCTTCCTTTCTTTAGTTAGGTTTGCCATCGGCCTATCAATTCTGTTAATCCTTCCAAAGAGCCAGCTTTTTGCATTGATTTTTTTGCATTGTGTTCTCGTTTTCTCACTTGTTTTTCTCTGCCTTGATTTTTTAATTTCTTTTCTTTTGCTATTAGTAGGATTATTCTGTTGACTCTGCTCTGATTGCTGGAGGCTTTGTGTCAAAGTGTCAACCACGTCTCTTCCTTTTTCATATGTGCATTTAATACTACCAAGCTTGCTCTGATAAGTACTTTTGCTGTGTCCAAAAGGTTTCTTTTACTTTGTAACCGTGTTCTTGTTGCTTTCTAAAAACTTCTTAATTTTGTCTCATTTTGCAGTAGGGAGTTATGCATCCTACAATTACTTGCCCTCATTTTCAAAACCATTCTTCTGTTGATTTCCAGCATTATTGCAGTAGGGAGTTATTCATCCTACAATTATTTGCCCTTGTTTTCAAAATCATTCTTCTGTTGATTTCCAGCTTTATTGTGTAGTGGTCCCAAAAGGAAGTTTGAGTGATCTTTATTTGCTTGAATTTACTCAGGCTTAACTTGTGCCTCAGCATGTGGTCTGTCTTCGAGTATATGCCATGAGCAGTTGAAAAGAATGATTTTTTTTGCATTTGCCTGAACAGCTCTAAAAATGTCTTATTAGATCAGGTTGCCTAATTGTAGAGTTTAGTTCTTGGCTTTCTTGTTAAGCTTCTTTCCCTGTGATTATCTTTCTAGAAGAGCAGTGTATTAAAGTCACCTAATATGATTGTTGAGCCTGTTCTTTTTTCATACTGGAGCATTTGCTTGAGGAATTTTGCAGGTCTCTTGTTGGGCATGTATATATTTATTATGCTGACTTGTCCTTGGTCTCCTGTTCCCTTGAGCCCGTTCTTATACAGTGCCCTTCCTTATCTTTTGTTATGCCAGTGGTTTTCAACCTTCCTAATGCCATGACCTTTTAATACAGTTCCTCTTGTGGTGACACCCCAACCATAAAATTATTTTTGTTGCTACTTCGTAACTGTAACTTTGCTACATGGCATCAAACATTGTTCTTAGGTTTTCTTCAGCTTCTTTGATTAACTTGTTTGACTGTCTTTCCCATTTATTGAAATTTGCCTGCTTGTCCTCGAGGTCACTGGTATGGTTTTCCACTTCTAGTCTGTTAGTGATGTCTGTTAACATGTTATTTGCTTTTGTTACCTAATCCATTAACTCTTATATTTTCCCTTTGATGTGTGGCCTTTATCTCCTCTATCATTTCATCCTTTTTCTGTATTGCTTCCCTCATGTTTTCAGGGGACCCCAATAGCATTCTGAAGATTTCTTTCTGTGGTAGATGAATGTCTGCTTCTTCTATGCACATCATTAATTTCAGGACTTCTTCCGACATTTCCTTTTGTTTTTCCTGTTTTTTCATTGAGGTTGTTGGGGCTGGTTGCTGTCTGCATGTTGTTTTAGAGGAGCTTGGTGCCATTTTCTAGAGAGATGTAGAGTACTGGGCTCTCTCTTTGGGAGAATTGTAGGAATTCTTCTGTGGGCTGCCTGCAGCTAACTGCACTGGGGTTGGTGGTATTGGGCTACTGGTTTCACTCTCTCCCTAGCCAGCCAGTAGTATTCTGTCATTTGGAGGGCCAGTTGGATGGTCATCTCAGGAGACTCTGGTTGGATGGTTGCTGGCTGCGAGGATGGCACAGCAGTGAATGGTTATATGGGAACCTGTGGTGGTGAAACACAAAGGAAGTGCAGTAGGGCAGCAAGGAGAGCAAAGTAACCAAGTCCCTGAGGAATCCTGAAAATAACTTATGACCCAGGGGACACTGCTTAGCACCTCATCTGACTTGTTCGGAAAACATACATAAGGGCTAGCAGACAGGCCTGGAACTATCTATTGTTTTTTTTCTCCTCTTGTTTTGTTTTTGTTTTGCTCAATGTTTTGTCTATATAAGATAGGCAGGATGAACAATCCCGAGGAGAAAACAATGGGACTGGTGGTTCCAGGGTGACATCGGAGAGGAGGGGGCAGGGAGGGGGGGTGGGGAGCCAAGAAACTCAGGGATAAGAGAACAATAAGAAATCTAAAATCGATGGTGAGGGCACATAATGCCTCGTGGGGTTTGATCAAGTACAATGTATTCGAGAGGAATTACTGAGAGCCGAATGGAGGGTGAGCATGAGAGTGGACTAGGAGGAAGGTGAAAGCAAAGAAACTGTAGGCTAAATCTCTTTATAGAAGGATAGATGATATAGGTATATATATATCACTGTATTAACTTATAATGAAAGGGATAGAGGCCAATGTATTTATATTTATATGTTAAGTATTAAGATAGCAGATGGACTTTGGGCCTCTACTCAAGGCTCCCCTTAGCACAAGAACACTTTGATCGAATAGCCTGGCACTCTTTGATACTCACCTTTTTGACACAATTGCTGAAGACATAATGGATGCATAAGCAAATGTGGTGAAGAGAGTGGATGGTGCCCAGCAATAAAAGATATAGAATTTGGGGTCTTAAAACTTGAAGTTAAACAAGCAGCCATCTAGCAGGAAAGTAAATAAGCCCACATAGAAGAAGCACACCAGCCTGTGTGATCATGAGGTGTCAACAGGATCAGGTATCAAAAGATCCAAAACAGACAACTATATTGATGTGAAAGGGGGCTGGGGTTTGGAGTGGAGACCCAAAGCCCACCTGTAGACAATTGGATTTCCCCCTATTGAAGGTTTATAGGGAGGGGATGATTCAACCATGGTGCAGTATAGCACCAACGAAACACACATTATTCCTCTAGTTCCTGAATGCTTTCACCCCCCGACTACCATGACCCAGTTCTACCTAACACATCTCGCATTCCGGAGAACACACTTTGGTACAGATAAGAGCTCTCAACACATGGAATCCAGGACAGATAAAACGCTCTGGAACAGTTGTGGTAGTAGTGATATTACGAGGGTAAGGGAATGGTTGGGGAGGGGGAAAGGGGAGAATGGTGGAACCCATCAGCAGGTTGGATATATAGCAGCCCCCTCCCCGCCCCAAGGAGATGAATAACATAAATGTGGGTGAAGGGAGACCATGGACAGTGTAAGATACAAAATAATAATAACAATATATAATTGATCAAGGAGTCATGAGGGAAGGTTGGGGAGGGAGGGCCAAAAAAGAGCTGATACCAAGGGCTCAAGTAGAAGGAAATTGTTTTAGAAATGATGATGGCAACATAGGTACAAATATGTTGGATACAATTGATATATGAATTGTTATAAGAGCTGTAAGAGCTTCTAATAAAATGATTATAAAACCAGAAAAAAACAGCCAGCTGCCACTCTGGCAGGAAAGAGAAAAGAGAGAAAAAACGGGAAGAGATGTGCCCCAACCAACTGACCATAGGGGTGGAGGTGTTTAAATATTGCCCCGAGCTGTGATAGTGTTGAAATAAAGCCCTTGGGCTGTTCGAGATAGCCTGTTACTGGCTGTCACTGTTGCGGGGCTAAAGCTAAATCACAGCCGACCTCTGCAGTGGTAAGCCAAAAACCCACAGCTCTTCAAAACCTAGTGGATCTGAGTCTAGTTATCTTTATGATGCTCCTCCTGTGACCTTGAAGAGTGGAGTTTCCCTCTCAGTGGCTCTCCTGTGTTGATTTCCAGAACCTCTGGTGTGTGGTACTCGATTGTCATCTTGCCGGATCCGCCTAGTTTTTTAAGGTCAATATAAGTCTTAGAATTTGTGTAAGGGAAGTCAGAAAATTTTTTGCTTTGGGAGCTCACCAGTTCTTTTCACTTCCTATGTTCCACCACTGAATCATCTTTGGAACTACCCTTACCTTTTCTGGAGCAAAGAGTTTCTAATTGGACAATGGCTTGAGGCTTAGATAAAAAAATTATTAAACAGAAAATAAAGTATGCCTGTGTACATTTATTTGCAAGGATATGAAGTGCCTTATTTTCCTGCATTATTTATTTCACTTTATTGTTGTTATTTTAAGGTAGTTATGTTTTCTAGACATGTACTGACATAGTAAAACTGTTTGCCTTTGTTCTTTGATGGCTAATATATTACTTTATTCTTTTATCACTGTTCTGTAGAATTATAGACCAGTCCAGCAATTTGGAGATAGCATCTTTTCCGATCTATAAGGTGTTATTCTGTGCACGTGGTCATGATGGGACAACGGAGAGTAATTGCTTTGCATTTACAGAAAGTTCCCATGGTTCAGAAGAATTTCAGATACATGTTTTCTCCTGTGAAATTAAAGAGGCAGTAAGTATAATATATTGTACTTACAGTATATAGAGATGAGTTAAAATGCATTTTCAACCCTAATTTCATTCTTATGAATTAGTATATATAATCACAAATCACATTACATACTTTTGGGATATATTTCTAAAGAGAGAGTTATTATTTGTAATAACATAGAATGGAATATGGAAAACAGTCTAATATGTCTATGCACTGAAGTGTTATCATAGGTGGGGCACTCATATTTTAGCAGGTATAACAGAAAAATACTTCTTGATGAGCTGTCATCCCATTCCACCCTGATAGTAATGGCTAAGGCTCAGAAGGGAGGCTTTTATGCATCTGTGTTTTCATTTTGTTTAAGTAGATTAGTCTATGGGATTTAAAGAAGTGACTACAACTGTGCCTAGTTCTCTCTTGACCTCTGTAAAAAGGCCATAGGGGCAGTGTCTGACTTCTGATTTCAAGTGGGGAGGGAGGAGAAATACCATCAGCATCAGTTTGTAACTGATTCCTCTGAGGCAGGGGTCAGACTGCCTCTATCCTCCAACATTTTTACCGATTCACACACCAGCTATCCCTTCTGCAGCACTTTCTATGTCTTTTTGATGCCATGACTACACAGAACGCATAGATCACATTCATGATTGTGAGGTTTATCAGGGATGTTAATAGTTTAAAATTCAGGCTCACAATTGGTTCCTTCTTTCCTACCCATTCTCCTTTTACCCTCCCTGTTTTGCCACTCACACCACTGGTCCTATAGGGCTCATCCGCCCTGGATTCCCTGTATTTTCAGTTCCTATCTGTACCAGTGTACCTCCTCTGGTCTAGCCAG
>NW_022111324.1:14754671-14799384 GCF_000313985.2 Echinops telfairi
TCGGGGGTTTAAATGGAGAGAAAATGTTTTGAGAAACGATGTACAAATGCGCTTTACACAATTGATGTGTGTATGGATTGGGGTAACAGTTGTATGAGCCCCTAATAAAATGTTAAAAAAAAATATTCAGGACACAATTTTTTTTGTCGGGACAGGTGTTTCTTAGCTATGTCCGCAGACATACTGTTTTCTTGTTCTCTGCTATGAGGCCTCTTGATCCCTGCCCTCTTGGGCAATGTTAGAAAGCTTTTTAGCTCTTCCAATAAATGCCTGAAATGTACCCCATGCCACTATAAGCTTCCGCCCAGAGGTGCATTGCTTTAGCCCCTAAGCTGGCAAACCTAGTTCCCCCAATTACCATATATACTTGAGCATAAGTCAACCCAAATAGCAGCCGAGGCACCTAATTTTACCACAAAAACTGCATTAAAAATGTGCTGAAAAACTCGGCTTATACTCAAGTATATACGGTAAGTGCTTAGTGGCTTCCCATTCTGCCAGTGAACCTCCATTCTGAAGGCATTCAGTTTACTTGTGGACTGGGAAGACCACTGTTCTTTCTCATGCTCTGGGTCTCCTGCTGCAGGTTCTGTACCATTCCTGTGGTAGCACAGCTTTCTGTCCTGGATGTAGGAAGTTCAGTGCATAGGAATTCCAGGGTCCAAAGGATATACTCCACTCCTGGCACTTATTTTTGGATGGTAGCGAGATTCCTTTTTCTTGCTTCTGAGATGGCACATTTTATACCCAAACGGTTGGCAAAATTGATCAATCCTCACGATAGAGTTACAAGATTTTAAAATCACAATGAATCCCGTTAATAGTTACTCACAATTGAGAATGAATATATATATTCCTATTAGCATCTTCCCTCACCTTCTTTAACTCAGACTCATTAGAAAAGATCAAATAAATCTGATCTGCGTAGTCCTATTTTTTGTCATTTGATGGGAGTTACAAAGATAATGTCTAGAAGTTCAGTCATATAAATAATTTCCTGCATTGAAGCTTCATTGGTGCATGGTGCTTTCACTAAGATACTCCACTAAGATTGTTTTGTAGATCTTCGTGTTTTTCACCACTTGATTATTTATTATGTGCCTTATAGGCTGCTTTTCTTGAGTACTAGCCTAATAAAAACTACAGGTCCTCAAGTGCAGTGTACAGTTTGAATATCAGAAGTAGTCTTTTGAAGAAGCTAGTAAGTTCTTAGCAATTATTAATTGTCGGTGTATGTTCAGAATGGAGAAGTGTTTCATATTCAAATGATGTTAAAAACGTGGGGAAATAACTTTTGTTTTCTTTACCTAGTAAATTCTCCCCAAACAGGAAGTACTGTATACACTTCTAGAATTTTAGTGCTTGCAACCATTTCAAAGGGATTTCTAACTGAGTTTGAATAGGCAAACTGTTAGATTTGTTTGATTTTGGAAATATAAATTGTGATCAGAAAATGCCGGAAACTCCAGTTATTCCTTGCACTGCTTACTGTGACAGACAAGTAAGCCATTGTATTATCAGTAGTTTATTTCTGACCATAGAATGAAAATTCATGGGATTGTAGATTTCTCAGTGTTTGATATTAAATGTAAGGGGTATACCATTTCTTAAGCCTTGGTCTACCATTTGATTTGTACCAAAATGAATATGTACTCACAAATACAAACATTTTAGTTTATAATCATAGAAGTTTTTTGCTGGAACTCATGATTGTGTCCTGGATTGAGGTAGTACTTCAAGTTTGATTTTTCCTATAATATCTTTTTGACCAAGCAGTCAGCTAAGATTATATATAATCTGCTTGGTCAAAAAGATATTATAGGAAAGTGAATGAATATAAGTATGCTAGTGTGCATAGTTGTTGTAAGCACTGAGTATAAATATACTGAAAGAATATGTGTGTGTTTTTGTATGGATGAATTGGGGCACTATTTCTGATCCTTACAAACTTCACTGCAAAGGTGGAGAAGTTTATGGTAGAGCACTGGCATTTCATGTTGGCAGCTGTCATTTAAGACACCTGTGCAGTTTTTGGATACCTGGTGCTCAACAGCAAGGGAATGAACTTTGAAGCACTGGAGAACTTGCTGCTTGAAGAGGCAGAAACACTGCTGCAGAAGCAAATTGGAAGGGACCTGACTGCAAGCAGTTTCGATAACTGTGACGGTACGAAACCTTCTCTTTTTGGATTTCTTGGTTATGGTGGGCTTAATGTTTGACTTCTTTTTCCAGATGTTTAACAGTGGATAAGCACTGGGAAAGCCCATGGCAGATTCCTGGTACAACCATTTAAAATGTGGTATCAAATACTATTAATTATATTTCTGGAGAGTATATCTTATCTATTGCTGATTATGAGAAAATGATATCACATATTATTTATATTTTTTAGAATACATTTTTCTGTTACATTGTAAGACAGCTGGTAAAATTTGTTGTTTAAAGAAAAACACATGATAATTGTCATTAAATTTTATAAAGACAGATTATTTTAAATGAAGCCTAACCCCAAGCCAAAGCACATCAGTTGTTTCTGAGTTGGTTCTGACTTGTGGGACCCCATGTTCCAGAGTGAACTGCACTCCGTAGGCTTTTTAAGGTTGTGACCTTCTTGAAGGAGGTCTCCAGGTCTTTCTTCTAAGATGGCTCTGGATAGATCAGACTGTCGACTTTCAGTTAATAGTCAAGTGCCTAACTGTGCCACCCAGGGATTTAAATGAAGAATTTTAACAAGTCTTTAATTTGAGTTGATCCTGACTCTTGGTGCCCCCATGTGTTACAGTGTAGAATGTCCCATAGAGTTTTCTTGGGGGTAGTCTTTATGGAAACAGATTACAGGCCTTTCTTTAGTGTTACCTTGTGTGGGGTAGAGCTGTCAACCTTTACATTAATAGTGCAACTTATTTGTATCACCCATTGAACCAAATCTGTTGACATTAAGTCAGTTCTAACTCATAAGCCTTTATAGGACAAACAGAGTGGCACCATAGTGTTTCCAAGACTGTAATCTTTAAAGAAACAGATTGTCACATCTTTCTCCCTTGTAGTACTTGGTGGATTTGAACTACCTACCCTTTGGTTAGCAACTGATTGCTTAACCATTATACTAGCAGGCCTCCAAGGTCTTAGGTAAAGAATAGATCCATTGACATTGCGTTAATATCAACTCAGAGTGACTCTATAGAGGGGTCTCAAGATTGTAAATATTGAAGGGAACAGATAGCCTCATGGATGGCTGGGGTGCTGGGGGGTTTGAACTGCAGACCTGTGATTAGCAGCCCAATGCCTAACCCACAGCACCATCAGTGCTCCTTAAAATAATATAAGTACATAAATACTTGTATGTCACTTTGTCATGCTGTTGTGGCTTTTGCGTTGCTGTGATGGTGAAAGCGATGTCACTGGTCTTTCAAATAACCAGCAAGGTCACCCAAAGTGAACAGGTTTTAGCAGAGCTTCCATAAAAAAAACAAACTACAAAGAAGAAATAAGCTATCTGTTTCAGAGGAATTAGCTGTTGAAAACCCCATGAGTAGCATAAAAACATTGTCAGTTACTGAAAAACCTAATGAATAGAAGCAGAGCATTGTCAGAGATAGTGCCAGAAGATGAGTCCCTCAGGTCGGAAGGTACCCAAAATGTGACTGAGGAAGAGCTGCCTTCTCAAAGTAGAGTTGGCCATCATGACATAGATGGAATAAAATGGGAGTGAAGCCTTTAGTACCTTCATTTGCTGATGGGGCCTGACTTAAAATGAGAAGAAAAAGCTGCAATCATTAATAAATAGTTAGAACTAAATAATTAGAATTAGAAATGTATGAAATTTGAGTCTAGAAAAAATGGAAGTTATAAAAAATGAAAACAATGCACAAATATCAATATTCTAAGCATTCGTGAGCTGAAATGAACTAGTACTGGCTATTTTGAATCAGCAAGCCATATGATTTAGTGTGCTATCAATGACATATTAAAAAATGGTGTTGCATTCTTTGTCTGCAAGGATATCTCAAGATCTATATGGAGTTTAATACTGTTTGTGATAGGATCTATCTCCATTCAAGGAATTCTATCAATACTACTAGTATTCAAATTAAAGCACCAGCCACTAAAGCTAGTGTTGCAGAAATTGAAGAATTCTATGAACTTCTGTAGTCTAAACTGCAGACTTGATCAAACATGCAGTCAAGATGTAGTCAAAATATTGGTGATTGGAATGCAAAAGTTGGAAACAAAGAGTAAGGAACAGTATTTGGAAAATAAAGTCTTGGTGATAGAAACAAAGCTGGAATTTGCATGATAGAATTGTGCAAGACCAATTATTGTTCATAGCAAATACCTTTTTTCAACAATGAAAAAGGACTATACACATGAACTTCAGATGGAATAAACAGAAATCAAATAGATTACATCTGTGGAAAGAGAACAGGGGCTCATTATCAGCAGCTAAAACCAGACCAAGGACTGATGATGGAACAGACCATCAAGTGCTCATATGTAAGTTCAGGTTGAAGTTGAAGAAAATGGAAACAAGTCCACGAGAGGCAAAATATGACCTTGATTATATCCCACTGGATTTTTTATAACATCTCAAGAACAGATTTGATGCATTAAACACTAAGGACAGAAGTCTTGATGAGTGGTGGGATGACATTAAGAACATCAGTATTGTGATGAATTGTATGAGCCCCAGTAAATTGATTTAAAAAAAAAGACAAGAAAGAATGAAAAGATCAAAGAGGATGTCAGAAGAAACCCTGAAACTTGCTCTTGATCGTAGAGTAGCTAAGACAAATAGAAGTAATGATGAATCAAAGAACTGAACAGAAAATTTCTAGTGGCAGCTCAACAAGACAAAGTAAAATGTCATCATGAAAGATGCAGAAACGTAGCGTTAGAAAACCAAAAAGAAAGAAACATGCTCAACATATCTTAAACTGAGACAACTGAAGAAAAAATTTAAGCCTCAAGTTCCAATCTTGAAAGATTATGTGGACAAAAAAATTGAATGATGAATGAAGCATCCAAAGAAGATGGAAAGGATACAGAGTCACTACCCAAAAGAACTAGTCGACATTCCATATTTGTACCCATTCCAAAGAAAGGTGACCCACCTGAATGCTCAAATTATAGAATAATATCATTGATAACACATGCAAGTAAAATTTGGCTTGAGATCATCCAACAATGGTTACAGCAGTACATTCACAGGGAGCTGCTGGAGGCTCAGGCTGGATTCACAAAAGGATTTGGATGGAACAAGATATATTAATACTGATTATCAGATGGATTTTGGCTAAAAGCTGAGAATATCAGAAAGATGTCTACTTGTGTTTCATTGATTATACCAAGGTATTTTACTGTGTGGATTAAAAAAACCCAACTATAACTAACCTTGAGAAGAATGAGAATTCCAGAATATTTAATAGTGCTCATGTAAAGTTTGTACATGGATCAAGAGACAAGTTTGCAAACATTAAGAGAACACTGCATGGTTTAAAATTGAGAAAGGTGCGTGTCAGGGTTGTATTCTCGTACCATATTTATTCAATCTGTATATTGAGCAAATAATCAGAGAAATTATATGAAAAAAAAATGCAACATCAGGATCAGAGGAAGGCTTATTAACAACCTGTGATTTGCAGATAATACAACCTTAATTGCTGAAAGTGAGTAGGACTTGAGGCACTTGCTGATGAAAATCAAGGGTTGCAGCTTTCGGTATGGATTATAACTCAGTTGTAAAGGAAACAAAAATCCTCACAACTGGACCGATAGATAACAGATGAAAAACAGAGAGAAGATTGAAGTTATCAAGGGTTTCATCTTGCTGGGATCCACAGTCATTGCTCATGGAAGCAGCAGTGAAGACATCAAATGATGTATTGCCATTGGCAAAATCTGCTTGCAAGACCTCTTTAAAATGTTGAAAAGAAAAGATGTTACTTTTAGTACAAGTATGCCTGACCTAAGCCATGGTATTTACAATAGTCTCATATACATGTGAAAACTGGACATTGAATAAGGAAGACCAAAGAAAAAGTGATGTATTTGAACTATCATATTGATGAAGAATATTCAAAAGACTGCCAAAAGAACAAATAGATATTTCTTGGAAGAAGTATAGCCAAGAACACTCGTTAGAGGCAAGGATGATGAGGCTTAGTCTTACATACTTTAGACCTAGTGTCAGGAGAGACCAGTCACTGGAGAAGGACATCATGTTTGGTAAAATGGATGGGTAGTGAAAAAAAAAAAAGCAAGGACAGTTGTGAGAATGGCACAGGACTGGGAGGTGTTTCATTCTGTTGTATGTAGGGTCACTATGGGTTGAAACTGATGGCACCAAAAACAACATAGAGAGCTTGTGCTGGGCATTGAGCTTAGCATTTAGATGATCATAGCATCTCAATAGCATAGTCTTTATATAGACTAGTAACTACTTTCTTGGAACAGTGGTCATTTATCATGGAGTCCAGGTATATTATTAATAGTGTTCACTTTTATTCCCTCAAATGTTCTGGCTTGTATAATAAACAGTGTGGGCACTCTTTGTTTATACTGAGACTAAGGGAATAAATGATCAGTGTGGTTTTTGAGTAGTATTGTTTGCCTCTGAAGACCTATGTAATTTTCAGAAAACGGTTTTTCTGTTGTTTGTATATTATAAAAATAAAACGGGGTCTCTGTTTTATTTTCAATTTTTTTTCTGAAGGGATTTGTTAGTTGCATATCTTGCATTCCAGCCACTTTTCATGTTTTACTCATGCTTTTTATAGAAGTGATCTGACGTCTGTCTTTTTATTAACCTCTCACAAAAATAATCGCCCTTTTAATTAATTGGAAGTGTTTTAGTTATATTTACTGCTCATGCAGTTATGTGTTTTTCAGTCATTCTTTGTTCTATGATGAAGGGACAGCTTTCATCGTTAGTGGTTGAGCCCCTTGATATACACAAGGACGTTGCAAATATAGCTCAGGCACAGATGACAGGCATCCTTATTATGGCTCAGTATGACTGTGCAGTGCTACTACTCATTTTTTTTCCATTTTTTGCAGTTTCCCTGGATGAAACCAGAAGATATTTGGCAGTTATAGGGAGGAAGCTGTGTTCTCAAAAAGAAGGGATATTAGCTCAGCAATGCTCTGATTTCACCCTAAACCTTGCGAGCAGCAGGCACCAACCACCATGGAAGAGAAAGCCAGTCAGGGTGAAGGCACTGTTGAAGGAACACCTGTGAAACAGATGAGGTGTTCCCACAGTAGAGCGAGGACACATTTGACTGTTACGTGGATTAAAGAGAATAAAGTCCCCCAAAGTGTTGGGGAAACCAGCCAGCAGTATTTTGATGGCAGGGGTATCTGAACAGGGGAATGATTTACTGGAAATAGACTTACCAAAGCAAAATACCAGAAAGGGTAGTGAAACAGCCAGAGACGTTTATTCTGTGTTGCATCTTTATAGCTATATTATGCAAAACTGTTTTTAATGTTATTTAAAGACTTAGTTGACTCTCTTTATGACTTTATTTCTTCTAAACATTTTCTTCAAGATAGTTTTTGATGATTTTGGTTTTATATACATGTCAATATTATTATTAAATTATCAAATTTTCAGTGTTACATATTAAAAGCATGGTTTAAAAGTGGTGGCAACAGAATTTGAGAGATATTTAATAATAAACACATTTAATGATAAAAATCAAGGGTATGATCGGGAAGGTTTTCATTTTTACTGCACCAGTTTCTCTTTGGATTGCTGATATGCCATGATATGAAGGAAAATCATAATTCTTGCTTAAGGAAAATATTGTTTCTAAACATATTTACTTATAGTGTTCTTGCAGAAATAATTTTTTTAGGAAACCAATTCAGAAGTTACTGTGTTAGTATTTTCTGTGAAGGAACTGATATTTATAATATTTAAAAAGGAGCTTTGGTGGCACAGTATTTAGGCATGGGGCTACTATCTGCTCTTTTCAAACAATAATATAATTGAGCAAATTGTTTTTAAAATTTTAACATGTAACCATTCAAGATGCTTATCAATATATTTCTCAAGTTGCCACTTTGGGGGGAACAGGGTATTTCTAAAAGACTGAATTTTCTTTCATCAACATTAGTGAGAAAGTTTTATTTTGGAAAAACTAACCAGGAAATTTATGTTAATAAGTATCATTGTATTTTGTTGTATTTTGGGGGGACTGTTGATATATAGTATATATTTGAGAATTTGTAAAATACTGAAATAAAGAGGAAAATAAAAGTTACTTAAAATCCCACTAGAATTAAGACTTTGGTGTCTCTTCTTCTGGATGTGTGTTGTATATTTTTCCCTATCTCTTTAAATAAAAGTTGAAGAAAAAAAATAAAGAAGCCTAAGATATGCAGTATTATGTTAATTTCACTAGAAATAATCAGTATTGCATTGGGGGGGGCTTTATTCTATCATTTGTCAAAAAACCCTTGATTTCTCCAAATAAACTGCTCTTTCTAGATTGTTTGTTTTGTGTTTTAATAAGGTTGTTTGCCACGGTGTATGTTTTAATATTTTTTTTCATAATATAATTGGCTACTAGATATATTCTAGGAATAATTGCTATGATAATCAATGTTTCTGGAGCTACTATACCTTAAAAATTCTTGAATTATTATTCCATCATATTTAGATTCTAGATTTCACAAATGATTGCAAAAATTTTGACTGAAGTAGAAAAACTTATATGATATTGTCAGCATTAAATATAGTTTGGAAGTTATATATAGAAGCATTATATTGTGTTTTTCCTTCCTAAAGAGAAAAATGGAGTCAGATTCTTGCCCCAGCCCCACCCCCCCAAAAATCTTTGGCTCAGCTTCATTTACTTAACCATTTCCTAGAAAATAGATGAGCGTCATCTACTGTAGAACTTGCCTTGTTCTACTTGGCCTTTGTGTGTCCTGATGTGGCAGCCTTGCTGATCAACTCTGACACAAAAAGCAGAAAAACCAAACTCACTGCCGTGGAGCTGATTTAGACTTAACAGAAATCCTGTATGTCATTGTAGACCTGCCCCTGTGAGATTATTAGTTTTACTAATAATTCTATGAATAGGTTTTTATTTATCTAAACATGAAGCACAGTCTCCTTATTTGTAACCGTCACTGTGATGTACTAAATATATGACCTGTTTAACACCCTCCCTCTCATTTAATCTTGTTTTCATTATTCAACCTATTGGTAGGTTGAGAGATCTGGAGAAACTTTTTATTTTCCTTTTCTTCAATTCGACAAGCTTGCGATACTGTGATATGTTTTATACAACTCCGGAAGAGAACACATCCCAGGAGAGTGTAGGACCTAGAGTCCTTAACCTACTTTTGGGGACACATATGATCCAGTTATATATATTTAAAGTATTGTCACTAGGGTGGCCTCTGCTACTAGAGTAGATAAAACCCTGTCATCATTCATTCTGGAAATCCTGAAAAACTGCCCAGGCTCTATTCTTTTTATTCTCTTACCATTTCTACTTCTAATTCTGTAATTTTTAAGTGCCTTTGTGATAGAATAAGGAGCCCTGCTGGCATGGTAGTTATGAGTGGGGCTGCTAAACACAAGGTTAGCAGTTCAAAACTACCAGCTAGCGCTGAGGGAGAAAAACAAGACTTTCTACCCCTGTAAAGAGTTAATCTCAGAACTCATAGGGGACAGTTCTACCCTTCCCTATAGGGTCACTATTGGAAAGGCTGGTCAGTTTAAACTGCTGCACTGGAAAACTAAAGTCTCAGAAAGAGAGAAGGTAAAGGAATAAAAAAGAATAAATATTGAGGTTTAACTTATATTGCTTAAACTGAATATAATGAATATACTCAAATTGAGTATGTTAAAAGTAAGCAGTCGATTTTTCTTTTTCCCCCCTTTTTCCTAACAGTGCTTTTTTTTTCTTTCAATATTCATTTTTTATTTAGAGGCATGGAGTAAGAAATATCCAAAGAACCAAAAGCAAGTTAAAGTCTCTAGGACCATTTCAAGGAGCTCTGTGGTAGCGCAGTACTTAAGCACTGGTCTGATAACTGAAAGTTGGTGGTTTGAATGCATCGGTCAACCCAGAGAGAAAGATGTGGCAGACTATAGTCTAGGAAACCCTGTGGGCATTCTACTGTATCACTTTGCATTGGAATTGACTTGACAGTAGTAGGTTTCTCCTTTTAGTCTATCTAATGATCCCTACGTAAGCACATTTAATTTACATATGTTAGAGTGCAGACTTCATGTTTACTACTGTTATCTCTAGTACCTAGAATAATACTTTGTATACAGACGGTGCATTAAAATATTTTTGAGTGAATTAGCTAGTGTCTTAGTTGTATATTTGAGGCTTACGGTACTGATTAATAGCAAACTTCTGTTGTCTTGACTCATTTATATAAGGTAATAGAATAAATAATGCAATAAAATATTTTTAAACATTTCATGAACTTTGTGAAACAAATACGGTGTTACTACTAAAGTTGAAGTGTAGGCAATCAGGCAACATTTTTATCCAACTGTTAAAAATGCTGATAAGTTAAATTAAGATAGTGTTCATTTGTATTGGACAGACAGTTTAGGACAATCACTGACTCATGTATTTAAATGACTATTGGATCACTTGCTTTTGAATGTGTATGTTTATGAGAAAAAGTTTATGGCAGAATATATTATAGGAAAAATTAAAAAAGTTTATACTTTAATAAATTCTACTGTTGAGAGTGCTCTTCTTGTTTCTAGAAAATTACGAAATATTTTAGTTTTACTAATAATTCTATGAATAGGTTTTTATTTATCTAAACATGAAGCACAGTCTCCTTATTTGTAACCATCATTGTGATGTACTAAAAATATGACCTCTGTTTAACCCTCCCTCTCATTTAATCTTGTTTTCATTATTCAACCTATTGGTAGGTTGAGAGATCTGGAAAACCTTTTTATTTTCCTTTTCTTCAATTTGACAAGCTTGCGATACTGTGATATGTCTTATACAACTCCGGAAGAGAGCACATCCCAGGAGAGTGTAGGACCTAGAGTCCTTAGCCTACTTTTGGGGACATATATGATCCAGTTATATATACTTAAAGTATTGTCACTAGGGTGGCCTCTGCTACTAGAGTAGATAAAACCCTGTCATCATTCATTCTGGAAATCCTGCAACATTACAGAACAACATTGAGCAACAGCACTGGAAGCTGTTTAAAGCACATTATCATGTTTGTTTATTGCTAAAACTAGTATTGTGTTCTACAGCTCAGTATGTAGTTTTGTTAAAGTGGTGAGAGTTAAAAGAGAAATTGTAGACCTGGGCTAAAACCTGGTTTGCATGTTTGCCAGCATCACTATATTTTCTTAGGATTCATTCATTGCAAATATCTCATATGTCAAAGGCTATAAATATCATTAATTAGTAATAGCATCTTTTGTGATTGAATTAGTTCAACATCTTTATTGCTTCATTTAAATGCTACATATTAAAGAAGCAAAAGGCAAGGGTAATTTTTTTTCAAATAAAAGGAAAACTCAGTGAAGCTATGATTCCTTAATATGAAGACATTTGGGTCTATTGATGTAATTCTGTCAGGCTCATATACATAAAGAATCATGAAGCTTAATTCTTTATTACTCTGTGACAATATGTCATTGATAGAATCTAGTCAAAATGATGTTCAGAGACAGTCTCCTAGAGAAGGCTTTCATTAGGAATTCTAGTGCTACCTTAGCCACTTGATATGATGTTTGGAACATTTTGAGTCACCCTTTACACATCTATGTGAGTAGCCCTGGTGGTGTAGTGGTGGTGCATTGGGCTGCTGATTGCAAGGATAGCAATTCTAAACCACTCCTCCTTGGGAGGAACACATGCTTTCTACTCCTGTAAAGAGTTAGTCTCAGAAACTCCCAGGGGCAGTTCTACCCTGTCCTACAGGCCTACTATGAGTCAACATGGACTCTGACAGTGAATTTTACACCTTTGTAAAAAGTACTGCAAATACTTGCTAGGCCTACCATATAAGATTACTAGAAGATTAAAATAAGATCAGGCATGCAAATGGAGTGTGTAAATTTAAAAAAATGTAAGGAATCATATTAGTGTTAACAGTAAATAATATCTAATGAAAGTAATAACTAATGGTTTTCATTTGGCATAAAACAGACTGGCTATCTTTGTTCAGGGACAATATTACCATAAAAACAAATATGTTGTTCATAGAATAGGATACATTTTTTCTTGACAAATAATATACATGTTCTAAACAAAATCCAAGCATAACTAGATACAAAGGCTGTTTCCTTGCTGAGAATCTTAGTTTTCATTAATTATCATCTGAGACATTCCCAAAGAAAAATTTTGATAATGAAGTGAGCCCCTGTTGTCCTGACTTCTGTTCAGTTCTCTGGTGTGTTTTTATAATGGGCGAGGTTCTGAATCACTGCTAGAGACAGCAACTTACTGCCACTTCTGGGTGGGTTTCATCCACCTGCCTTCCTTCCATTTCAAGATTCCCACCCACATCCTCAGGTGCAGCTCCTGAATCTTAGTTCTCTTGTCTCTGTTATTTATATACATTATGGTGTTACACTTGGTGGTGCTGGTGAAATTTATCTCTTTAAGTTTGGAAGCAGACTTTACCTTTGAACTTCAAAGTTTTTGTAAAATGAATTGATGTCATGCTATAAATTTCATTACAAATTTTTGCTGAAATTCCCATTTAGGGGATATATTTAGTAGCATTTCCTCGTAGACTCACGCTGATGATGACTTTTAGCATGTAATAATTTGGAGTTAGGAATCTATTAGGAGTATATTTTATCATATGTTTTTCCACCCATCTCTAATGCATAAGGATGAGAAACACAATAACTAAACAACTGATAGATGCTTAGACTGTATTTGTGTATCTGCTTAAGAAAATTATGAGTATAGAAAGCTTGGGATTCAAGAATTCAAGGAAAGGGTATTGGGACACAGTTGAAACCTTTGCTTGATGTTATTTCCATATTTATTCTTCTAGGTAAGCAGAATTTTATATAGCTTCTGTACAGCATTCAAACGTTCTTCTAGACAAGTGTCTGATGTTAAAGAGTCGGTGATTCCTACCCCTGACAATGATGTGTTTACCTTCAGTGTCTCCTTGGAGGTAAAAGAAGATGATGGAAAAGGAAACTTTAGGTGAGGATATTTTGGAAAGCATAACAATTTAGCAATATACCTGAATTATAATATTGCCTGGTATAAAGTTTTAGAAACAATGTAATGTTTAACTGATAAATGAATTCCTGGTTGCTGAATGAATCGTTTCTTTCTCATGCCTTTCAGATATTTATTTAAATGATTTCTTTAAAAAAATCATTTTATTGGGGGCTCTTACAACTTTTATCACAATCCATACATCCATCCATTGTGTCAAGCACATTTGTACATTTGTTACCCTCATCATTCTCAAAACATTTGCTTTCTGCTTGAGCCCTTGGTATTAAATGATTTTCTTAATGAAGCTAAAAATGCTGATGTTTCTTAAAACAAAATTAAAATTAAAATACTATCATTTCTAAATTAAATTTTCTAGGGATATTTTCACACAATTGTAGATGTATACAATTTTTTTCTTAACATTATAAAAAACTTTTCATTACAATGTTCTTAAGCAAAATCATTTTTTAAGGGTTTCTAGAAGCATATAGGGTCGCTGTGAGTCAGAATTGACTTGATGGCACTGAACTTTTGTTTTTAAGTAGCATATTAGGCTTTCGGTGGTGGGTAGGGTGGCGCACAAATGGTTTTCGTTTGACTGCTAACCTAAAGGTTGTTGGTTCAAACCCGTGTAGTGATGCTGTGGAAGAAAGCCCTGGTGGTCTGCTTTCATAAAGATGGAAGCCTACAGATTTCAGTTCTAGCCTAGAACTCATAGCCACATGGTGACACGTTTGGTGTTTTGTTTTTTGTTAGTCTATTGTATGCTTTGACCATAGTTCCATTAACCAGTTCCATCTTTTTAAATTTAGGAATATTTTTCTCCAGTTCAGAGACAGCAGGAAATAATTGTTATTTAATAATCACCTATATGTCGTAACTATGCTTTTAATTTTAATAGTAGTTACTAGGTTGGCCTTTTATTACATATACTTTAAAAATATAGAAATTGAATTTCAGGTCAAGTAACTTGGTCATTGTATTTTCTCAGACAACTCGTATTTAATCATTCATTGTTTAATGAATTTGTAATAGATAGCCTGACCTAGCCTGAAAGTTTACTAACTTGTCCCTGATTTATGTCTCTTTGTTCTTCGTTTACTTTTATTTTCTTGGATATTTCATAGACATTGTAAACTCTTTTTTCACTTGATTTTGTGCTGCCTATCCCTGTGTTGAATGTATGTATGGCCACTCAAAAAGCTAAGTTATAAATGTGACAGTCATAAAAAATTAAATATACTATATTACCAAGTTCATTATTGTAAAAAAAAAAAGAAATTCTGACATTATATAATGTCATTTTTCCCTTCTGGTTTTAATTTCCTTAAACATAACATATAAATCAATGGAAAATTTAATTTGATTTGTAACTTGTTACACAGTAGGAAGATAAGAGTTAAGTATATCTTAAGAATAAGGAAGTTGTTACCTAAATAGTTTGTTCAGTTCAAGACCAGAATAGATGGCAACCTTTTATAAAGTACTGTGTTGGTAACACCTGGGTCTTTTTTCCCTTCACATTTCAGTCCTGTGCCGAAGGATAGAGAGAAATTTTATTTCAAGTTGAAACAAGGAGTAGAGAAGAAGGTTGTGATTACAGTGCAGCAGCTTTCTAACAAAGAATTAGCCATTGAAAGGTAAGCAGCCTGCTCAGAAATGCTACCACAACTTGTATTGACAGTGTAATTATATTTCAAGAAACATCTCAAATCTCAACTGTATTACACAAGGAGGTTTAACCTACTTCAGTTTCTCTGTTTAAAAATGATACTTAGAATAATAATGCTTTCTTTACTTAAATAAGTTAGATGCAACCAGGTCATTGAAAATCTCAATTAATGGTGAGAAATAAACATGAAATGACTTTATTTTAAATAATAACTGCTCCACCCCTGTTTTTTTCACATTGTTTTTTTGTTGTTTCTTCCTGAAGACTTTATATAGGGCAATAATTTAACTTCTTGATCACTTTAATTATTCATAAGCCCCTTTGGTTATTGAAATCTCACAGGTTTTTATATATATTATGCACACATATATCTTAAGTACATTTAACCACAAAATCAAAACAAAAGAAAGCAAAAAGCCTGGAAAATTTTTCAACAGATGTTATTAACAAATCAATCCAAATATTTGTAACATAGATAATAGATGAAACACTACTACTTATAATATGCAAAGAATTTTTAATAGTTGCTGAAAAAACGGGCAAAAATAGCTAAGAGAATGAATAGATAAATCACAGGAAAGTTATTTAGAAGGCTATGAAACATGTAAAGAGATCCAATTCATGAGCAGTTATAAAATGTAATTTAAGGTAACAATAAAGTAGCAAATAGGCAAAAATAACATTCTATATTGATAGAATGTAAGAAAAGAGTATTTTCAAATTGTTCATAGAAATAAGAATTATGACACCTTTTTGAAAGCAATCTGGCAACATTTATAAAGATAAAATACATATATTGCTGATAGAATGTAAGAAAAGAGTATTCTCAAATTGTTTGTAGAAATAAGAATTATGACACCTTTTTGAAAGCAATCTGGCAACATTTATAAAGATAAAATAACTATAATTGGACACCCCAGTCCCACTTTAGGGAATTTATCCTATTGAAAAAAAATTATCTAAGGGTGTTTATCACAGTATTGTTTTTAGTAGCAAAAAGCTGGAGATGAAATGATGCATATCTGTAAGGAATTGTTTGAATAATCTATGGAATATAATACATAAAAATATGTATTCTAGTTTATCAGATGACTTGAATAGATTTAATGAGCTGTTGTTGAATGGAAAAATAAAAAAAACAAAAAAAGAGTGTTATATGTTTTCTATGCCAATTAGGTTCATACAAACAAAATTTAAACATCTCTGTGTGATTTTAGAATTATACAGAAAAATATAAACAGATACACACTAGAACATTTTCAGTTATTACCACAGAACAGAGAGGACAGAACAATGTGTAACACCATTTATATACATAATACTACATGTTTGGGTGGGTATATTTTAGATATATTAATTTAAAAGATTAAACTATCTGCCAAGTATACAATTCCAATCTTATTTTCTTCTTCACTTTTCCAAGCATGATGCCCTTTCTCTAGAGCAGTGGTTCCCAACCTTCCTAATGTGGCGACCCATTAATACAGTTCCTCATGTTGTGGTGACCCCAACCATAAAATTATTTTTGTTGCTACTTAATAACTGTAATTTTGCTACTGTTATGAATTGGGCAACCCCTGTGAAAGGGTTGTTCGACCCCCAAAGGGGTTGCGACCCACAGGTTGAGAACCACTGCATTAAAGACTGGTTCCTCCTGATACCATGTCCAAAGAATGTAAGACTGAGTCTTGGCATCCTCACTTCTAAGGAATATTGTGACTGTACTTCCTCCAGGAAAGGTTTGTTTTTTGTGTTAGACTGTGTTGACTAGAGAAACAAATCCAGAATCA
This sequence comes from Echinops telfairi, assembly GCF_000313985.2. NCBI lineage: Eukaryota > Metazoa > Chordata > Mammalia > Afrosoricida > Tenrecidae > Echinops > Echinops telfairi. The sequence continues at coordinate 14,771,339 of NW_022111324.1, forward strand.
CTCATATCTGTATAAGAAAGAGCTTTATGTCAAAGAATAATTGTATATTAAGAAAACATCTCAGCGCAGTCCAGATCAAATCCTTAAGTCTGATATTAGCCCATAAGCTCAATACTAGCCCCCAAATCTTTCTTCAGACTCACACAATCACATGCAATGATGGAAAATGCAGGAAGATCACAGATCGGTGGGTGCCAAGTCTTGTAGATACCATGGTGGTGGAAGCATCTCAGGGCTGGTGCAGGTCTCCATATGACTGCTCCAGCTCTGAGTGTGGCTCTTCAACAGGAAGGCAAAGCACATAGACAGTGCTCTTGCAAGTCTCCCTGTGGCTTGTTAACAGGAAGATGAAGGCAGAGCAAGAGAGAGGAAGTTCCCAGAATCCTCAAGAGAAGGCCATGCCCACAAGGCAACATAATCAGGCTGTGAACTGACTGACAGGCTAGACTCCACCCCTACACTTATTTATCAAGTTGAAATGAAATTATGTAACTACCACATTCTGGAAGACCATGGTTTTTATTATTCTCACCAACATCATAATTTAGATACATCAATTCTGTGGTCTTACTTATTGATTATCCAACACTCACAAGCATATGAAATGGCTAACATTATCATGGCTTGGTACAGGCTCACCTCTGTCCTGAAAGTGACAAACTTGCCTTAATATTGAAGAGACCTTTTGTAGCATATTTGTCTAATGCAGTGTGCCCTTTGATTCCTTAGCCACTGCTTCCATGCGGGTGGATTGTGGATCCAAGGAAAATAAAATCCTAGATAACTTCAATTTTTTTCTCTATTTATCATGATTATTATCTATTGGTCTAGTTTGAAAATTAATTTTCTTTACCTTGAGTTGTGATCAGTACTGAAGACTGTAGTCTTTTGTCTTCATCAGTAAGTGCTTCAAGTCATTCTGACTTTCATCAAGCAAGGTTATATTATCTGCATATTGCAGGTTGTTATTGAGCCCACTTCTGATGCTGTTCTTCTTAATATAGTTAATAATCTAATATTATTTCTCAGCATAAAGATTTAATAAATATGATGAAAGGATACAAACCTGACACACACTTGTCCTGATGTACGTTATGGGAATTAGGGTCTAGCCTTTACCAAGAGCAATATTTGCTCTGATCCACATAGGAGCAATGCTGGAGCACTTTCATCAGAAGCTCCTAGGAGGGAGTCGCTATATAACTGGTACAGCTGAAATGCAAACTAGCTTGCTTGTACATGCCTGCCTTGGCTTTAAGAGTTCTCACCTTCTGGCAAGATTCTCGACTTCATTCCAACAAGGGTATCAAGGGATTCTGAGAAATGTATCTGAGGGTGGGGTAAAGTCAGCATCTGCCCCTGACCCACGTCTCCACTTCCGCTCCTCCTGGTCTCAGTTTGAAAATATACAGCATCCTTTGTTCTGTTTGAAGACTGCCTCTTGGTGTGTGTTCTGCCTCTATATGAGGACTATTAGGTGTTTTAGGATTCTCTTTCTTTTTAATGTTATCCATAGTTTGTTATTTTCCACATAATCAATGATCGCGCATAGTCAATAGAACACAAGTCAACATCTTTTTAGTACTCTGCTTTCTGCCAAAATTCATCTGATGTCAGTAATGCTATCTTTTGCTGTACAAGAACGGATGTCCAGCTTGAATTTCTGGCAGCTCCCTGTCGATGTACTGCTGTAACCATTTTTGAATTATCTTTATCAAAATTTTATTTGCAAGTGATACTAATGATATTGTTAGATAAATTCTGCCTTCTTTTGGGCCATCTTTCTTTGGAGTGAGCACACATATGGATCTCTTCCAATCAGTTGGTCAGGCAACTCTCTTCCAGATTTATTGACATGGCCTAGTAAGTGCTTCCAGCGGTGCTTCCGTTGGTTGAAACATTTCAGTTGGTATTCCATCAATTCATGAAAACTTGTTTTTCTACTAATGCTTTCAGTGCAGCTAGTACTTCTTCCTTCAAAACTTCTGGCTCTTGATCACATGCTACTGTTTGAAATGGTTGAAAATTGACAAATTACTTTTAGTACAGTGACTGTGTGTTCCTTCCATCTTTTTCTTCTTATTTTTTTTACAGTTTTATTGACATAAAATTTATGTATCACACAGTTCAATGGTTTAAATATATTAATAATTGTACAATCATTATTATAGCCAGTTTTAGAACACCTTTCTTCATGTTTATATCCATTCTTAACTCCCCATTTCCCCCAAACTACCCTACTATAACTCTAAGCAAGTTAATCTATTTACTGTCTCTATGGATTTACCTATAAACATTTCATATAAAGAAAATCATACTCCCTCCCCTAACCCCAATAAAAGCTACAAAATAAAACAAAATCCTCAATTCAAAAGAAAACAGAAAATAATAAAAATAGAACAACTTTACAATTGGTCAATAAGGCAAACAAATGGTAAGAAGTTAAATTTTAACGTAATTATTACTTCAGTAATCTACTTTCCAGTCCACTCTGTCTGAGGGTAAGACTTTCACATCCCTAGTCAATGGGCTGAGGAAATTCAGTGGAGGCTTAATCCACAAGGGGGCTTTGCAAATGGATTTTGGTCTTTCGCTGTTCTCCAAAGCTGTTTGCAAACTGGGTGCTCAGAAGTTAAAACTCTAATACAATTCCCTTGTCTGATCATGGATTTTATTATTTACACTCTTGGATCACACAGGCTGGTATTATCCTTCTGAGTGGACTTAGCTGACACGTCACCTAGCTGCTTGTTTTAAAACAAGCCTTTAAAACTCTAGATGATACTCTTTCTCATAGTTAGGTATTATCTTTAAAAGAATTTTTTTTACCACACTTTGTTATATATATATATTCCACTTATAGGCAGAATTATTAGTTTTGTGTTAGTCTGGGTAGACCAAGAAACAAAATTCATAGACACTCGTGTATAAGAAAGAGTTATATATACAAGAGCAATTGAATATTGAGAAAACAGCCCAGCCCAGTCTAGATCAAGTTCATAAGTCCGATAATTAGCCCATATGCCCGATACAAATCTATAAATTCCTCTGATGCCAAATGCAGGAAGATCTCAGGCCAGGTGGTGGAATGTCTTGTGGATCCAGTGGCAGTATAAGCATCTCAGCACTGGCAGGGGTCTCCATGTGGCTCCTCAGCTAGCATAGTTCCATGTGTCTTCTCAACAGGAATGTCTCGTAGGGAGTAAGCCTGTGTCTCGCCTCCAGAGAGCTATTTATCTTCTTAGTGGCTCCAAATGAGGTCATCAAGCTGCTTCCTGATTGACAGGCTAAACTCCACCCCTTCACTCTTAAGTCTCAAATTCACAACAGATTATGTTACTTTCACAAGCTTGTTGAGAAGTAATTTATATAAATAAATTAAGTAACTTCCATGAAACATTTGGCAATTCTAATAATCATATCATTAGTCTAGCCAATAGTGTGGCATTTAAAGTATTATTGAGAAAAGGCAGTGAATGTACAAATGCGCTTTACACAATTGTAGTGTGTATGGATTGTGATAAGAGTTGTATGAGCCCCTAATAAAATGATTTAAAAAAAAAAGAGTAAAGGAAATATACATGTATAGGAAAACTTTTTAGACTAAAATACATTGAATGGTCACTTGTACAGGTTAAAAACTTAAGAAATGGAACATTGTTTTTAGAAAACAATGAGGGTTAGACATTAGGCAAACATTTCAATAATGATCATTCACAAAGTCAGAACCATCTGCAGGAGTAAAAAATGTCACAAAAAGCAAAGAGAGTATGAAAATAGCAAATGTATGGGTAGTCTTAAGTTGCCAGTTATTGGGTTTTCCATTTTCTTTTAATGCCCCGCAGTAGTCAGTATTTTGCTCATATAATCAATCATTCAGTACTTCAACAAAGTAAGGCTTGAATTTTTTCTTCTGTATGTTCAGCTTGAGATATACTGCACATGTTCTTCCCTTTGTGTTTACTAACTTGAGGTATTTCCACACTTTATTGAATACTTTATTTTGTCTTCTTGAGCTACTCTGAAATTTTCTCTTCCATGTGTCCAGTCTGTTTTTGAAATATTCTCCAAATTTAGGTGGAATATACTCATGATTGTATTTTGGCTCTCATGAAGTTGTTTTATAATATTCTTCAGCTTCATCCTCAACTTGCATATGAGCAATAAATGGTCTGTTCTGCAGTCAGCCCCTGGTCTTGTTTTCACTGGCAATATTGAGGTTTTCATTAGTTGCTTTCCACAGATAGAGTTAATATGATCCTACATATCCATCTGGCAAAGTCTGTGTATGCTATTTATGTTGTTAAAAAATGCTGTTTGCAATGAGGAAGCCATTGGTCTCGCAAAATTCATCATCGGATCTCTAGTTTCTGTCAAGAAGGTTTCTGTCAAGTATAGTATTTCTTTACTATACTCATCTTTCCTCTTTGGTTCTAACTTTCGCATTCGAATCACCAGTAAATATCAGTGCATCTTGATTGCATGTTTGATTAATTACAACTGGAATATTAGTAGAATTCAATGTTTTCTTGACTAGTTTCAGTGGTTGGTGCATAAATTTGGGTAGTACTTATATTAACTAGTCTTCCTTTAAAAAAATCACTGCCACTGAGTCACATACAACTCATAGTGACTTTAAAAGGCAGAGTAGAACTACCGATTTGGGTTTTTGAGACTTTTAAGTCTTTATGGTAATAGGTAGCTTCGTCTTTCTCCTGCAGAGGAATTGACTGACAGGTTTAAACCCACTGACTCAATGCTACTCATTCCTGCTCTGCCCTACAAGGGTTTCTCTAAGTTGGAATTGACATGATGGCAATGAGTGTTTGGTTTATAGTTCAGTACTGTGCTTAATTATTTTGGTCTTTCAGATATCTCAGATTTGAATAATGAAATCCCACTTCCTGTTCCTTGTCCTTATGGTACTACCTCATCATTTTTTCAACTTCATTTTTTTTTGAGCCTTTCCTGTGTGGTGTAGTTAAAAAAAAAACAACCCCAGCTTTGAGTAAGTCTGAAGTTACACAGGTAAAGAAACAGTAATCAATTTTGTTGGATGATATAACTTTTAATAAGTTTTTAGGTACCGTTGAGTTGGTTCTGACTCATAGTGACTCAGTGTACATAGAATAAAATATTGCCCCGTCCTGCTTTAGCCTCACAGTTGCAGCCATTGTATCTGTCTTATTTTCTGGGGGCGGGGGGAAGGGGAGGGGAGAAGTGGGGACCCTTCGTCTTTTTCTCTGAACCTCTATTTTACCAAGCATAAGATCTTTTCCCACAAACTGGTCTCTCTTGATAACATGTCCAAAGTATGTGAAATCATGTCTAGTCATCCTCCTTTTTAAGAAGCATTCTGGTTGTATTTCTCCCAAGACAGATTTATTTGTTCTTTTGACAGTCTGTGGTACTTTTATTATTCTTCACCAGCACCTTAATTCACATGCATCAGTACTTTGGCATTCCTAGTCTGATATTATTTAGTAACTATTATTTTAAAACCTTGGAATTTTATGACTAAATAGCATATTAATGTGATGCTATATCTGAATATAAGGCAGTCATTTATTCATTGAGAGGCTCCAAGTTTGTTTACTTGAATGCAGAACACTAGAGTTATATATGAAATAGTTGAATGCTTAATTTTGATATATTTGTAAAACTAACTTGGTTAAACAATTACACACAAATGTTTGAAAGATATTAAACAAAATAATAACTATGTTTCTTCTTGGCCATTTATGTTCATAAAGTAATTTTATTCAAAGGCTTCCATAATTTTTAATATCAATGTCTTCATCACCACAGAAGCTACTTTCTAAATAATTTTATGGAATATTTTCAGAGCTCTTTATCTCAGTTTTGGGGTAAGTTGTTTGAGATAAAGCACTATTGAAATAGTATATGTTGCTGCCTTATAATTTTTACCTAAAGCATTAGTACTTATTTATATAAAACTAGGGCAGTTATTTTTAAAAAATACTTCCCGTTTGTAAAACAGAGAAAATGCCTGTTGTCATCAAGTTGGTTCCGACTTTAAAATGAGGCTATAATGCAAAGTAGTACTGTTTCACAGGGTTTATAAGGTTTTATGGAATCACATTGCTATGGTGGATGCAATTTTTCCCATGGAGTGGCTGGTGAATTTAAACCACCCCCTTTGGGTTAGCGCCAAGCCACTGTATCACCAGGACTCCTTAATCACTTGAGTGCTTTCATTTTAATGTAACTAATCATGTATCTTATACTTGCAACAATGGCTTATATTCTAGCAGTAATCACTAAATCTAAGGTTTCTTAGTTTCCTTTTAATTTAAAAAATAATTTATTCTACTTTTAATGTTGAGAATATACATAGCAGAAGATACACATCAATTCACCTATTTCTGCATATACAATTCAGTAACGTTTATTTTATTCCTTGAGTTTTCACCTACTTTTTGTGAGTTGTTCCTCCTTCATTAACATAAACTCACTGTCTCTTAAATTTCCTATCTAATCTTCTAGTTGCTGGTGTCAGTTTGATCCTATAGATGATCCGGAAAGAACACAATGCTTAAGGAAGATAACCTTTACTAGTTAAGCTAAACGATTATTTGGTGTTAAGATTTCAGGGAATATTTTGGTTTAAGGGTTAAAGATGATGTCAGGGCAAATAGTCTCAGGGGTTTATCCTGTTTCTGTGGATCCAGAAAGTCTGCATTTCATGAGAAATTTAAATTCTGGTTAGCATTTTCCTACTTTTGATCTGGATTATTCTAGACTCTTTGATCAAAATGTTGGTAATGTTATCTTGCCACCATTCAGTTTTCTGGTTTCATGGCAAAAGAAGCAATTGCTCATGGAGGCAGTTGCCCAAGCATTCCATTTTATCTTATCCCTAACACCCCTTCCTCTTGTTCCTGAAGAGACCAGCTATTGAAATGCTGTTTGCAGGCTTTTAAGACCCCATGCACCTAACTGGGAAGTAGATCAGTGGCACTAAACATAAGAACAATGAACTAGGATGGCCTCTGAAACCAGGACACTAAACCTCCAAACTAAGAAACCAAATCTCATGAGATATTTGTTTTATACAATTAGCTACTTTTTTTCCTGGTCATTGTTTTAAATATATCTATCACGCAGCTTTTTCCAGTTCAACTTTTTATAGATGTACAACTTATTGACAACAATTACATTAAACAGATATGCTACCCTACACTTAATCAATGCAATTTTTCATCATTTTAAACCAAATCTTTGTTTTCATTTTCACTCATTATATCAGATGATCTCTACAAATATACACACAGAAATTGACTGAGATTTCTTCAGGCTATTGGGTTTTTCCCCCAGACAATACTATATTCAGCATAACAGATAGGATTTCCAAATAAAAAATTGCAAATATTTAAAATTTCCCTTTTTTGGAAGAAGAACCCTTGTTTTTTATTGAGTTATATGGGTACTTACTATGTTTAAGTCACAGTGTACAAGGTTGTCTTCATAGTAATCCAGCAGGTGGCAGCCTTGTCAAAAGAATTAACATCTCTGATTGCGGCGCTGCTGCTAATAAAGCGATTTTGCAATATAAAGACATTGATGTGAAAGGCATTCTTTTATGTTATGTAATTTTGGTTCATCATCTCAAAGAAAAAATAAAGCTATTTAGTTGAAAAATTAATCATTTTTATTATAGAAAATTTCAAACGTAGACAAACATAGAAAGAATAATATATTAAAACCCAGTCTACTTATTATACACCCCAAACAATGGTTAATATTATGTGTTTATTTGAAAGTATTGATTTTTACTGTAAAAAAGTAATTTTTCTGTGCTCCCATTGTACTTCATATGGATACTTCATTTTTGATACGTTATATTGCAGTTGTTATCTCTAGCATCTAGCACAGTGCTGTGAACACAGACATTTATAGTTAGATATGTAGTTGTTGTTTACAACATATTCTATGGTGGACATTATTCTAGGTGCTACTTATGAAGTGTAGGTACTATTCATTTTAGAGTTGATGAAACTGAGGAACAGAGAGTTGATCCAAGTCCCTCTGGTACTAGAATATCCTCTTCCTCTCTGCTCTCCGTCTTTAAAAGTTTGTTGAAAATGATTAAAAAGTAGATCCGAATTTTATAAAGTTGGAACATTGATAAATTTTATTATTATGTGGATTGCATAGTACAATATTGTATCTGATAGAATCCTGTCTTATTGAGTGGATATGTGAAAACTGAGTTCATGGCTTGACATTATGTAGTATTAGTTTTCTTTTCTTAATTACTCATGTTGGATATTATGTATTAAGCTTTTTTATGGCCTAAATATAAAGGAGAAAAATAATATCTGCTATTTATTGAGAACTTAATATGTGATAGCCATTGTATAATTTTAATGTTCATAGCCACAGATGACAAAGGTATTATTTTTATTGTTGCCCTGTTTTTGCAGATGATGAAACAGAGGCTTAATATTAATGAGGTTAAGTGACCTTATTACTTGGTCAGAGGGTGGTAGAACCCAAATTAAAAGTAACCATAAAATAAAAGGATTGGTATTCTTTGTTCATGGCTAGAAGAATTAGAAAGTGAAGGCATAAATATAGGGGCAAATGATAATCAGTTCAGTGATTTCAAACACGGGACACTGTGCCCTAGGAGGTGAGCTGGTTGAGTTGTAGAAGCTAAAACCAGCAATGATAAATGAGGGAAGGATCTGAAGTGTGTGAAAAGGATATTCTGAGCCTAACTTCTGAGCAACTCTATCAGAAGCGTTTATGTGTGCAGTTTCTGTTAGGTCTAGTTTATCTCGTGTTGCCCAGAGAAAAGTCGTGACCATCTTGGTCTCTGACCAACTGAGATTTCCATAATATTTAGTATCATTACATCTGAAAACATACAGGAGTTTCTTGCACATTACTACATAAAGAATCTGAAGGCTTTCTTTTCTAGCTTTTAAGATCTATAACTAGCACAATGAGCATCTACATGCTTTAAATAGATTGTTAGTTATGCTTGCTACTCTAAAAGTGAAAAGTTGTGAGGAGGGAATTTTCAGTTTCTGTCGTATTAATTTTGTGACTAGTTGATATTACCAAATGTCACTTCTCATTTTTTAACCAAATGATTCAGATCAAATAATGCCATATACATTTACAATACGCTTTACAATTCCTTCACATGAAGAGATGTTTCAATGACAGTAATCTCTGGTCCTGTAGCGGGTTAATTGGGAAAAACATTTTTGACCTTCAAGGGTTTTATGTCTATCACATTACTCTGCTCTCAGGAATCTTCCCTAAGGATTACTGTTTTAACCAGAATGAAGTGTTAATAGAGCAAGCAGAGTAACCTTAGATCAGTAAGTACATGTATATTTTGCACTGAGTAACTAGGTTAACACTGCCAGAAAGGAAGCCTTTCCACAAGTCATTCTTATCTGACCCTAACTGGGGGTGGGGGTTGGGGGGAGAGATGAATCACTGCATATGGATTAGAAAATGTAGAACATATCATTACTAGCAGTGATCATAACAGACAATATGGAGCAATAGATTTAAGACTCATGTAGACTTAATTTTTATTGTGTTTCAGAGACGTGTCTTATTTCTTTAAAATCATTTTATTGGGGGCTCGTACAACTCATCACAATCCATACATCCATCCATTGTGTCGAACAAATTTGTTGCCCTCATCATTTTTAATGCATTTGCTTTCTACTTGAGCCCTTGGTATCAGCTTTTCATTTCCCCCCTCCCTCCCCATACGGCTCCCTCATGAACCCTTGATAATTTATAAATTATTATTATTTTGTTGTGTCTTACACTATCCGACATCTCCCTTCACCCACTTTTCTCTTGTCCATCCCCCAGGGAGGGGGTTATATGTAGATCCTTGTAATTGGTTCCCACTTTCTACCCCACCTTCCTTCCACCCTCCCGGTATCATGACTCTCACTACTGGTCCTGAAGGGTTCATCTTCCCTTGATTCCCTGTGTTTCAAGTTCCTGTCTGTACCAGTGTACATCCTCTGGTCTATCCGGATTTGTAAGATAGAATTGGGATCATGATAGTGTGGTGGAGGGGGAGGAAGCATTTAAGTAGTAGAGGAAAGTTGTATGTTTCATCGTTGCTACACTGCACCCTGACTGGTTGGTCTCCTCCCTGCACCCTTTCTTAAGGGGATATCCAGTTGCCTACAGATGGGCTTTGGGTCCCCACTCCACACTTCCCCTCATTCACAATGATATGATTTTTTGTTCTTTGATGCCTGATACCTGATCCCTTCGACCCCCTCGTGATCACACAGGCTGGTGTGCTTCTTCCATGTGGGCTTTGTTGCTTTTGAGCTAGATGGCTGCTTGTTTACCTGCAAGCCTTTAAGACCCCAGATGCTATATCTTTTGATAGCCTGGCACCATCAGCTTTCTTCATCACATTTGCGTGTGCACCCACTTTGTCTTCAGCGATCGTGTTGGGGAGGTGAGCATCATGGAATGCCAGTTTAATAGAACAAAGTATTCTTGCATTGAGGGAGTACTTGAGTTGAGGCCCAATGTCCATCTGCTACCTTAATACTAAACCTATAAATATATGTACATATATCTATTTCCCTATTGTTATGTATAAACGTATTTACATATGTACATGCCTGTATTTAGACCTCTATAAATGCCCTTTGCCTTCTAGTTCTTTCCTCTTGTCCCACTATCATGCTCAGCTTTCATTTGAGTTTCATTAATTCCTCTTGGTTCCATTGGCCCTGTTCAAGCCCTACCAGGCCTCTTACACCCTCCTTACCATTGATTTTGGATCACTTGCTGTTCACTTGTCCCTGGGTTTGTTAACACCACTTCATTTCCCCCACCTTCTTCTCTCCCATGTTCCCCCAGAACCATCCATCTTGTTGTTTTCTCCTCCATAGTGTTTATCCAGTCTATTTTATCTAGTTAGACCTGCAGAGATAATAATATGCACAAAAAGAAGACAGAGCAAAACAAAGCAACAAAAGAAAACAAAGCAACAACAACAAAAACCCAATGACACACACACAAAGGCCTGTAAATAGTTCAGGGTCTATTTGTTGACCTTTAGGAGTATTTTCCAGTTGAGTCTGATGGGGTGCCACATCCTGCCCCCAGAGTCTATTTTTGGTACTCCTCGGGACTATCTTGCTCTGCTCCCCTTGCTGTTCTGTTGCATTCCCTTAGTGTTTTACCTTGGTATTGTGGGGTCAGATTGGGCACAATTCCCACACTGTCTCCCGTGTTGTCCCCTCTAGGGCTTTGGGTCACTGAGGGATGTTGTGTCTCATAGTAGGGCTGGCCATATATGGTCTTCTCTGTGCATTGGCTCCTCTGAGTGGGGATAGCTTGATGGGCCAGGATGTGCTTCACTGTCTCTTCCTCCCCCATCATTTGCTCCCATGTGTTCTGATCAGACATGTCCCTTTTCCTGAGCTGTAGCTTCAGAGCTGTCCTCTGAAGTAAATTCTTCTGTGGGGAGGGGCAGCTGTCCACGTAGTTGGGATTGGGGCCGGCCCCTCAAACCTCGTTACTGGTTCCCTGCTTCAAGCCTGTTATGTTGCATTCACATCTTGGAGTACCGGGTTGAAGTCTGGTCCCTCTTTCCCTGTGGAGATATAAACCATACCCACCCCTTGGGTGGGTTAGTGCCCTGTTCCCCCACTACCCATTTCTTCCCCCCCTCGCCCTGTGCTTTTTAGTTGACTACTATATGTATCCTGGATTTGGTCTGGCCCCTGCCATACTACCTGGACCTCTCTCCAGGAATGTTTGTATACAGTAGCTTTTTCCTTGTGCCTCTTTTGCATTTTTTTTTCCAGCTTACCTCAGTGGACTCATGTTGTACTTGTCCTTTTGTGCTTGGCTTACATCACTTAGCATAATTTCCTCCATTTCTTCCCATGAGGCAGTGTGCTTCATGTATTCATTGCTTTTTAGTGATGCATAGTACTCCATTGTATGTATGTACCACAGTTTTTCAATCCATTCGTCTGTTGATGGAAATTTGGGTTGTTTCCAACTCCTTGCTATTGTGAACTGTGCTGCAATGAACATTGGAGCACATATGTCTGGCCATGGTTTGTTTATTGCCTCTTTGTTTGTTATATGCCCAGTAGGGGGATTGCTGGATTGTATGGTAGCTCAATCTCCATCTGTATTAGATATCGCCAAATCAATTTCCATGGTTGCTGTACATACCTACAGGTCTACCAGCAGTGAATGAGAGTTCCTATCTCACCACAGCACCTCCAACACTTGTTGCTTTCTGATTTTTTTGAATTGGGCTATCTTTGTGGGTGTTAGGTGTTATCTCATAGTTGTTTTAATTTGCATTTCTCTTATGGCTAATTATTGGGAACATTTGCTCATATGTTTATGGGCCATTTGAATTTTTGCCCCTGTGACACTTCTGTTCAGATCCTTTGCCCACCTCCTCAGTGGGCAATCAGTTTATTTCTTTTTGGAAGCTAGCCGAGTATTGTAGATTTTAGTGATAAGACCTTTGTCTGATGTGTCATTGCTAAAGATGTCTTTTCTTTGTCTTATGCTGTTAGCTAAAACCTCCAGTATGATGTTAAATAAGAGTGGGGACAAAGGCATCCATTTCTGGTCCCCCTTTTCAGTGGGATTCTGTTTGTCTTTTCTCCATTGACTACCATGTTGACTGTTGGTTTCTCATATATAGTTTATATTATCTTGAGGAATTTTCCTTTCATTCCTATCTTCTTGGGTGTCTTAAACAGGAATTGGCATTGGATGTTGTCGAATGCTTTTTCTGAATCTATCGATATTACCATGTGGTTCTTAAAATTTTTCATGTCAATGTGATGAATTATACTAATGGACTTTTGTATGTTGAAGCATCCCTGTATCCCTGGTAGGATTCCCACTTGGTCATGGTGAATTATTACTTGTTTTATATAATTTTATATTCTGTTGGCTAGTATTTTGTTAAGGATTTTTGCATCGATGTTCATTAGGGATATTGGCTGTAGTTCTCGGTTCTTGTGGGATCCCTGCCTGGTTTCGGTGTCAGTGTTATACTACCTTCATAGGAGGAGTTTGGGAGTTTGCTGTCTTTTTCTATGTTCTGGAAGAGTTTGTGTATGATTGGTGTTAGTTTTTTGCTGAATGCTTGGTAGAATTCTCCATTTGGTCCAAGGGTTTTATTTTATTGGTAATTCTTTGATAACCTTGTCTATTTCTTCTATTGCTATGGGTCTTTTGAGATTCTTGGCATTTGATAACCTTGTCTATTTCTTCTATTGCTATGGGTCTGTTGAGATTCTTGGCATTTGATAACCTTGTCTATTTCTTCTATTGCTATGGGTCTGTTGAGATTCTTGGCATTGCGTAAAAAAGGCAGGCGTAAATCCCTTAGACGAAGGAGAATGGTCTAGAGGTCGGCAGTGGCATGTGAGAAAAAAGGGAAGAGAAAAAGAAAAAAGAAAACTATTTCTGCTGAGACTGTGGGGGTATAGAGAGAAGTGAGGTAAACAAAAGTAACAATATAGCTGAGCCCCGATCCCTGACCGTTGGGCTAGAGGAGTTTAATCCCTGCCCTGACGTGGCAACAAGCTGTGGCTGTGTTGAAATAAATCCCCTGCGCCGGCTCCAAATGATCCGGCTCCGAATGATTCCACAGTGGTGGGGCTAAGGTCAAACCCTAGCTGGCCTCCACTGTGATAAGCCAAAAGCCCCCACCCCCTCAAAACCTAGTGGATCTGTGCCCAATTATCTTTATGATGCTCCTCCTGTGACCTGGCTGTGTGAAATTTCCCTCTTAGTAACTCTCCTGCGCTGATTTCTGCGCAGTCACTCTGGTCTGTGTTGCTTATTCGCCATCTTCCTTGAAATCTCCCTGATGTGTCTATTTTAATAGTACATTCTTAATTTGTGCTTGCCGGATTACGGTAAAAACCATATAATAAGATATTGAAATGATGTAATTGTAATTATGGCAGAATTTTTTGCATCTTTTATTGGCTTCAGCTGACATCCCATATTTGGAAGATAGTGTCAGCATCATGTATTAAGAAGTATGTTTTTATATGACCAAAAACATTGTTTGTTGTTTCCTGTAATGCGTTTCTATATGTTCTATTTAGATGTCCTGGAGTTCATTTTGAAAACATTTTGTTTTGAAGTTATTATAAACAATCAAGAAGTTGTGATCATTGGCACCATTAACAGTTCAGCCCCCTCTCATCTTCAATTGTACTATCTTACATTACTATAGTACAATTTCAGAACTAGGAAATTGATTCAGGGCTGCTTTGAATGCTTTTGTAAATCATAGTCTGTTTCTTTAATACAATGATAGATTTTTTTTTATTAGTTTGAGAAGTTTACATTTCTAATCTGCCTGTTAAATAATTAGAAGAAAATTATATTTTAACTATGGCTTATAGGAGTTATATCAAGGAGTCCTGTTGGTACTGTTGGGTACGTGTTGGACTGCTTAACCACAAAGTTGGTGGTTCAGAACTGTCAGTTACTTTTTGGTAGAAATTTGAGTTTATCTGCTTCAGTAAGGATATATGGAATCCTTTTATAGGGCTCCTGTGAGTTGGAATCCATTGGATGGCAGTAAGTTTGGTTTCATGGAGACACCTGGTTATCAGGGGCCATTGTGGTACAGTGGTTAAGTGCTCAGCTACTACAGAGAAGTTAATGATTCAAACCCATCAGCTACTGTAGGTGAGAAAGGTGTGGCAGTCTGCTTTTGTAAAGATTGTAGCCTTGGAATATAGGGCAGTTCTACTTAGTCCTGTTGGGCCACTATGAGTCAGAATCAACCTGTTGACAATGGGTATGGGTTTGTCAGTTTTCTGTGTGTGGCCTCTATGCTCCAAATCTTACCTGATCAAGCTTACTAGTGTTTAGCTGCTAACCAAAAGGTCAGTGGTTAAAACCTATCGCCCTCCTTTAGAGAAAGATGAAGTATTCAGCTTTTATCAAGATTTACAGGCTTGGAAACTCGCTATAGAGTTGCCATGAATTGGAATTTACTTGATGGCAGTAGATTTTGGTAACGGATATCTAACCCTTTCTTCTTTGTAACAAACACAATATTGAATTTTTCCAGTAGAGTGTGCTGGAGGTACACTGCAGGAGAAGTATTTTCTTGATTCTAGTGTGGTGCAATTGTTTCTTGCTCTTGCTGCAAAATCTGAGGACAGCCAGTGGTTTTATGTCCCAATGTGCACTGTGTGTACTTAGTTCCTCAGTGAGTTCTTAGCTCTGGTCCTGGTTCACTGAAGCCCTATTACAGCCTTTGTGGACCCTGTGCACCCCAGGCATTGTATCACTTACAGTGAGCTAGCTCTAGGGCCCTAATTTTATCTGTTTACATGCTCATACCCCAAAATTTGGTTTTCTGCTCATGTGACAACTGTGGTTTAGTTTTGTATGGGAAATCCAAAGATCTTATATGCATTTATTGGGCTGTAATCATAATTTCTCCAGTGAGGTCTTAATGCAAGCCTTGGGGAGAGAACCACTTCTAACTTTGCTCATCCTTGGTTATGCTCCCCAAGCTTATGCTATTCTTTTTATTATTATTATTTATTTATTTTTTGCTTATGCTATTCTTTAGAATTCTCTTAGCATTACAGTTATTCTCTAGTTATATATATATATATATATATATATATATATATATATATATATATATATATAAAACTTTCTTTGCTCAAATTAGTGTGCTTTCTCTCCTACTTAGACTTTAACTCCTAGTATCTATTGGAGCTATGCTGCACTTAATTGAGTTAACCAGTCTCAGAAACAAATGTTTCTGATAGGGAAAACAAAAACAAAAACAATAAAAGTAGTTGTTCAACTTCATACTTGTTTTAGCTATTTTGGGTCACTTACAATTTCATCTGATTTTAGGAATTGGCTTTTCCCTACCTGCAAAGAGGGCTATTCATATTTTGATAAGTATTGCAGTGAGTCTATAGATCACTTTGGATAGTATTAACATCTTAATAATATTAAATATTCCAGTCCGTCAACACAGGGTGCCTACTCATTTATTTACAGCTCCAATTTTTTCAACAATAAGAATAAGAAACAATAAGACAAAGAGGGTGTTCAGTGCTCTACATTCCTGTGGTGATAGTGCCTTTCCCCTCTTTTGTACACCTCAGTTGGCTAGAATAATGTAGGATGCACCAGAGTTCTGCATTTCCCTGCCATGATCTCCTTTCTAAGCTGTAACCATGCCCCCCACTTTACTGAAATTATCTATTTTTATTTTGTACTTTCCCCTCATCTCATAAGAAATCTTGGACTCTTACCTTATCCATCAATAAGACTCACGAGTCTATGGCTCTCTATATCTTCTCATCAGATTCCCATCTTTCACCCTACTCTCCAGTTCCCTAAACACCTTCGTTCTCTACCTCGGAACTCAAAAGTTATCATAAGCAAAGTTCATTTTTCCCTTAACTATATTTTCCTCTGATAGCTGTAAAACCTGATCTAGTAAGAAACAACTGATGATTTGTTGGATGTTTTTGTTCCTTTCCTCTGCACTTTGTGCTCTCATTGCTTAATTTTGATCCACAATCCTTATGGAGCTATGAGAATTCCAATGCTTTCATGCACTACTAGAAAAATCATAAATAAATCATGACATTTACATCACGTTTAACATTTCTTTTTTCCCCAATAATGATTAAAGCTATGCTAGAAAGAATGCATTTTTAGGGTTTGTTATGGGTAAATACTTGATATTAAAAAGCTCTAAAAATTTCTGTTTAGAGTAAAAAGTCAGTCAAGTATTATGGAAGGAAGCACTTTTTCTTACTAGTGATAGTGTTAAAAAATCCCACTTTTGTCTTGTGAATCCTAATGACCCAATGACTACAAATCTTTATGGGAGCAGAGAGTCTCATCTACTCCTGTGGAGCACCTGGTTGGCTTGAACTGTCAACCTTGGCTCTTTTGTTATTATGAATTATAAGACTTTATAATTGCTGAATCACTAGTAGTTGACACTGTACTTTCACTATGAGTGTTTTCATTTAAACTTTATACTTATATAGAGAACATATAAGTATAATATTTGTATTTTAGAAATGTAGGAAGTGAAAATCTGAAGTTTCTGACTTGTCAAGGATCACACAGGCAAATCACAGTCTTTTGTACTGATAAACCTAGGTGATTTGGAACCTAGACTTGTGCTTGAATCTTGGTTCTATAACTTAATCAATGTATTATTGAGTAAATCACATCAGATTTATAAAAGCAAATTTTGTCATCTACTTCATGGGGGCTATTTTGAAATATAAAATGCAATAACATAGTAATGACTGTCTTAAAGTTAAGGCATCCAAGAAACAGTACCTGCCATCATTATTAATCCTAATAAGTTATCATCTCATGCTCAGGATATTTGAGATTTTGTATCAAGGCAGCTGCTTACTATACTATAAATAATGTTGGCGTGTCTCAGCTGCACTTTGTCAGTTTTCTGTACATATAACTATCATAGAATTTACCGTATCAGGTTATAATTGCCTGCCTACTCATTTTCTTCCCCTACTAGACTGTGAACCCCTTGAGAAAATAGGTGTAATAACAGTGTGCTTTCTACATTATTTATGGGGTTAATAAGAGAAAGTTGAACACATGCAGCTCCCCAGTGTAACACTTAATATTCACATTAGGTGTTTGTGGCACTAATAATGCCTGTCTAATTCCTGACACATTTTCTTTAATAGGTCTTGCTGGGCTCCATAGGAAACCCAGTGTGCTTCAATGGAGTATAATTTTTGAAATGACTAATACAACTTGGTAGAAAATTTTTTTGGTAATTTTGTGCTGGAAGAGGCCCGAGTGTTTATGTATTATACCTCTTCTCTTATCTGGATGAGGAAATCAGAGGCCCATGGGAATTAAGTACTTTCTTTAAGGTTGCACAGCTGACTTGTGGCAGGATCTTTTATTTAGAAGACAGGCAAAGAGCAATACATCCTTTTAAATATTGAGATTTTATGTGAAGACAATATATGATTTTATTCATTTTACTATTTGCCTGAATGCATTTGGTAAACGAAAGTAATATAACACTTTTACATTTGCAAAAAGAATAAAGAATAGTTAGGGAAAATACTTACTAGACTATTCACATTGGTTCCAAAGGGAGCTGATATTGGGGACCAAAGGGAGGAATTATATATACTGGTGTTTATAAATATATATATATATACACACATGCACATATATGTCTATTTCTCTATCTTTCTCTTCTGTATTAGCTAACTTCAGCTGCCATCTGCTCCTTGGGAGAAAGACGAGGCTTTCTGCTCCCATATAGAGTTGCAGTCTCAGAAACCCATAGGAGTTATTTTACCCTGTCCGATAGTGTCACTGGGGAATTTATCCAATGGCAGTGAGTTATCTAACTTATTGTAATGAATGTACAGTAATTTTATAACAAATAACCCTGAAAAATAGAAAACCCATAAAAAACCCATCAGTGAGGCTTGCTGATGCTAAATACATAGGGAAGGAAGTGTGAGAGGAGTCTTCTGTCTTCATTGACCTAACTTCTTAGTTGAGATCAGATTTTTTTCCTGAGAAAGAATGAAATCTTCCATTCTTCCTTAGTAAAAATTTAAGGCAACAGTAAAAGAAGTACCACAGCGAACTGTATGATTAGTCATTATTTCATTTTTACAAAGTGTTTCTTATGGGAGCTCACAATGAGAGATCATAGTTAAATACAGTAATCATAATAAAATTATGAACATTAGAGTATAATTATTTTTATTTTGTTCAGTGGCATAATAATATATTTGGAAAGTTTTCCAAAGAGCTTGTTGATTTTATCTTTTTTCTGAACATGATCATTTTCAGATGACAAATGGGGACCTTGTACAAAGCATGCTCAAGTATTCAGGGGAAGTATGAATATATTTTGCTTTGTCGTTTACTAAGTGCATTCTTTTCTAGACAGACCCAATCACTCATCTTGTTCATGAAATGATAAGCATCCTATTGGAAAAGTAAACTGTTAGAAAACAACAGAGGTCAATTAAACATTGAGTGGCCATTTGGCACTATCTTGAAGTGTAATGAATCCTATGATGTTTAGTTACAGTCTTTACTATAAAATACTTCTACAAAATACTCCATGGAATCTTTATAAAAGTTGAAAAGCTACATCAAAAGTACTCCAGTAAGTGTGCATGTAATTTTTGGCAGCACACTGTGGACAGACCACATTGCCTTTTGAAGTACATGACCTAATTAATAGCAATATGAATTTGGTAAAGTTGTTTAATTATTCTGGACTTTAATATCTCACCTGTAAAGTGGAGTTAATATGTGTTGGTGGTGCTGCTGAGTAAATGTAGGAAGGCTAACCACAAGGTTGGTGGTTCAAAATCACCAGCAGCCCTATGGGAGAAAGATGACGCTATCTGTATAGAGATTTATATCCTCAAAGACACTACAAAGGTCCCTATAAGTTGGAATGGACTCACTGGCAGTGGCTTTAATAGTGGGTTTAATATAGTATCTAACAAATTGGTAAATCTGCATTGGGTAAATCTACTGCCACAGACCTTTTTAAAGTGTTGAACTTTGAGGTTTAAGGTTCATGACCCAAGCCATGGTATTTTCATTCACCAGATATTCACATGAAAGTTGGACATTTAGTAAGGAAGACTGAAAAAGAATTAATACATTTGAAATATGGTGCTGGTAAAGAATATAGAAAGTACCATGAAATGCCAAAAGAGCAAACAAATGTCTTGGAAGAAGTACAACCAGAATGCTCATTAGAAGTGCGAATGAGGAGACTTCATTTACTTGTCTTGCACATGTTATCAGGAGAGACCAGTCCCTGGAAAAGGACATTGTGCTTGGTAAAGTAGAAGGGCAGTGAAAAAGAAGACCCTCAAGGATATAGATTGCCACAGTGGATGCAACAAGGGTCCAAAAATTGTATGGGTGACGCAGGATAGGCATTGTTTTGTTCTGTTGTGCCTAGAGTAGAGGAAAAACTTGATGGCACCTACCAACATGTAACAAATTAAATATGTTAGATTTGACTGAATTTTAGGAATTGTGAAGAGGTTTTACAAATAAACTTGTGTTAATGATATTCTAAAAGTTCTCTAGTGTCAGGAAAAACAGGGTAGACTAAATAGTATGTTTGATAATATCTTCATTAACATACATATATGAATTTAGTAATTATTAAAACTTTAAAAGCATAGGAAATAACTTTAATACACTGCTCAGTAAACATTATTGTTGCGGCCCAGAGGGAATTGGAAATATTCTGTTTATCAGACTTGATACAAAGAGAGTACAATATCTTGTTCTTACTTTAACACACCTCCTTGTTGCGGGTGAAGGGAGACAACAGACAGTGTAAGACACAAAGCAACAGTAATAATATATAATTGATCAGGGATTCATGAAGGTGGGAGAGTGGGGGAAGGAGAGGACACCAAGGGCTCAAGTAGAAAGAAAATGATTTGGAAAATGTTGATGGCAACATATGCACAAGTGTGCTTAATACAATTGAATGATGGATTGTTATAAGATTTGTAAGAGCCCCCCAATAAAATGATTATTAAAAAAACAAACAAACCACCACCTTGATTTAACTTAGTTAGTTGACCTTGACCTGTATGTTTCTCGAAAGCCAGTAACATTTCATTTGTACCTCCAGACCAGTCTTTATCTTGGTACTATATTTTCTTTTAATCAGAATTTGTGACCATTATCTTTACTATTTTGGATTCTTGGTAATCTTTTATATGTAAAATAAAGTCCAGAAATTTAGACACTTTCTTTCTATACAGTTTTATTGTGTATCGTAATGTGTTCTTATTTGTAATGTGTCTAGAAAAAAACTAAAGCTATCTGTGAGTACAGATTTTAGCTAATATAATAGTACAGTTAATATTAAATGGATTTTTGCTCACTAGATTTCAATATAGTCTTTATATCTTATTTTTCCTTTTCATTTTTTTCAATATTTTCAGATGTTTTGGAATGTTATTAAGCCCAGGTCGAAATGTGAAGAACAGTGACATGCATTTACTGGATATGGTAATGATAACTTTAAACACCTTAACTAAATATAGATGGTAGTTATTTTATATTTTAACAATATTTTCTATTTTAAAATTTTGTCATATAGTCAAACTTCTTTTTAAATTTTCAGCCATATGATAGTATAAATTGAATTTGGAAACCCAACGTTAAATTCGTGAAAGAAAATTTAGGCAAATTTCTACTAAGAAATCATATGAAAATTGAATGCAAATAAAAGTGTAGTGATGCTTTGACAATGCCCATTTATTCATCTGTTTGGTTTTTTAGGAAGGTATTTGTTCTTTAAGCCCCAAATAATAAATTCATTATTAAAAGAAACCTCTCTAGATTGAACTATGGCTGTGTTAGTCTGGGTTGACTAGAGAAACAAATCTAAGGACACTCAAATAGATATAAGAGAGAACTTTATATCAAGAAGTAATTATGCATCAATAAAACATCCTAGCCCAGTCCAGATCAAGCCTGTGAGTTCAATATCAGCCAGTAAGGCCAATATTAGCCCCCAAATTCCTCGTCAGACTCAATGCAGCACGTGCAATGATGCCAAATGGTGGAAAGTCCTGTGGATCCAATGACAGTGGATGCATCTCCAGGGCTCTGGCTGCCATCAACATGACTCCATGTGGCTTGTCAACAGGAATGTGAAACAGAAAGAGAGTGTTCTACCTCCAGGGAAGCAGAGGGGAAGTCCTGGAATCCTCATGAGAAGGCCAGGCCCAGAAGGAGGGCTCACTAGGCTGACCTGATTGACAGGCTAGACTCCACCCCTTCACTTTGTTTATCAAATTAACATGAAATTATGCAATTTCCACAATGATATCCTTAATTTATTTTAAATATACTATCATTAATTTGAACACTGTGTTTAATATTTTTATTTCCTTATACTAGTTTGCTTTCTTTTAATCTGTCCATAGCAAAGTATTCATAGAATATGAGTGGTATTTATTTAAGAAATGCCTGTAAAGTTAATTTATATTCAAGAGTTGGCATTTGATATAAAAATATCAGGCCATCTTAACTTTTAAACAGAAATGTTTCTAATGGAATTAATGAAAGTACTTGCTTTGTGGTTGAGAAATGCTAGGGAAGTAACCATCATAGAGTTAAGTATAAAGTTCTTACTTACTGAACTGAAATTTTTAATTTAATGATAGCAAGCAGTCTAAGTGTGCCTCCTTTCAGGTTTCTTTTGCAAATGTCAGTTAAATGTCACCAAGATATGTCAACTTTTTCTTTGGGTTATTTTATGGTAATATCACACTGATTTTCTAGTGGTACCGGAGGGGCTTCTTCAACTTTTTGTCTACGTGTTGTGTGCCAAGCATTGTATGAGTTGCTGGGGAGACAGATCAGAGTAAAGCATAGCCACTGCCATCTTTGGGTTCATAGTCTAGTGAGGGAAAACAGACTTTAAATTATGTAGCTGCAGCAGTGGGATAAATGCTCATATAGATTGGGTACAATGAGCCTGGGTAGGTCAGATAAGGACAACCAGTTACACAGAATGTGAAAACATAAAATAGCTATTGATCCACCTCTCTTCCATTCCACTCTACAACATATCAGTAATGAATGTGGTTTTACCTAAGGCAAACTATAGCATTTCAAAGCCCTGGTAATTCCATGAGAAAGCAGTTCAGGAGCATTGAGACATTAGTTTTAAGGTTTTAGGTTCTAATTAATCCTGATTCCTCAGAATTCAGAAGAGTAAGATTCTTCCATAAAGCTTCAGTTTAGATGATAGAATTGCAGGCCCGATGTGACTTCTGAGGTCCCGTAGTCTGTCTGTCTTGTAGAGCAGTCCACTTCGAGAGTTCATATCAAAATGGGAGTGCTTGTCAGAGTCAACATTTAATTCTTTTGGAAAGAGAAGTGAGCTTCTCTGCACAAGAAATAGTTGGGCAGGTTGGATGAATTCGTTGTTGTTGTTGCAACTATCAACACTAGTGATTTTACATTAGCCAGTGTTGTAAACCCAGGTCATTAAAGCTCACCTAGTCTTATCAAAAGGAAATCACTACCTTTTACTTAAGGCTATTTGAAAGTTCAGATAATTACAGAGTTCTTTATTTGTAATCATCTGAAATCATATTCGATGTAACTTTTCTTAAATAGCCTTAGTTCTGTTCTTTCATGACTCTGGCCACTCCCCCCAAAGTAAATAAATAAAACAAAACCACAGTAAAAGCATCTTGAAGTAATTTTTAACCTTTCAATGTGTGGTACACTCTAGTTTATTTCTTTTTTAACAGCTTTATTGGCACTTCTTCCACATGTCATACTATTCAATAATTCAATCTTATCAAGACACTCTATTTTCTATTCTAGTTGATTAAAAATATTCTGGCCATAGTTCACAAAATGGATTTCATGACCCACAAATGTGCTATAACATTCTGCTTGAAAAACATGAGACTTCCAGCTTCATTTAGCCAGGCCTGTTTTGTTTTGTTTTTACCTCTGACCACTCATGCACAGAGAATGGCTCACAGAAGGACCTGGATATTTGCTATCCCCGCCTTTTTTTTTTTCATAATGAACAGATAATTGTGAGCATACTATATCCCCACCCCACCCCCGCTTTCTCTGAGTGTCAGCTTCTCTAGTACCACTTGGCTGCTTCACCTTTCACAGTTCATTTTTTTTTTTAATATTTTTTTTGGGGGGACTTACATCTTTTATCACAATCCATATGTTCATCCAATGTGTCAAGCACATTTGCACTTATGCCACCATCATCATTTTCAAAGCATTCTCATCCCACTTGAGTCCCTGATATCAGTTCCCCATTTCTTCCCCCTCCCTCCCCTGTCCACCCTCCCTCACGAACCCTTGATAAATTATAGATTATTTTTTCCATATCTTACATCGTCTTCCATTGCCCTTCACCCACTTTTCCATTATCCGTCCCCCTGGGAGGGGGTTCTAGGTTGATCCTTGTGATAGGTTCCCCCTTTATCCCCCCACCCTCTCCTAATTCTCCTGGTATCTCTACTCTCCTTGTTAGCCCTGAGGGGTTTATCTAGCCTTGGTTTCCTGTGTTGCGGGATCTTAGCAGTGTGCATGTTCTGATCTAATCCTATTTGTACGGTAGAATTGAGGTCATGATAGTGGGGTGAAGGAAGCACCAAAGAGCTAGAGGAAAGTTGTATGTTTCACCAGTGCCGTACTGCACCCTGACTGGCTCACTTGTCAGGGGATGTCCATTTGTCTACAGACGGGCATTGGTTCTCCACTCCATGCCCCCTACCCCCCATTCATATTGAGTATGATTTTGTTCTGGGTCTTAGATGCCTGATACCTGATCCCATCGACACCTCATGATCACACAGGCTAGTGTGCTTTTTCCATGTGGGCTTTGTTGCATCTGAGCTAGATGGCCATTTGTTTATCTTCAAGCCTTTAAGACCCAGACCCCAGATGCTATATCTTTTGATAGTTGGGCACCATCAGCTTTCTTCACTATATTTACTTATGCACCGTTTTGTCTTCAGCGATCATGTCAGGAAGGTGAGCATCACAGAATGCTGGATTGTTAGAACAAAGTGTTCTTGTGTTAAGGGAGTACTTGAGTTGAGGCCCAATGTCCATCTGCAACCTTAATTCTTAACATGTAAATATGAATATATAGTTCTATTCCTCTCTAATTATATTCCTCTCTAATGATAGTTCTATTCCTCTAATTATATATTTACATATGTACATATCTGTCTTTAGGCCTCTATAAATGTCCTTTGCCTCCTGGTTCTTTCTTCTATTTCCTTTATACTTCCCTCTTGTCCCACCATCATGTTCGGCCTTCATTCAGTTTTAGTAATTCCTCACTGCTACATTGTCCTTGATTGAGTCCCACTAGGCATCCTACGACCTTCCTTCTATTTATTTTAGTTCACTTGTTGTTCCCTTGTCTCTGGGTTGGTCCCCCCACCCCCCTGCCTTTCTCCCACCTCCCTTTCTCCTATATCCCCCTGGAGCCATTGGCCCCATTCTTTTCATCTCCGAATTATTTATCCCGCTTATCTTATCTAGATAGACATGCAGATCCCTTAATAATTGCAAAAACCAGGCAATGCCAAATAAAACAACAAAGGAAGTCAAAACCAACAAAACAATAACAACAGCAGAAAACAAGAACAAAATAACAGTATTAAAAGAAAGCAACTGACAAAAATGGAAAAACCTATAAATAACTCAAGGTCTGTTTTTTAGCCTTTACGCGTGTTTTCCAGTGGAGTCTGATGGGGTGCGACACTGTCTCCCAAGTCTATTTTTGGTATTCCCAGTGGGTTTCATCACTCTGCTCCACCTGCTGCTCTGCTGCATGCCCTCAGTGCTTGGCTCCAGCGTGATGGGGCCAGACCGTGCACTATTCCTGCACTGTGTCTCCAGTGCTGTCCCCCACAGCATCATGGTACAGTGAGGGACGCCGTGTCCCATGGTGGGGCCAGCCCTATGGTCCTCCCCGTGCCTTGTCAGCTCTGGGCAGGAACATCATCCTTGGGGCTTGGTGGGCCAGGATGTCCTTTCCTCTCTCTCCAACCTTTTGCATTTCTCACATGCTGTCCTCTGAAGTACATTCTTTATCACAATTTGCATATCAGCAGTGATCTTTTCATGAGGGCAAGCCTTGAGTGGGGCTATATCATAAGAACTAATTATTCTTAAATTGTGGCTAGAAATAAAGACTGAAACTCTTTACAAGAATAGAAAGTCTCATGTTCTCCATGCAGAGTAGCTGGTGTTTTTGAACTACTGACTTATGGTTAGCAGACTAATTGTGTAACCCAGTATGCTACTGGGGATTGCTTTGATGTATAAGAGACTTAAAAAAACAACAAAAAACATTTGTTTTGTTTTGTTGTTGTTCAACACAGCAAAACACATGCCAGTCGAACAGTTTTAACATGCACAATTCAGTGACATTGATTAACTTGAATTGTACAACCATTCTTACTCTCCTTCTTTGAGCCATTTCTCCTTCCTTATAAACTCATTGCTTCTTGAGTTGCTGTTGTCAATTTGATACCATATAGATAGATCTTAAAAGAGCACAATGTTCATGGCAGATATTCTTTACTAGCTAAACTAAAATATTGTTTGGTGTTTTGAAGATTTTAGGTCAGGGATGGGGAACCTTTTTTCTGAGAAAAAAAATATTTGTGACACCATTCACAGGTCAGATATTTAATTGACTCACCCATAATGTGACAGCAAAAACCGTTTTTGGTGAGGCATGTGATGTTAACTGGTGTTGATCATTTTACAGGTCTTATAAAGCCTGTGGGCTGGATACTGCCCTCCTTTGCTTTAGAGTCTACTTCTGATTTAAGTTTTCAAGATTATCTCAGGGCAGTAGTTTGGGGGTTCATCCAGCCTTCATTTCAAGAGAGTATGGAGTACATGAAAATTAAGTTCTGTTTTGTGTTTTCCCCCTTTTGATCAGGATTTTTTTTCATAGAATTTTTGATCAAAGTATTTATTAATGGTGGCCGGGCACCATCCAATTCTTCTGGTCTCATGACAAAAGTAGCAGTTTTTCATGGAGACAGTTAACTACACATTACATAGCTTCTTCCTATTTTTGCCTCTCCTTCCTTTGTAGCTCCAAGCAAATAGAGACTAATTTTGTCTTTGGCCATTGCAAACTTTTAAGAGCCTACGCACTATGTATCAAACTACAGGGTAGAATAGAAGCATTAAACATGGAGTTAAGCCAGTTAATAGGGATGTCCTATGAAACTATGATCCTGAACCTCCAAACCAAGGAACCAAATCTCATGAGGTATTTAGTTCTACATAAGTAGCCTTAGCAGCTATACTTTGTGATTGGGGGTGGGTAAAATTCGTCGAAAATTTCCACTACCTTTCTATTTCATTTTTCTATGACCTATCTATCAACACAGCTTAAGACAATTCAACTCTTAACAGGTGTACTACTTATTAAAGGAATCCTGATGGGGCAGTGAGTTAAGCATCAGACTGTTTACTGAGTGATTAACAGTTCAAACCCACCAGCCACTTGTGGGAGAAAGATGAAACAGATTGCTGTTGCAAAAACGTGCAGCGTTAGAACCTTGTGGAACAGTTCTGCTCTGCCCTCTCGAGTTGCTGTGAGTCAGAGTCGTCTTGAGCACAGTGGGTTTGGGCTGACCACTTATAGATAACAATGACATTAATAAGCTATGAAGCTTCCTTAATAAATGATATTGTTCTATTATAAATTGAGACAGTACTCCATAAGCAAAAATCCTCTAAAACTCTATTATTGAAGTCAGTATGTGAAACATAACAAAATAAAAATAACTCCTGTAGGTTTTAGTTATAAGAACTACATATTCACTCCAAAAAGCCAAACTCGCTGTCATTAAGTCAATTGCAACTCATAGCTACCTTATAGGTAAAACTGCTCTGGTGGGTTTCCGAGACTGTAACTCTTTAAAGTGAGTACAAAGCCCCTTCTTTCTCCTTTGGACCACCTGGTGCTTTCAAACTGCCTACCTTTGGATCACTTAGAGCACTTTAAAAAATACTGATTTTCATGAAATTGTACCTATCAGCAAGGTAGTCTCTGCTGTCTGGTCTCTTATTTGTCTCACCGATCCCTGCCATGAACTCACTTTCTATCTGAGCTTTTTGCTTTCTTAGGCTCTTGTTTCCCCACTCCACTTTCTCTGCCTCAGGGACTCTATTTCTTTTTCTCTGTCATCTTCTCTCTTTCTGCAGTCCTCTCTCCTTCTGCACTTTCTTGTCTCTCCCACTCATTGCCTTTCTCCCTCTCTGATTCCCTTTCTTCTTTTCTCCCTTTCTCTCTCCCTGCCCTCTTTCTGCCTCCCTTTCTTTTTTTTCCTTTTTATTTATTTATTTATTTTTAACAATCATTTTATTAGGGGCTCATACAACTCTTATCACAATCCATACACACATCAATTGTGTAAAGC
>NW_022111324.1:14801286-14817358 GCF_000313985.2 Echinops telfairi
TGCTCTAATTGGGGTCATCGTCCTCAAGGCCTGGTGGGCCAGGATGTGCTCCAGTCTCTCCTCCTTCCCCGTCATCTGCTCCTGTGTGCTCTGGTCAGATATATCCCTCTCCTGAAGCTGCAGATTCAGTGCCATCCTTTGAAATAAATTCTTCTCGGGGGAGGTCTGCCTCCCTTTCTGTCCTTGATGTTTCTGTTCTTTCTGCATCCCCTCCCTGCATCCTAGTTTTGGAGGTGGGGAGTGTTATCTGCACTGTTTATTGGTTTTAAGGATAAAAAAAAAGTTTCCTTTATTTCTGTTTTATCAGTTAGCAATCTCCTAATAGTCTCTGTTCTTTATATGTCATTCTCCTCTTTGTAGTTAAAATTTTTTTTTGATTTTACAGGTTCTTTTTATATGTGATATGGCTTGAGTCTTCATCAAATATTTTAACTTCAACATCCACCCTCTTTGGTATTTCTTCAATAAAGGAGAGAACTCCATTGGCCTAACTCATCTTTTGGGTCTCAAGCATAACACAAGCTCTGGTCTAGGAATGGATGGGTCCATTCCTGTTCTAAATGGGTAGTAGGTATAGGTATATGTGTGAAAGTGGGAGAGAAATGTGAATCTATATATGAGTGTGTGTGTGTGTGTGTGTGTATATATATATATGAGTGGGAGAGCCCAGTGGGTTTCCTTTACAAGTGGCCTTGGTCACGTTAGGCAGTGTATTTGATCTCTGGAATATAGGATCAAATGTCAATCAAATATCTAATGTATAATAATAGGAAAAGCACTAACTTTAAATATAATTGCAGCAATATAAATTAATATTTAAAGAAATGTTCTATAATTGAAACATTAGAAAAAACCGCAAAACTAACTTACTTATCCCTGTAAGTAGCTATTCATTCAGTTTAGTTGTCTTTATATATATTTCTAATAGAAACTAAGTATATCCTTAGATGTTATATGCGATTTTGACAACTATCATAAAATCAAATAGAATGTTCTGACAATATTATGTTTTTGTGATTCAGCATCTATGGATGTGCTTCATTTTATCCAAGAGGTGTTTCTATCTGTAACAGAAACTGTATTTGAAGAAAATTGTGCAAGAATTGAATATTGAAAAAAATGCTCTTTTATGGAAAAATTATTATGAAAATCTCATTTGATTGTGTATAGATCCAAATTTTAATGCATTGGAGTATTTAAAGTCGATTATACCTATAATTTAAAAGGCTGATTTCCTTTGTATATATATTCTCAGCAGTTTTTGTTTGAACTTTTCTAGGAATCTATGGGAAAGAGCTATGATGGGAGAGCCTATGTTATCACTGGCATGTGGAATCCAAATGTACCAATATTTCTGGCACTTAATGAAGAAACACCAAAAGGTGAATTTTCTTAAAAATTTATTATTTGCTTTAAATTTTGATTAGGACAATGCGTTTGATCCTTATTTAAAATGGAGATAGCTTTCTTATTTTGAATTCAAGGTGCCTTTTCATAATTTTTTCTTCTGCAGTGAAAAAAAGAAAGAAAGAGTGGAGACCCAAAGCCCAACAGTAGTCAATTGGACACACCCTGTCAGAAGGGCCCACAAGGAAGAGACAAGCCAGGCAGGGTGCAATAAAGCACTGATGAAACACACAACCTTCCTCTAGTTCTTTTTTTTTTCCCCAAGACAAAATTTCATTTTTTGTCATTAGAAATCAATATTTCACAATATATAATTACATATTGTTTTTGTGATTAATCACTATGCTTTCATTATGTTCAATTTGTAACAATGAAAATACATCCTGCCTATCAGATATGTACGATTCATAACAGTAGCAAAATTAGTTATGAAATAGCAACGAAAATAATCTTTTTTTTCCAATCATTTTATTAGGGGCTCATACAACTCATCACAATCCATACATGCATCAATTGTGTAAAGCACATTTGTACATTCATTGCCCTCATCATTCTCAAAACATTTGCTCTCCACCTAAGCCCCTGACATCAGCTCCTCATTTTTTATCTTCTATCCCCACTATCCCCTCCCTCATGAACCCTTGATAATTTATAAATTATTATTTTGTCATATATTGCACTGTTTGATGTCTCCCTTCACCCTCTTTTCTATTGTCATTCCCCCAAGGAAGAGATTATATGTAGAACCTTCTAATCGGGAAGTTCCCCCTTTCCAACCCACCCTCCCTCCACCGTCCCAGTATCGCCATTCACACCGCTGGTCCTGAAGGGATCATCCTCCCTGGATTCCCTGTGTTTCTAGTCCCTATCTGTACCAGTGTACATCCTCTGGTCTATCTAGATTTGTAAGGTAGAATTGTGATCATGATGGTGAGGGGGAAGA
The DNA here is from genome assembly GCF_000313985.2 of Echinops telfairi. Classification (NCBI taxonomy): domain Eukaryota; kingdom Metazoa; phylum Chordata; class Mammalia; order Afrosoricida; family Tenrecidae; genus Echinops; species Echinops telfairi. The sequence goes on from NW_022111324.1 coordinate 14,803,637, forward strand.
GGGGGAAGGAAGCATTTAGGAACTAGAGGAAAGTTCTATATTTCATCATTGCTACATTGCACCCTGACTGGCTTGTCTCCTCCCTGAGACCCTTCTGTAAGGGGATGTTCAGTGGCCTACATGTGGGCTTTGAGTCTCTACTCCGCACTGCCCCCCTCATTCACAATGATACATTTTTTCTGATGATGCCTGATACCTGATCTCTTGGACACCTCATGATCGCACAGGCTGGTGTGCTTCTTCCATGTGGGCTTTGTTGCTTCTGAGCTAGATGGACGCTTGTTTACCTTCAAGCCTTTAAGATCCCAGATGCTATATCTTTTGATAGCCGGGCACCATCAGCTTTCTTCACCACATTTGCTTATTTACCCACTTTGTCTTCAGCGATCGTATCTGGGAGGTGAGCACACAGTGATAAGATTTTTTGTTCTTTGATGCCTGAAAACTGATCCCTTCAGCACCTCATGATCACACAGGCTGGTGTGCTTCTTCCATGTGGGCTTTGTTGCTTCTGAGCTAGATGGCTGCTTGTTTACCTTCAAGCCTTTAAGATCCCAGATGCTATATCTTTTGATAGCCGGGCACTATCAGCTTTCTTCACCACATTTGCTTATTCACCTGCTTTGTCTTCAGCCATTGTGTCGGGAAGGTGAGCATCATAGAATGCCAGTTTAATAGAAGAAAGTATTCTTGCATTGAGAGAGTACTTGAGTGGAGCCCAATGTCCTTCTGCTACCTTAATACTAAACCTATAAATATAGGCTCATAGATCTATTTCCCCATCCTCATATAAATATATTTGCATATGTACATGTCTTTCTCTAGACCTCTATAAATGCCCTTTGCCTCCCAGCTCTCTCCTCTATTTCCCTTGATTCTCCTCCTGTCCTACTATCATGCTCAGTCCCCACCAGGATTTCAGCACTTCCTCTTTGTTACATTCCCCTTGATCATGCCCTACCAGACCTCCTACACCCTCATCACCACCGATTTGGATCACTTGTTGTTCCCTTGTCCCTGGGTTTGTTAACACCACTACCTTTCTCCCCACCTCCCCCTCTCCCATGTCCCCTGGGAACTCTCGGTCCGTTGTTTTCTCCTCCAGATTATTCATCTATCCTATCTTATTTAGACAGACCTGCGGAGATAATAACATGCACAAAAATAAGAGAGCAAAACCGAGGAACAATATAAAACAAAATAACAACAACAAAAATAAACCCATGACAAAAAAAAGAAAACAATATACAAAAATAAAGAAAAATGTGTAGTTAGTTCAAGGACTGTTTGTTGGCCTTTAGGAGTGTTTTCCAGTCCAGTCTGTTAGGGCACTAAGCCCTGGCCCCAAAGTCCACCTTTGGCATTCCTGGAGACCTCGCTGCTCCATTCCCTTGCTGTTCTGTTGCACCCACTTAGTGTTTTGCCTCGGTGTGGTGTGATCAGATTGAGCGCAATTCCCACACTGTGTCTCCAGTGTTGTCCTCTCTAGGGCTATGGGTCAGTGAGGCATATCATGTTTCATAGTGGGGCCGGCCATGCGGTCCTCTCTGTGGACTGGCTGCTCTGAGCGGGAACATTGTCCTCAAGGCCTGGTGGGCCAGGATGTCCTCCACTCTCTCCTCCTCCCCCTTCACCTGCTCCCATGTGCTCTGATCAGACATGTCTCTCTCCCGTAGCTGCAAATTCAGTGCTGGCCTCTGAAAGAAATTCTTCTGGGGAGAGGGGCAGGTGTCCACATTGTTGGGATTGGGGCCAGCCCCTTCCTCTAGTTATGTGATGCTCTCCACCCACCCACCCCCATGTACACACTACCATGACTCAATTCTATTTTACAAATCTGGCTAGACCAGAACATGTATACTGGTACAGATAAGAGCTTACAATACAGGGAATCCTGAACAGATAAACCCCTCAAGACCAATAAGGGGAGTAGTGATACTGGGTGGGTAAGGGCGAACCAATCACAATAATCATCGTATGGCCCCTGGCATGGACAGCAGAAAAGTGAGTGAAAGGAGACTGTGGTTGGTGTAAGACATGGGGAAAAAAAATCATGAATTACCAAGGGGGAATGAGGGAAAAAATGAGCTGACACCAAGGGCTCAAGTAGAAAGAAAATGTTTTGAAAAGGATGACAACATATGTACAGATGTGTTTGACACAATGGATATAAGTGTGGATTATGATAAGATCTGTAAGAGCCTCCAATAAAATAAAAACTAAAAAAAAGAGAAACCATTATGTGATAAAATTCTCTCAAAAGGACCCTTGGTGGCTCTGTTGGTTAGTTGTTGAGCTGCTAATCTTATGACTCGTGATTCAATCCTACTGTCTGCTCCTTGTGAGAAAGATGAGGCTATCCATTCCTGTAAATATTTGTAATGTCAGAAACTCTCTTCAGGCTTGTGTGTTAGGCCAGATTTTCTAGAGAAGAAATTCCATTGGCTTTCATCTATGTATAAGCAAGAACTTTCTATCAAGAAGTAATTATATATCAAGAGGACATCTAACCCAGTGTAACTCTTGTCCCTAAGTCTGATGCTAGTCTATAAGCCCCACTTAGGACACACATAGCTATATGCTGGTGCTGTAAAAGATGAACTGGAAAGCAGAAGATCACAAGCTAGTGGATCCACAGTTGGTGGGAACATGGCAGGGCACTTGTGTCTGGTGGCCACAGCATTCCAGCAAGTAGGAAAGTGGACCAGAAGAGAGATGGAGGTTCCTAGTTTCCTTAATTATAAAAAGGCCATATCCCCAAGGGGGCATCATCAGTCTGTGGCCTGATTGACAGGTTGTATTCCACCCCTATACTTTCATAAATCTTCAAGTTGACATAAAATCATCTAATTATTATAGGTTGCTATGAATCAGACTCAACTTCATGGCACTGGGTTTGGTTTTAAGTTTCTTATATAGGAAGCATTTGCGTTTTATGTTTCATAAAGAACATTGGAATTATTTTATTTTGGAGGAGAGGAGCTAGCACCCACTGCCCCATTGCCATTGAGCTGATTCTGACTCATAGTGACTCCACTGGACAGAGTAGAACTGTTCCATAAAGTTTCCAAGGGTGTAAATATTTATGGACACAAACTGACTCATTTTTCTCTCACAGAATGGCTGATGGGTTTAGTGATTGGGTGCTATAAATTGTTCGCTTGCTTAGCCACTAATCAAAAGGTTGGAGTTTGAGTCCACCTAGAGCAGTAGTTTTCAACCTTCCCAATGCTGCAACCATTTAACACAGTTCCACATGTTGTGCTGACCCCCTAACCATAACATTATTTTCAGTGTTACTTCATAACTGTAATTTTACTATTATGAATAAGTTGACCCCTGTGAAAGGATCATTCGACCCCCAAAGTGGTCACGACCCACAAGTTGAGAACTGCTGACTTAGACGTACCTCAGAAAGAAGAACCTCAATCGATTTCTGAAAAATTTGGCATTGAAAACCCTATAGTGCTCTTGACATTATAGGGTCACCATTGTAGGAATAGGTTTGAGCAGCAGCTGGTGCTAGTGGTAGAATAGAAAGATATGAAATCTTGATAGCATTTTTCTTGTGAATTTGTATATACTAACAATTTAATTTCTGGCAAATGCCCCCCTTCCCCTTGTTGTTTACCTTGTCATTGTATGTGTAATATTGCACAGGATTTATAAATGTTAAATAGTCACATTTGTTATTTTCTTCACTGTGTTTTATTGTCCCTACTTTATCCAGCTAGAAATTGCCTACATTATTTTGCTTCTCAACCATCTGTAAGTTAAAATATAAAATTTACTTGATGAGCTATAGTTTCACACTGAATGTGTCTCTATTGTCAGCCAACAATTCATATGGAGAAAATTCATTGTTTAGTTTATACCCATAGTAAACCTAGTTAAAGACAGGAAGCATTAGTGAACATTGGTATAGAAATATAACATGTTAATGAAGAACATTAAAAATAATTCTCACACTTCCTTAAAGATAGTATTCGCCAATTTAAAAATGGCATGGATTTGATCACACATCAAACTGTCTGTTCCAAAATTAGGGCTAAAAATAAAGAAGAAAAATAGTGATGATTATATAATAGCTTTTCATATATTAAGAATAAATAATATCACACTCGCAGTTTGTTATTTCTGGAGATAGGCTTACAAATACCAGCATACTTTCTTTTTTATAATCAGTTAGAATGAAAACACAAACACAAAAATGAGAAAAATAAGCCAGTTTCTAATTTGAAGAATAAAATATAAGAATTTCAAAGATAAGTCATTAAGGCAATTTTTACCCATTTTTAATGTAACATAGATCAGTTTCATTTTGCATTTTATCACGAATTTGATTATCAAATAAAAGATCAGATATTTAAAATATTTCCATTAAAATTTAAATATACTCCAATGTTATAGTAGTATAATAATAAAATGTATTTTAAATATAAATATGAAATATAAATTTCATATGGCACGTGAAAATGAGAACATGGTTTCTAAAATTGTAAAGCGTAGTTTTTGAAATAAAAATATATGTAAAAGGTTCATGAAGCAATTAAAGTTTCATTTTTTTCTGCAAGAGTTATATTGACATATAATTCACATACAATTCAATAATTCAGTTACATCAAGAAGATTGTACAGTCTTCACTATCAGTTTTAGAATATTTTCTTTGTTTTTGTGCTCAGTGTTATTAGCTCCCCATTTACCACCACCCCCAGACCTCTCCTGCCATACCCCCAAGAAACCATCAATTCAGTTACTGTGTCTATAGATTAACTATACTGGATTTCATATACTGAAAAACATTAAAAGAAAAATAAAGTTTCATTTTTGTAGAAAAAGTTGCCCCTGTGAAGTAAAATGCTTTATCTTTCCACTGCATCAATATACCCAATTGTATATTATATCCTATATTTAGGGACATTTTCACCCACCCCTCAACATTATTCTCTTTAGAATTTAAGCATTAGGCTGCTAGCCAAAGAGTCAGCAATTTAGACCCATATGTTGCTTGTCTGGAGAATAAAGGCAGTCTTCTTCCATAAAGATTAGATTTCTAGCCTTCGAAGCCCTCTAGGGCAGATATACTCAGTCCTGTTGGGTCTCTTTGAGTTGGAATCTTCTTGACGGCAATGGTTGAGAGGTTAATGAAGTGTAGAGAAGCACGAGGCAGGTATGGTGCATTTAATCCTATTTAGCAAGAATATAGTCATGTTTTTATTGAATTTGACAATAGTAATGAAGTGTAATTGATGAGCATTGTTGTTAGGTGCCATTGAGTTGGTTCTGACTCACTACAACCCTATGACAACAGAACAAAACACTATCTGGTCCTGTGCCATCCTCATAATTTTTCTTTTGTTTGAGCCCATTGTTGCAGGCATTGTGTCGATCTGTCTTGTTGACAGTCTTCCTCCTTTTCATTATACCTCTACTTTATGAAGAGTATGGAGGCATGCTACATAAAGTTTTAAAAAGACATGAAGGCTTCTTTTATTGATAGACTTGATAATTTAATCTTCCTTTTAACAGATATAAATATAGTGGCCTAAGTAAATCTGTATGGCGGTCTCCAAAATGTTCATAGAACAATTCCATTATCTTTTAAAAAAATCATTTTATTGGGGGCTCGTACAATTCTTATCACAATCCATACATACATCCCTTGTGTCAAGCACATAATGTACGTTTGTTGCCCTCATCATTCTCAAAACATTTGCCTTCTACTTGAACCCTCCCTCTCCCCCTCCCTCATGAACCCTTCATAATGCATAAATTATTATTATTTTATCATATGTTAAACTGTCTGATGTCTCCCCCCGCCCTCTTCTCTGCTGTCCATCCCCCAGGGAGGAGGCTATACGTAGATTCTTGTAATCAGTTCCCCCTTTCAACTCCACATTCCCTCCACCCTCCAGGCATCGCCACTCTCACCACTGGTCCTGAAGGAGTCATCTGTCCTGGATTCCCTGTGTTTCCAGTTGCTATCTGTACCAATGTACATCCTCTGGTCTAGCCAGATTTGTAAGGTAGAATTGGGATCATGACAGTGGGGGGAGGGGGGAGGAAGCATTTAAGAACTAGAGGAAAGTTATATGTTTCATCGTTGCTACCCTGCACCCTTACTGGCTCATCTCCTCCCCACAATCCCTCAGTACGGGGGTGCCCAGTTGCCTACTGATGGGCTTTGAGTCTCTACTCTGCACTCACCCACCTTTACAAAGATATGATTTTTTGTTCTTTGATGCTTGATACCTGATCCCTTCGACAATTCGTGGTCACACAGGCTGGTGTGCTTCCTCCATGTAGGCTTTGTTGCTTCTGAACTAGTTGGCCGCTTGTTTATCTTCAAGCCTTTAAGACCCCAGACGCTGTATCTTTTGATAGCCGGGCACCATCTTCTTCACCACATTTGCTTATATACACTTTTGTCTTCAGTGATTGTATCAGGAAGGTGGGCACCCACTGGTATGAATTTTAGTTTTTTGATGTCTGATAACTGGTCCCTTCTGCACCTCGTGATCAGACAGGCTGGTGTGCTTCTTCCATGTGGGCTTTGATGCTTCTCAGCTAGATGGCCATTTGTTTATCTTCAAGCCTTTATCTTTTAAGTCCATTTTTCCATGAACTTTTTGAAGCTCTGCCATGTATACATATGCAAGAGAGTATATGCCCCACCAAAAAAAACCCAAATGGAAAAAAGCTCTGCTAGGTGGAGCTTTCATAGTGCATTTTTCCTGCTAGGTGAGTATCAAACAACTCACTCTGAGTTAGTGCTCCCAGTGGTGTCACCTGGGAAGGCTCTCTCTGGTCACAGTGAATTTTTTCGTAAAAGTAGTTTCGCTGGAAGTTGTGTGTGTGTGTGTGTGTGATGGCCTATTTAAGAGAACAGCATGTGGTTGTGAAGTTTTATTTCCTCCTTTGGGAAAAATGCCACAGAAAGTGTTGTGATGTTGAACACAGCTAACAAGGACAGTGCTATGGGAAAAACTCAGGTGTATAAGTGGTTTCCTTGTTTCAAAAAATGTGACATGTCAATTGATGACAAACCTTTTTCTGGACGTCCGTCAACCTCCCAAACAGATGAAAATGTCTACTTGTAGTGCATTTGGAGTTACAAGGTCAGACTGTTAATCAAGGATTTTATTTAGAGGTTCTGTAAAGATTGCTTTTGTGTGTGACAAAAAAGACCTGCTTTGGCACACCTGGGTCTGGTTGTGCCACCACGACAATATACCTGCTCACACAGCCATCTCAGTGTGCCAGTTTTTGGCAAAAACCATCATGCTTCTCTTGCCTCACATACCTTACTCATCTGACCTCACTCTGTGGACTACTTTTTTGTTTCCATGAATGAAGAGGGGCATGAAAGGACAGATACTTGTTTATGTAGAAACAGTGAAGGAAAAAAAACGGAGGGAGGTGCTGTCAGCCATCCAAACAGTTGACAAATGTATTAAGTGTAATGGAGAGTATTTTGAAGGTGATAAGGTTGTTTAGTAAAAAAGTTTAAATATGTAGCTTAAAAAAAAGTCCGTTTTGGGGGGGTACCCCCTCATATATTTACATGTAATAAATGATAAAAATGATATGAAATAACTAAGGCACAGATTCCCAAACCCCAAAGAATCTCAAACAGAATAATAAGATAAAATTAACTCCATATTTTGATCCATCATACTGAAGGGGAATAAAACCAGTAGGCAGTGCTCTTTTGTTGCTGGCTGCCATCAAGTTGGTCCCTGATTCAAGGCAACTACTTGTGTAACTCAAGAGAAATGCTCCATAGGGTTTTGTAGACTACAACCTTTGTGGAAGCAGATTGCCAGGATTTTTCTCATACAGAACTTCTGGGTGGAATCAAACCACCAAGTTTTTGGTTAGGTTTTATTGCAAAATGCTTGTGCATCCTAGGGACCATGGCATTGATCTAGATGATTCTAAATTGAAATTAAAGTAAATCTAAGAATAAATAAACATTTTAAGTAATAACTGAAACTTGTCGGGTAACATTATACTGTGCTATGTATTGGTAGCATAATGGTGAGAACAAAATATACTGTCTTCATAGGGAGATGTTAAGCCTAGTATAGGGTATCAGAGAAGAGAGCATCTAATGTAGATAAAACAAAAACAAAACAAAAAACCTCACGGATATTAAGGCCATCATAATTCTTGGTGAACCCATTTATGTCAGAGTACAACTGTATTCCATAGAGTTTTAGTTGGCTGAGTTTTTGGGTCTAGAATTCCAGATAAAAAATAATTCTTTTATATGATGTGCCTCTGGGTAGACTTGAACCGCTAACCTTTCATTGTCAGCACCACCCAGGACCATATTTATTTAAACTATGTAAGATTTCCAAGAAAAATATGTTGCATAAACTGAGACCTGAAGAACAGTGGATAGTTCCCAGGTAGGACGAGAAAGGGAATATATTTAGCAATCGGAATAATAAATGTGAAGTCTCAGAAAAAGCGAGCCAGTACTTTAGGTGAGTAATAATAAATTGTGAGGTGGGTACAGAATGGGAATGTCCAGAGATAAGGCTGGTGAGATCATCAGATGCTAGATAATGAAGGTCATTAAGAAGAATAGCTAATTAATAAATATGTGTGATACTGGTTTTCATATTAGTGAATTTATGAACTCCATGATGTAGTGTGACTTTTAGTTTGAAATATTTTCTTTATAGTTCTAAGTGTAGTTTATTATTTCACTCACTTATTAATCAAATTATATTTAAATACAGCAATTGGTATGAAGAAAAATGTGATATAGACCTTGACTTAGAGAGCATTTATACCCATTTATTGAATAGAGAGTAGATGCTTTCTGCTTCCATGAAGAGTTACAATCTCAGAAACCAAAATTTACAGTCTCCTCTACCTTTTAGAGTTGTTGTGAGTCGGAACTGATTCGATAACAGTGGGCTTTGCATGTTTTGATTGAATTGGATTGAGAAAAATCTTTTTCTGATTTTAGATTTCATGATATACTTTTGACTAAAGGCTACATGTATATTTTGTACCTAACATGTATATTTTCTACCTAACTGTCTATTACATTTTCTGTTTTAGATAAGCGAGTGTACATGACTGTGGCTGTGGATATGGTTGTCACAGAAGTGGTGGAGCCTGTCCGCTTCCTCCTGGAGACAGTAGTCCGTGTGTACCCTGCAAATGAGCGATTTTGGTATTTCAGCAGAAAAACTTTCACGGAGACTTTCTTCATGAGATTGAAACAGGTAGGATTATTTTGTTCTGTTCATGTAGTAACATAGACTTTTCTTTTTCAATATATACTTTCTTTCTGCCTTTCTTAAGATAATAGGTTAAGTAAAAATAAAATTTAGTAAAAAGCCTCAATTAATTGAATGATGTTCATACACAACCAATGAAGTATTATTTACAGCTACATCTAAGCAATGTTAAAAACAAAACAAATATAACCTTGCAATTTTATTCTATAAATTTATAATGCATATCTATAACATTTAGACAGACTAAAATATTGATTTTGAATATAAAAGGGCTTTTCTGCCTTTTATATACAATTATTCACAACACAAAAGACAGGGCACAGTAATACCATATGCTTTAAAGTTATAATGAAAATTTTTTTCACCTGCCTAATTGCTATAATTATTTTTACTTATTTGGTTAATCAACATTATGTGACTATTGTTTGTCATAATTTGTAAGGTTATAAAATTATTTAATATTAAATGAACAAAATTAGAGTTTTATACCATCCTTTTTTTTCTTTCCTGTTTTTTTAAAATCATTTTATTGGGGGCTTGTACAACTCTTATCACAGTCCATACACCCATTATATCAAATGGACATGTACAAATGTTGCCTTCAAGAATTTCAAACATTATCTTTCTTCTTGAACCCGTTGTTATTAGCTCATCTTTATTTCTTCCCTTGCCTATTCTGCCACCCTCTCAAACCCTTAATATTTTATGTATTGTTATTATTATTCATACATATCTTACACCACCCATTCTATCTCTACACCTACTATCCTGGTGTTCGTCCTCCTCGAGGGGGTTTATTCCACCATCATTGTTATCCATTGTCCCTTTCCCTACCCTCCTGGAATCGTTACTTCCATTACCGTTTCTGAGGAGTTCGTCTATCCTGAATTCTGCATAACGAAAGCTCTCATCTTGTCCCGATGTATGTACACTGGTCTAGCAGGATTTGCGAGGTAGGACTGAGATCATAATAGTGGGGGGCGGGGATTAAAGAACTAGAAGAGTATTGTGTGTTTCGTTGGTGCTAAACTGCCCTTGGATATATCTTCTCTTCCATGCGGCTCCACTGCACAGGGAATGTCCAGTTGTCCACAGATGAGCTCTGGGTCTTTACTTTGACCCCTCTCCTCACCTCGATAAGGTTGTTTATTTTTGAACTTCAGATGCCTATTCCTGTGGAGACCTCATGATCCCACAAGCTGGTGTACTTCTTCCATGTGAGCTTTGTTGATTCCCTGCTAGATGGCCGCTTGTTTGGCTTCAAGCTTTTAAGCCCCCAGATGCTAAATTTCTTAATAGCTGAGTACCATATGCTTTCTTTACTTTTGCTTATGTACCCAGTTTGTCTTCAGCGATTGAGTCAGGAGGGTGGGCTTCACCCAGTACCACATTATCAGAACCAAGTGTTCTTGTGTTGCAGGAAAACTGAAGTAGAGGCCTAAAGTCTGTCCACTATCTCAGTGTGTTGCCATATAAATATATGTACATAGACCAGCACCTCAATTTTTATGTATTATTATATTTACATATGTACATGTCTATGTTTACCTCTATAAATAGTTTTGCTTACTAGTTTTTTTCTTCTATTTCCTTTTACCTTCCTCCTGCCTGACTATCATGCTCACCCCTCATTTGCCTCTCAGTAATACCTGTTGGCTATATTACAGTTGCTCCATCACCTCTAGGAATTCTACACCCCTCTTGCTGTTAATTTTAGATCCCTAGTTGTTCCCCTGTCTGTGCCATTATTTGCTCACTGCTCCCTTCCCCCAGCCTCCTCTTTCCACTATCCATGCCCTCCCTCCCCTCAACCATTGGTCCCATTGCTTTCTCCTTGGGCTTGCTTCTTATGCCTATCGTATATAGATAGAACAAAAATAACAAAGACAAGACCCAAAAAATCCTAAAACAATCAAAGAAGAAAAAAGAAAGAGGAAAAAAATCCCCAATTATGCATAGTTTGTTCCAGATCTGTCTGCTGACCTTTATGACTATAAGACTATCTCTCCACCAGTCTGGTGGGGCTCTGGACACTGCTTCACTTAAGTCTGAAGTCTATTTTCAGGATTCCTCCGGGGCTTCGTGACTTTGTTCCCATTGCTGGTGTGTTATGTTCCCTTCATGGTTCTTCCTTCTGTGAGGATTCAGACCGAACTCATTCCCTGCACTGTGTCCACATTATTGTCCTCCATAGCACTATGCTCTAATGAGGGGACATCATGTCTCAAGCTGCTGTCGGCCCTACAGTCCTCTCTGTGCCTTAGCTGCTCCAAACAGAAACATCTCATCCTCAGGGCATGGTGTGCCCGAATGGGGTCTAGTCCTCATTCTCTCTCTTTTCTTTTTATTTTTCTCCCATGTGGGCAGGACAGGCTGGCTCCACTTCCTAGCCTATAGCTTCAGTGTTGTCCTCTAAAGCATATTCTTCTAGGAAGGGTGTCAGCATAGGTTGGATTTGGGCCAACCTCACATTTCTCTTTGTTAATGCAGCTATGTTGCCCTCGAGACTTGGTGCACCATGATGAGGTATGCACTCTCGCTCCCTTTCTGTGGAAACATAAACATAAACAATACTTTCCTTGTGGGTAGATTAGTGCCCTGTTCCTCAATGCCATCATTTTTTTGTCCTCTCACCCGATTTCCACCTTCTTTATGTTGGGATGCTGTGTGCATCCTTGGATTTGATCTGTCACCCACCTGAGTGCCTGTAGCTCTACCCATAAATTATATAGTAAGGACTTTTGTTTTGTACCCACTGTGCAGAGTGATCTTACCTTAGCAGACCCCTGTTGTATTTGTCCTTTTGTGCTTAAGTTCAAGTTAAATTTGTAGGTAAGTTGGAACAGGAGCACATTGTTCTTACTGAGCCTTACTTCAGTGCAAGAGAAGGCCTCAAAACCTTTCCAAAGATTTAAAAGCTTCACTGTAGCAAGTGAAAGTGATTATGATGAATAATTTATTGCAAGTAGGGCTTGGTTCAGTTGTTTTAAAATAATGGTTAATTTATATCACATTAAAGGACAAGTCAGAAAAAACAAAGAAAGCAAAATAAAAAACCGAAAAAAGAAAATGAAAGACAAGTTGGAGCCTTGGTGACGTAGTGGTTAAGCGTTAGGGTGATAACGACAAGGGCAGCTGTTTAAAACCACCAGCCACTCTGTGGGAGAAAGATGAGCTTTCTATTCCCATCAAGAGTTACAGTTCTAGAAACTCACAAGAACACTTCTAACCTGTCCAATAGGGTCCCTAGGAGCAGTAATTTACTCGATGGCAGTGAGGAAAGAACAAATGCCTCTTGTTTATAAGTTGGATATTCACAACCTGGGATTGTCTGTACAATGAAGCTACTTATTTTTGTATCAGAAAGAAAAAAAACACCAAATCTTGACATGGTTCAGTTCAGTTTCACATACTAGATGCTTTGAAATTACTGTTGTTTTTATGTTTCATTAAATTATTAGACTGTGGTTTAGCACAACTGTTATTCCTGTGTGGACTAATTTTAAACATTCTTTATATCATTTTCTAATGAAAATTAGATGAGCAATATTTGAAACTTTCATCTCTGGAGTATCTTTAAATATTTTGCTATGATATTTTCTTTTCCTTTTGTTTTCAGTAGTTTAGTTGTTATGACTGTCAGAGGTCCTGTTTATCTAAGCTAAAGGAATAATTATATTTGCATGACAGTGAGTAAAGTATCTGCATAGATAGTATCATTTTTGTAGTAATAATTAATGAATTATTATGATGTCAGTTCTACCAGCTAGGGACATGAAAGACATTTTTTCTTTTCTTCAAAGTCTAGTATTCTTGCTTATCTTGCTCCCTACTCTTATGTATTACACAAGCTGGGTTTTTTTTCTTACTAAATTCTTTCTTTTAAAAACTGTTGGTGTTGAGTGACTGTGAGTGGTAAGTACCATGAGAATTTTTTTGAGTAGCTAAATATTGTAACTAAATATTATAACAAAATGTGCAAGGACCTGGAATTAGAAAACCAAAGTGAAGAACATGCTTAGCATATCTGAAACTGAAAACTCAAAAAATTCAAGCCTTGAATTGCAAGTTTGAAAGATTCTATAGTCAAAATATTGAATGGTGCAGGAAGCATCAAGAGAAGATGGAAAGAATAAAAAGAATCACTGTACCAAAAATTCAACAGCCTACCATTTCAGGAGATCGCATATGAGCAAGAACCAATGATGTTGAAGGAAGAAGGTCAAATTGCACTTAGATGTCTTAGCCAAAAACAAGGCTCCAAGAATTGATGGAATACTCATTGAAATGTTTCTTCAGGAAAGCTGATGGTGCCCGGCTATCAAAAGACATAGCGTCTGGGGTCTTAAAAGTTTGAAGGTAAACAAGTGGCCATGTAGCTCAGAAGCAACAAAGCCCACATGGAACAACATATCAGCCTGTGTGATCACAAGGTGTCGAACGGATCACTGAAGACAAATG
>NW_022111324.1:14818141-14868356 GCF_000313985.2 Echinops telfairi
ATCCTGACTGGCTCGTCTCCTCCCCGAGACCCCTCTGCAAGGGTATCTCCAGTGGCCTACAAATGGGCTTTGGGTCTCCACTCCGCACTCCCCGCATCATTCACTATGGTAAGATTTTTTGTTCTGATGATGCCTTATACCTGATCCCTTCGGCACCTCGTGATCGCCTAGGCTGGTGTGCTTTGTCCATGTGGGTTTTGTTGCTTCTGAGCTAGATGGCTGCTTGTTTACCTTCAACCTTTTAAGACCCCAGACGCTGTATCTTTTGATAGCCGGGCACCATCAGCTTTCTTAACCACATTTGCTTATGCACCCACTTTGTCTTCAGTGGTTGTGTTGGGAAGGTGAGCATCATAGAATGTCAACTTAATAGAAGAAAGTATTCTTGCATTGAGGGAGTATTAAGTTATAACTTATTGAGCATTTTTAGTAATAACTGTTGATAAACTTGTCGATTACCTTTCTTTGGATATTGTTTTTAATGTGACTTATTTGTGACAAACACCATTTTTGTTTAAGTTGCTGCTTTTATGTTAGGTAAACAGTATGTTTTAGATCAGCAATCCTCACCCTATAGGTCACAACCCCCTTGGGGGTCGAATGACCCTTTCACAGGGGTCACCTGATTCATAACTGTAGCAAAATTATAGTTAAGAAATTGCAATGAAAATAATTTTATAGTTGGGGGTCACCACAACATGAGGAACTGTATTAAAGGGTTGTGACTTTAGGAAGGTTGAGGACCACTGTTTTAGATGGTGTAATATTTTTCCTCCAGTCTTCACAGTTAGCCATTCAGAACAAGAGGGCTTGATTGTATAGAAGCCCATTGAAGGAGACCCAGTTCCTAGCAGAGGTAGAGTGGGAAGTTACACTATCTGTGTGCAGCATCCAGTGTTGTGGAAAGAAGACTTACAATATGTAACTACAGAGCTGTAGTGCCATTAGAAACTGTGAATTTCCAAATAAATATGAACACCTGTCTTTAAAAAATTGACTTGATAACGCCTAACAACAACAATAAAACAACAAAATACACATGTTAAAAATACACACGTGTTTGTGTGGATGTATCAAAATTTGTGAAGATTTAATTGAGGGTTTTTGTCTGTATTTATAAAGGATGTTGGTCTGTAGTTTTTTTTTTTTTTTTTTAGTACCTGCTCTGCAGTGAATTAAAAATGCTCTTGTTATTTTAAAATTTTTTAGTGTTTGTGTTTTTTCTTCTTGGAATATTTGATAGAAATTGTAATTAAAATCATATTTTTAATATATTTTTCTAGTGTTGGTGTTTTTCTTCTTGGAATATTTGATAGAAATTGTAATTGAAATCATTGGGGCCAGGAGTGTCTTCCTAGTTTTGCTTTTAACCTGGTACATCATTATTTTTAAAGTGGGGCTTTTGCAGAGTCTGGAGATATATCTTACTTTTCATATAGTCAGACATTGTCTTTAAATTGTTATGTTTACATGTTTTATATTAAGTATAAATTAATCTATATCATTTAATTTTTGGTCTCTTTTATTTACTGTATTTCTTTCCCCTCCAGAAATGTTTTATATTATATGACGTGTTTTCAGTGCTGTATTTTATTATTTTTAATTTTTATGTATTTTATTTTTCATGTATCTCTTTGTATGGTTCTTTTAGTGGTTGCTTTAGCGATTGGGATCTTTATTTCTTGAGCACAGTCGAAATGCAATAAAATGTTCATTTGTTAAAACCAAACAGCTTATATTTCCATGGTTTGATATCCCCCTACTACTTTTAATAAAGTGGACCAGTTTAGCTTTATTATTTGTTAAATGAGTTTAAGATACAGCTGAGGTTTTACCTTATGATTCTAAATTAATTATGGAAAATAGTGAACAATTGAAATAGTATTTAACTGGATTACAGTACAGGTAGAGAAATTAGAGATAATAAAGTTGCAAAGCCCCCTTATATTATCCTTTTCTGAGTCTTTTTGTGCTGAGAACATTGTAATAATAATAATATTTTTTTTCTATTTACTTGTAAATACCAAAAGCATTATTAATTTTAATATTTTTGACAATTTGGAGGCAGTATTATCCCCATTTTAGTGATATAGATGCAGCAATTCAACAGAGTAAGTTATTTAGCATCACACTTCTGATTAATAGTGAAATTTGAGTTTGAACCCAGGCCTGCTTGACATCGAAGTCTGTATGTTTCACCATGAATCTAGTCATTCACTCACAGATGTTGAGTATGTGCTATCTGCTTGGTATTATTTGTGTTGAAATCAATACAGTGCTTTCCCTCATCTATCTTACTGTCCGGTGGGTGGGACAACTATTATTGCATAATTATAAAAATACGTAATTGCAAATTGTGGTAAGTGTAGTGAAAAGAAACACAAGATAGGATAAGAAACAAAGTCTGGGGCCTGGTCTAGACTGTGGTCTGGAAGGGCTCTTTGAGGAAGTAATGATAGAAGGGACACTCCAAGATGAGTGGGGTTGGCAAAGAATGGGGTGGAGGGGCCGGGTAGGAGGGTGGCTGTATCGGCAAAGAGAAAATGACATTCCAAGATCTTGAGTTGGGAAAGGTTTAAAGAACTCAAGAAGCTGAAACAAGTGTGGCTACAATGCAGAATGAAATAATAGGAGGTGAAGCTGGGGGAGAGTAAGTCATTTCTCCAGCACTTTGTAGGTCGTGTTAGGAGATTATGGTGGTGAATTGACGGTTCTCATCATTATCTCATAACATGTCCATTTAGAGCAGCGTTGCTCAACCTGTGGGTTGCGACCCCTTCACAGGGGTCGCCCAATTCATAACAGTAGCAAAATTACAGTTATGAAGTAGCAGTGAAAATAATTTTATGGTTATGGGGTCACCACTACACGAGGAACTGTGTTAAAGGGTTACAGCATGTAGGAAGGTTGAGAACCACTGATTTAGAGCATATGTTATGAGGTAAAAACTATTGCTTTCCATGAATTAGTTGATGGGTGTAGCTGACATTTCTTTACCTTAGTATAAAGCAGTCAGTTCTAAGACTATAGCATTATAATCATCCCTCAGCATCCATGAAAGATTGGTTCCAGGACCCCTTCCCTGAGGATACCAAAATTTGTGGATCTTCAAATCTCTTAGATGATGACACAATACTTGCATATAACCTACATATATCTTTGTGTATACAATCATCTCTAGATATTTACAATACCTAAAACAACATAAATGCCTTGCAAATAGCCCTTCACACTTCCTCTCACTGAACCTTGGAGTATTTTCTGTGGGTATTTAATCATTCCTCCCATCCCAAACAGTTTTCATCTCTGGTTGGTTGCATGAAATCTGGACCCTGTGGATGTGGACTGCAGAATGTTCTTGCTTACCTGTTGTAATGTCTCAATTCGTGCTCTCTATTTTACTTCTCTGGGTTCTAATAGCCATTGCAATGGCTGCACAGAACTCACAGACAAAATTCGTGATTAAAATGTTTATTAAGGAAATTAACAAGTTATGCCAGTGAGAAATGCTCAGGGTTGAGTTGTTTATCAAGACATGTTACAAAGTTCTATAAAATCTGCTACTAAATGTTCAAAGGCCATACTACTCTATTGTAAGCCTGCACTCGAAGAAGGCATTCACTGTAAATTCCATGGGTCAGCAAGCCCAACTTCTTGAATTAATGCCCAGAGGCACCTCATTCCACTACACGTCAGCCCGAGGGCACTCATTCAGCTTCTGTGGGTCAGCAAGCCCATCTTCTCCAATTAAGTGCTCAGAGGCACCCTACTCCACAAGCTAGCCTCCTGCATAAAAGCACTCAGCTATTTGTTTCATGGATTGGGAAGACCATCACTCAGTTCCATGCTTTGGCCCTTGGTTCTGCTGCTGCTCCTCTGATGGTATGGCTGTTTTCTGGACCCAAGAGGTTCACTGCACAGGGATCTTGGGTTCTGCAAACATTCTCCACTCCTGTCTCTTACTAGTAATGAGATCCCTTCTCCTGCTTCTCAAAGAGCTCATTTTATACACAGCAGGATGTCACTTCAGAGAATTTTATTTTCAATTACAGTTGAATCCATCAGTTTCTTCCCCTCCCTTCTTACAGTCCCATACAAGGAAAGGATTTTTGGTAGAGTTAGAGACTTTGGCTGGAAGAGCCACATTAAATAATTCACTGCCCCTGTACCTGTCTACCTAAGAACCTGTGCTGCCTCACTGTTTTCTAATAAAAAGAAAATTTCTCCCAGATGGTTACTATTTACTGTATTGACTAAAATACAGGTTAGAATATCATGTGATGAGAAATGTACTTTGAAAGTTATAATTTCAACTTAAGATTTGCTGCATATCTAATACAATGTGCTTCTCTTTATTAATTTCCTCATGTTCTAATATTGAAACACATTTTATGTCATTTTCAGTCTGAGGGAAAAGGCCATATCAGTGCTGGAGATTCAATATATGAGGTGGTGAGTCTACAGCGAGAGTCTGAGAAGGAGGAGCCAATCACTCCTACTAGTGGAGGTGGTCCAATGTCACCCCAAGAGGATGAACCAGAAGAGGGTAAGTATTGGGACTATTCAACTTTCTCACTTTATAATATTACTTTACTGGTAATCCCCAAAGAGATTATTCACGCATGCTGGCGCACGCGCGCGCGTGTGTGTGTGTGTGTGTGTGTGTGTGTGTGCGTGCGCGGCTCGTACAGGCACAGAGCATGAGTATTCCTACCCGTGGGCTAAATTTGGTTCCACAACACACAGAAGAGAATATGGTTGATTTGGTTCCTTGGTTACATGACGCCTGTTGTCACATGCATAGCTGTTTTAATTGTCACATACACAGCAGTATCACTGCTCTTTTGGTGTGAATTTTATTTCATTGAGGTATTTTAGAATCATGTAATAATACATTTCAAATTCTCTGTATTGTTTTTAGAATTTGATTGGTATGTCATGCCCTTGCCTTGGACACTGCTGAGTTCTGAGTTGTATTTTTTTTCTTTCTGTATCACTTCACACTCACTTTTTGGAAATAGTGTAATAGCTGCTCTGTTCACTACCTGAATGCTGCTGAGAGATGTTAAGCAACCTCATAAGAATCACATAGCATTTGGCTCTGTGCTTAGTTTTCTTTCTATAGAAATTAGAGCTAAATGGAAGCTCTTCACTCCAAGCCTTTATATTATCTGCTTGAAGTCCCAGGTAGTGTAAATGGTTAGCATACTTGGCTGCTGACCAAAACATTAGAAGTTCAAATCCACTGAGAGATACTCTAGAAGAAAGGCCTGGTGATCTACTTCTGAGTAATTAGTACACTTTTACTCTGACACCATGGTCACCATGAATCAAAGTCAACTTGATGACATTTGCTCCCCACTTCCCCACTTCCAGCTTATCTGTGTATAGTCTTAAAAAAATCTCACTGCCATCAAGTTGATTTCAACTCATAGTGACCCTGTAGGACAGGGTGGAACTGCCCTTGTGGATTTCAAAGATTGTAACTCTTTATGGGAGTAGAAAGCCTCATCTTTATTCTGTGGAGCAGCTAGTGATTTCAAATCACTGACTTGTGGTTTTCAGCCTGACACATAATCACTACACCACCATGGATTATTAAAAGTAAATTTGTGAATTTATGCCCTCTTTAAAATAAGCATCATAGGATTCTGTCTTTATATGAAATTATTTTGTTTTTATAGCCATAAAATAGTAGCTATTGTTTATTGAGAATTCCTGGGTGGAACAAATAGTTAATTCAGTTGGCTACTCACTAAAAGGTTGAAGGTTCAAGTCCACCCAAAGGTGCCTGCCTCAAAAGAAAAGCCTAGTGGTTTATTTCGGGGGGGGGGGGGGGAAGGAAACAAAAAACGAAAGAAAAGAAAATCAGCTATTGAAAATCCTGTGGAGCACAGTTCTACCTTGACACACATGGGTCACCATGAGTTGGAATCTACTTGATAGCAATTTAAAAAATATATTTATTAAGTGATTGAGGAAGCACCAGCTGCTCTGAGGAAACAGTTGAGGCTTTTTACTTCTATAAAGAGTTACACTCTCAGAAACCCAAAGGGGCAGTTCTGTTCTGTCTGAGAGGATCACTATGAGTCAGGATCAACTCAATGGCAGGAAATTTGGTTTTAGTTTGGTTTGAGGATCCCTGCTGGCTCATTGGTTAAGTGCTGGGCTGCTAACCAAGAGGTGAACCTACCAGCCACTTCTCAGGAAAAATATGTGGCAATTGAAAATATCATGGCTTGAGTTAGGCACTTCTTGGCTCTCAAAGTAACATCTTTGCTCTTTAACGTTTTAAAGTGGGTCTTGTGGGGCAGACTTGCCCAGTGTAATAAATATATTGTTTGATTTCTTGACTGAGGCTTCCATGACCACTGGCTGTGAATCCAAGTAAAACGAAATTCATGGCAACTTCAACCTTTTTTTCTGCTCATTTTTGTTGTTGTTAAGAATATACTATACTGTCTGGGGTCTTAAAGGCTTGTATTCAAACAAGCACACATCTAAGTGAGGAGTCAACACAGAAGTAGCATACCAGCTTGTGCGATCCAAAGATGACAATTACAAAATATGAATATCGTGAGGAGAAAAACATCAGAACACACCCAGTGTGTGGAGGGCTATGCAGGACAGTGGGAGCCCATAATCCATCTCCAGAGTGGCTGGTCAGACTGAGCTGCAGGCAGATTTGTTCTAGTCACAGGCAAGCATTTCAGACAGCCTTACGATCAGGCAGAAACCACTGTAATCTTGATGATCCTGGATCAAACTCAACACTTGGTCAATTGACCACCCTATAGATGTGACCTGAATTTGTTCTGGGTGCAAGTATTTTTTTCTGGTTCCATGACAGAAATTTCTTCCTCGGCTTTTGAATATTGATAGGGGTCTTTTCCTTTGTATGCAGTATTTTTTCTTCTTTTCTTTGTACTATTATGATTTTATCTTTACCACCTTAGTGCTATTTCGTATTTAATTGTTTTCTGTTGGGTCTCCCAGCTGTGAAGCACTGGAGGACTGGATGCATAATGATAACCACTGATACAAGGAGATATAGGACATACAGGGGTAGGGAGTGGGTGATAGGGAAGTAAAGGGGATTTGGGGAGTAAATAATTAAGGCATGAAGGGGAGAGGGAGCACTAGAACGGATTACGATTGCATCACTCATTTTAAAGGTGATATAACCAATGGGGGGGATGCTTTAATATTGATGTGGTAATGATTGTATAATTCTCCTTAATATGATTGAACAGTTGAGCTTATGATATGTAAACTGTGTGCCAATAAAACTACTGGGGGAAAAAGAAATACTAATCATTTTTAAAAGTTTAAAACAAATAAAAAAGAATATACACAGAATTCTTACCTAATTTGTACATGTCCAATTTGAGGACATTGGTTATATTCTTCAAGATGTGCAACTGTTCTCACCCCCTTTTCTGAATTTTTCCTCTCCATTAACTTAAAATTTCCTGTCAAATCTTTCATATTGTTGTCAACTTGATCCCACACAGATATTTTTTTGAAAAGCACCACGCTCCAGGCAGATAATCTTTATTAGTTAAGCTAAACTATAATTTAAGTCTTTAAGAAGACTCCAGGGGATATTTATGGTTTAAGGTTTAGAGCTTAAAGATGACCTTAGGGCAATAGTTTCATGTTCATGATTTATAAGACATAATGTTATTAGGATGTCAATACTACCCAAAGCAAGCTATACATTCAATATAATCCTGATAAAAATTCCAGCAGCTTTCTTTAGAGAAATGGGAAAGTCAGTCCTTATTTTTATATGGAATTGCAAGAGGCCCCAAGTAGCTAAAGCAATTATAATAATGATGTATGTCTGGAAAAAAAATCAGAGCTCCTGTGACTTTACCGGGGGAAAGGAGAATCAACCTCATCATCAGTTTTATGAGGAAGAGGTCAGACATGCCTCCACCCTCCAACCTTCTTTAGCAATTCTGATGCCATCCATCTCACTCATGGTACTTTGGTTCTCTGCTGGATTTGGTAATTTGTTATAATGGCTATACAAAACTCAGATAATATTAATGATGAGGTGATTTATTAGAGAAGTGAACAGGTTACAATTCAGAATCAGAAATGCTCAGGATACTGCAATTCTTTGGTCAAGAGAACTGCTTAGTGATGATTGCAGGCAATCAAGCATTCTTGTCTCTGGCCTGCAGTGCCTCAGCCAAGTGCTCCCTTGACCTGTGTTCCAGTCAAGTGTTACAAAACTCCTTTAGCAGTGTCAATTAATGCCCAAAGGATATGCTACCATAAGCCTCAGCTGGAAGGTGCTCAGATCTAGCCTCTTGCTCTTGGAGGCACTGACTCTGCTAGTGAACCTTTGACTGAAAGCATTCCACTTTGTTACTCTGTGGGTTGGGAAACCCAATGCCACGGTCTGTGCTCTTGGTGCTGATGCATTGCTGTGGCCACCATTTCACCACACCATTACCACCACATTTCTGGTTCACAGCCCTCTGTCTCTTGGAAAAAGGAGGTCTAGTGTGCAGAAATCTCAGGGTCCAAAGGGAGCATTTCATTCATGGCTCTTCTTTTCCTTATGGTAGTGGGATCCCCCTCCTTGATCCTCTTTTAAATATGATTCATTTTACAACTGGTGGTTTAAAGACTATATCTATTTGTAGCAAAGCCATATCAGAAATTCACTGTACCAAAGCAATGCTATGTCTCCTGGTCTTCTTGCTTGGGCCTTTGACCTTGCTTTGGCATGGCCTCTACTGCTTTTGCCATTTTGGCAGCAATTTCTAAACTACCCTGCTGATGGCTCTTCTGCCTTCATGGTCTCAGGAATTCGTTCTGTTCTTGCTTCGGAGGTAACTCTCATATAGCCAAATGACTGGCAACTAAACTGACCAATCCCTTCTATTAGTATTTTGCATGCCCTATTTGAATAGGTTCACCCAGTCACTGGGTAGGAACTACAGAGACTTGGGTAGAAGAGCAATATTAAGAAATTTTATTTCACCACAATTAGGGAAACAAGTTTTACCTATGTAGATAGATGTATTTTGTAAATATTTTCTCCTGCTCTGTAGTTTACCTTCTCATTTACTTAATAATACCATTTGAAAAAACAAGGTTTAATTTTGATGCAGCCCAGTTTGTCTATCTTTTCCTTTTGATCTGGGCATTTTGAAGTTCATCTAATAAATCATTGCATAACTCAGAAGTCACAATGATTTTTGCCAGGGGAAGTCAGCCCCTAACACATCATTACGGGTCTGGTAGGCGCAATTTTACAGTGATAATAAGTAAAAATTATAGTGAAGTTATAGAGAATGAGAGATAGAAGAGAAATATAGAAATAAATGGAGTCAGACACATATCATGGTAGCATGCTCACCTTAGCCCCGTGTGGTGGTCCACATGGAGAGAGAGAGAGAATCTTTAATGCTAACCAAGGCTTTTATATTCTCTGGGAACATGCAAGCCCCCTAATTACAGGGGAAGACATACGTCATAGGAAGGGGTTGTGCTATAGGTAATACAGTAGTGGAAGGGGGTGTTCTAGGGGTATCCACGCAATAGGAAGAAGAGGGATTGGAGGTATACATGTGGCAAGATGGGCGGATCCTAGATACAGGATGGCAGCCTAACTTTGGATGTCACAGAGCCAGTTTGACCTGGCTCAGTTGATAGAGTTCCCTGGATCAACTGATAGAGACCATTATCAGTAGGGTGCGAAATCCACCTACAGGAAGCAAGCTAATGGTCACAAGCCTCAGGGAGAAATAATCCATTGTCCCCAGCAACAGGGAGCAGGCCCACCCCTGTGGTGGGGTGAGATAGTAGTCTGGCAGCGATTGCCTTCAGGGATGTATGCAAGCATCTGGCCTCCCCCCACAGATTTTTATTCTATGCTTTTTTCTTTGTTTATAGCTAGATTTTATATTAGGTTTGTAATTGAGGTAATTTTTCATATGGTTAGAGGTAAAGGTTTTATACTTTATTCACATTAGGTCTGAGGAATAACTATTATGATCTTTATATATAAGAAAATACACTAAAAATGTAAGTAAATCATATGAAGTCTTGGTACTAATAAGTATAATATGCCAAAGTCAAACGTTTGTTAATGTAATCCTGAAGCCCATGACTTTGCATGGCATTATCATTAATATCATGGTTGATTTTTCTTGTTAACCACTGAATTGATATAATTTGACTTGTATTTATGAAAGTTTTCATAATTCCTTTACAAAGAAGTATGATATATTCTAACTTGGTCTAACATTACAGACTTTGGATAGAAGAGTATAAATACAATATGTAAAAATATAACATGAAACAGCATAGTGTTTGGGGTTTCATTATATTTGAGAGCATTTTTGAAGAATTAAAGCATGCAAATAAACTTCTGCATAGACTAAGAAATACTGATATTTGAATATTTACATTATTTTAGCCAGAAGCCAAAAATACTTCTTTAGACAACTTAGAGAAATCTACTAGAAATTGGAGTCAAAAGAAGTCCTCTAGACATTTAAGCACAATTCTACCTTATGTCCCACGCATTTTGTGTAAAGATGACTAAATGCCATTTGGGGCTTGGAAAGGTATTTTATGATCGATTACTTTAGTGGTGGTGTGATTTTCAGATGTACTATTTAGCAGAGAGCTAAATAGAGCTTAAAATTCACTTTGGATATAGCTGTTTGACAGAGTTGTTTTGACATGTTGTATCAAATGGCTACCTTAAAATGTAAAGAAGGAAGGGCAGATGAAATGGAATTGAGAATATTGTGGAGGTAAAATCAATTGATATTTATCGATTAAGTGGATTATCAGACAGCTGGAGAGAAGGAAGAGCGAAGAATCAAACATTACCTCCAGGGTTCTAGCTTGGATGATTGGATTGTGTTGCTTCTAACCAATGAGAATGAATGTTGTCAAGGATTTAATCTTGCTTGAATCCACAATCAATACTTATGGATGCAGCAGTCAAGATATCAAAAGACGCATTGCATTAGGTAAATCTGCTACATAAGACATTTTTAGAGTATTGAAAAACAAAGATGTTATTTTGAGGACTAAGGTTTACCTGACCCAAGCTAGGTATTTTCATTTGCCTCATATGTATCTGAAGTTGGGCACTGAATAAAGAAGACTGAAGAAGAATTGATACATTTGAATTGTGCTGGAGAAGAATATTGAAAGTACCATGGACTGCTAAAAAGACAAACTGATTGATCTCTCTTGGAAGAAATATGGCCAGAGTGTCCTATAGAGGCAAGAATGGCAAGACGTTGTCTTATATACTTTGGACATGTTGTCAGGAAAGACCAGTCCCTGGAGAGGAATGTCGTGTTTGATAAAGTAGAGGGGTAGCAAAGGGAGAGGAAGGCTCTCAGAGAGGTGGATTGACACAGTGGCTGCAACAATGGGCTCAAGCATAGGAACAATTGTGAAGCTGGCTCAGGACTGGTCAGTGTTTTGTTCTGTTATGCATAAGGTGGCTATGGGTCAGAATTAACTTGATGGCACCTAACAACAGCAACCAATGAGATAGGGAATACAGGAGGTGGAACAGGGTGGGTTTGTGAGATCAAGACTTCGTTTTAGATAATACTGAATTGAACTCTCTGGAACATTAAAGTGGGATTTTTCAGGTATTAAGTTACTTTCAAATAGAATTTCTCTAGCTGCAGATAAAGATGTGTAAGTCATCATGATTAAGCAGTGTAAATGGTTATGAAATTACCTGTGGAGAAAATTTAGGAGAGGTGGGTTAAAAATAGGGTACACTGCAAACACAGGGAATCCAGGACAGATGATCCCTTCAGGACCAGTGGTGAGAGTGAGTGGCCATACCAGAGGGTGGAGGGAAGGTGGGGTAGAAAGGGGGAACTAATTATAAGGATCTACATATAACCTCCTCCCTGGGGGGATGGACAACAGGAAAGTGGGTTAAGGGAGACATCAGACAAAGTAATAATTTACAAATTTATAAAATAATAATTTATAAATTATCAAGGGTTCTTGAGGGAGGAGGGATTGGGGTGGGTGGGGTAAAAAGAGCTGATACCAAGGGCTTACGTAGAAAGCAAATGTTTTGAGAATTATGAGGGCAACAGAAGTACAAATGTGCTTGACATAGAGTAGATGTATGTATGGATTGTGATAAGAGTTGTACGAGCCCCCAATAAAATGATTTTTAAGAAATAGGGTACAGGAGATCCCTAAGAGATCACTAATACTTAAGGAGTAAATATAGGAAGAGAAAGCACTGCTTAAGATTATATATTCATCAGAAGAAAACCAAGACACTATAGAATAGATTAAGGGATAGAGATTCTCATGGAGAGAGTGATTAGCAGTCTTCTCAAATGAAAAAGAGAAATTCAATAAGATAAAGATTGAAAATTGTTCATTGGATTTGGTATTTTTGTGAAGTCATTGAACCTCTGTGAGAGTAAGAATTAGATTGAGGATTGTGTAGAGGTGAAGAAAGTGAGACCAGGACTATAACTATTCTTTGAAGAAATTTGAAAATAAGAATAGGAAAGATATTGGAATAAAAATACTAGGATATATCCAGCCAGCAGTGAGCATTTTTAGGGTTTAGGAGATTTCAGCTTGTTTGGAGGTAGAGCAGGAGAGCTAAACCGAGAGAGGAATTTACCCATCCAGCATTTAGCCATACAACTCCCTGATATGTCTCTGAAACCGCAAACGCTGTGCTCTCTGCTTAGATGATTTTTTTCCACTTAAGTCCGCCTGAGTAAGCTCTTCAACAAAGGCATGTCAACAGTCAAAAGAGAACAGTAATTTTAGCTTTGTGGTAGCTTCTATACTTAGAAACGTTTCAAAATATTTTCTATGACATTTTAAAATAGGTTACCCAGGCAAATTACCTTTAAAATGTATTTAACAGAAAGTAGCCAGGCAGGACGCTTGGCAAATCTGCTTCTTAGAATTGTCAAAAACAACTGTTTTAGGGCTTTGGAAAGCAACCAGAATCCTTCAACAAACAGAGAAGCAGTTATTCAAGTAAATCTGCTGAGTCTTTTGGTGAAAACAATGGGAATATGCGATGTCTTAGGCCCTGAAACTGTTCCCATTCTGTTCCTTCTTCCCACTGACTTAGTGCCTAGGGAGTATTATGGGGTAGATTTAGCTGTGAAGATAGCAGCTCGAAGAAGAGGATCATTGGATTTAAAGCAGAATGTGGTAAAACCCCATGTCTCTGGGAATTGTTGGGACCAGTATTGATCTCAATGAAAAAAGAACGAAGGAGGCCAATGTTGTAGGTATTAGGAGATTGTATTTTCTAGTTAGGACAAGCCACAGACGAGCACACTAGCCAGAATTTTAACAAGGATTTCTGAGGAAATGAGACAGCTATAGTGATCTGTGATAAGATCCTATATATTCCTGGTGGTTTAGTATATGAGTATATATGAGCATATGAGCAAGGCTGTACACTCAAGAAAAACTACACACGACTCCAGCTACCCACATGTTGATGCTGAATGTTGGGGCTTGTTTATGTACAGTGCAGGCATGAGAGGGCCCTGTGGAAAATAAAAATCCGGGTTGACCAGTAAATGGCCTAAATTTTGATTGTATTCCCTAACCCACTGCAGGCTAGAAGACTTACAGTGTAGAAACTATGACCAATCATTGCCTGGTCATTAAACTATATTGACACAGAAGCAACTCGTATGAAGTCAGATTGAATAATAATAATAGTAATAACTTAACAGAGATATTAGTAGCCACACATTATGTGGCACACAGACTTCACAGAATTCATGTAGTTAAGTCACTGAGACAAGTCAGTAAATCAGCAGCAACAATAAAGAGTAATAACCTTCAAAGATGAGAGAAAATATAATTCATTGTTGATACATATACTGTCTAATCTATGATTTTCAACCACAAATATTATGAAGGTTGTAAGTAAATAGGTAAGTGTGACTCATAAGTCAATAGAAATTGTCTAGGGTGAGATACTTTTGTACCTACTTGACAAAGACTTCAAAGCAACTATTAACAATATTCAAAGCCCTGAAAAAGGCTATGCTTAATGAATTAAAGGAAATTATGGCAACAATGACTTGTCAAATCGAGAGTATGAGTAAAGAGGAAATGTAAAAACCAAGTGAAAATAGGGTACATTGGTTGTTGCTATGATGCTGGAAGCTATGCCACCAGAATTTAACTATTAACAGGGTCATCCATGGTGAACAGGTTTCAGTGGGACTTCAGACTAGGAACAGACTAGGAAGAAGGGAATAGGCTATTTACTCCTGAGGTATCAGTCACTACAAACCTTTTGAATAGCTGTAGAAAAAAGAGTAGGGTACAAAAAATAGTGGATGATATGGTCAAAATGCTGAAAGAAACTAACTAACCACAAAACTGTCAACCAAAAATATATATGTATATATTATCTTTCCAAAGATGAAAATGAAATACAGACATTCCAAGATAAAACAAAATTCAAGAGGACAGATTGTTAGCAGATTTGCCTTATAAGAAATACTAAAGGAAGTCCTTCAGGCTGAAAGGATACCAAATATGCTAATGATCATTGAATTGTATACTTAAAATGAGTAAGTTTTATGATATTCAAGTTATATTTCAGTTAAAGCTGATGGAAAAAATGCATTTGCCCTTTAATTATTTAAGATCTGTTGTTTTTTTCTTATACTTATCCAGTTATTTTTAAAACCCTCCTTCCATTTTGTCTTACTTGGTTTTGGTAGTAGCCTTTCTGTGATCACTCATCAAGTAAGTGTCAGAATTTGTGATGAGTGCAGATATATGTTACATCAACATTTATACAGCTTCAAAATAAATCCCCAAGAATAATAAATATGATTTTGCAATGTTTAATTTTTAATGCTGATATACCTTGCTTGCAGAGAAATGAAAAATAAACCATTTCTTTTCTATATTTGAATGAGTACTTCCACCCTTCATTTAGTATTCAAATGAATAGACTGGCTTTCTAAGTTAAATATGATTTTCAGCAATTGGTTGGAACAGAGCATCACTTTGGGGCTGTCATTATTTTTCAAGATTGTAGAAACTTGCAAATCGCATTTTATTCTGTTTATAAGGGCTACCAGTATTATGCATTCAAGGTGGTATAGTAGTTAAGAGCGTAGACCCTGGGGTGAGACCATGGGACATCTACTTTCTTTCTAATACTTTCTGGTGGCACATCCTTGAGCATGCTACTCAACTTCTCTATGATTCATTTTCCTCACTTGAAAAATGGCAACTACCTGGGATTTTTGTGAGCATTAATCTTTTTATAAGTCTTTTAGCATATGGGTAGCACACAATATTAATAATTGATGTTCTTTTCTACTTATTAAATTCTTTGAAGTAACAATTTTCTCATACTCTTCTAATTTTGAGATTATCTACTAAAAGTTATAATTGGTATAAATCTTAATATTTTATATCATATGAGTGAAGCCTATTTCCAAATAGTCCAGAATTTTCATCTTTCAAAGTGGTCTTTCACAAACCCATTCTTTTCTTCTACGAGAGAAAACCAGCTTCTTTTTTTTTAAACCAACTTCTTAATATTGTTGTCAGTCATCCAACCTCATTGCTAGCAAAACAGAAGTGTAACATGTAATTGGTATTAATTTGTTTACTAGACCAGAATTTGGCGCATAGTTGCGATGACAATTCTGTGAATGAGACTCTTAATGATTTGCATTTTAAGTGTAGGAAGGCAGACAACATGCTTATATTTCACTCATCATTTTGAGTATGTCTGGCACATACTTAGTAATTTTAGATAAATGCTCTCTAGCAAATTTGGGAAATATTGAATACTCTGCATAGAAAGAATTTTAGCCATCATTCTGTTAGTTACAGGCAACCACTGCTGACCTTTTGTTATATTTTTCCAACAATTGTATTTTTCTAGAACGCACTAGCTGCTCCTGTGGAGAAAGATGTGGCAGTGTGCTGCTGTAGAAATTACAGCTTTGGGAACTCTGGTACAGTTCCATTCTATCTATACAATGTCACACTGAGTTGGAATCAATTTTGGTTTGTTACATATTTTAATACCATCAATATAGTACTATACATATAGTTTCATTACATTTTCCCAGCAATACTTAATATTTTTCTCATAATTGTAAGACGATATAGAATTACATATATTTTTAGGTGAATTCAGAATCATTGAGATGTGAATGGTGTGATGGTTAGGAATTATGTCAATTAGACACTCATGGCTAAGAGTAGGCTAAGAGTCTTACCTATTAAATAGGTCATAGCCTGATGACAACTCTTTGAGGATGTGGCCTTTTGTATAAGAGAGAGACCAAGCAGAGCTGATTTCTGTTTGGCCCTCCACCTTTTGCTAGACCTGTCTTCTGCATCTGGTTCATCAATTTCATAATGTGTTACCTGGCAATCTCAGGAACAGTCAGTAGTCTGCCTATGTTGAATTCATCTGGCTGACCTTGGATTCATTTACCTCTGCATCCACAAGCCTGTGGTTCCTCTCAGCTTCATCATCCTGCTTCCTGTTCATGAGCTTTCATGAATACGCAGTCAGGAGGAAACCTGATTTGAACCAGGCTTGACTTAAGTACTTCTACAGCTGTGTAAGCCATTTCTCAACATAAATCTCGTTCTATATAGAAACATATACAAGTTAGACTGTTTTTGCTTCTCTAGACAACCTAACACAAGAGGTAAAAGAAAGTAGCATGTTTCATTATTTTTGTCAAATATATGACAAAGGCCTTTTGCTTTAGGACCAATTGACATCTCTACTATGTTGAAAGATTTAAGAAGTATTATATATCTTTTTCTTGAAAGATTATCCAATATAGGAGAAGGCCTTTTCCGAAAATTATTTATTTATATTAAACTCTGTTTGACTTTTGTGTTAATCCGGGTAAACTAGAGAAACAAATTCATGGACACTTATATGTGTATAAGAAAGCTTTATATATAAGAGCAGTTGAAAATTGAGAAAACATTCTAGCCCAGTCCAAATCAAGTCCATAAGTCTGATATTAGCCCATATGTCCTATACATGTCACTATGAGTTGGAATATATTTGATGGCAGTGAATTTGAGTTTTTTTGTGAGCCACTTTCAATGTATAACCACTAGGCCACCAGAGCTCCCCATGAGTTTGAGGTTTTTTGGAAGATAAAAGGTGATGTAGGACACACTTGAGGGAAACTCCTCTTGGATAAGGGCTGTGACCTGAGCATCCCACCCTAAACTTGCATCCTTAATATAACAAACATAATTGAATCCCCTTTAACATAATTTTCTCCTGCCTCTAATGCCATAGGCAGACATTAGAATTTACAACTTAGGAAAATTATACTCGATCATAAAATAAAGGACAACCATACTATAGTGGGAATCATGGCCTGGCCAAATTAATATATTTTGTGGTGACACAATTCAGTCCATGACAGTCACTGAAGAAGTACTAAAACATTAGGATTATAGCATAAATTCGATTGTGCTTTCAGCATATTGTTCTGTCTCCTAGTTCCCCTCACCCCCTACCTTTCTTGTATATACAGAGAACTTGGGTTCAAGGTATAGTAAATGGTTGAAGCCTGGTTCTCCCACAACCAAAGCTTCAACTGTCTTCTGTCATCAGGTAACACACTTGATTTTTCTTATTAGTTAGGTTAAAAATCTAGGAATTTAGCTTGATATGTGATATAACTTGTTCTGATCATGTCACTCCTCTTCTTAAATTCTTTCATAGGTTTCTATTTCACTCAACCAAAGATTTTGTATCATGGTTTACAAAACTATCTAATCCTGCTTCCTGATTTTTATCATTCTGAGCTTGATTGTAATTACTCTTGCCAAACAGTTTCCACACTGTCCTTTGCTGTTCTTCCAACATACTAGACTAATGCACTCCCTGATTCCTCAGTCTAACATGCTTTTCTCACAGAGTTACTTGATCCTTTCTCTCACCTCCTTCCCAAATCTCAAGTGCCACATTTTCAATATGGACTTGCCTGATCATGAAGTAGATAGTGAATGAATAAATATGTATTTTTTTATTTTATAGTGTTTTAAATTAATACTAGAGAGTCTAGAAAAATCAGAAGTAATGTCTCTGGGATTGTATGTGAGAATATAAAAATACATAAATGTTGTAATTTCTTATCAAATTCAGTCAGAATAGGAACAAGTCATCTGATTTCTGTGGGTTTTTTTACTTCTTAACACTTTTTCCATGGTTTAAGATGTGTCCTTGTCCTTTGTAACTCTATTAGCATTCCCTATACAAAAAATTCCTATAAAATCAGAGTAGGAAGTAATAGTTTCTTTTCTTTGATAGATCACGCATTTCATACGTTTTCAATACACTTTATTATTAGTTCTGTAATTGACATTTCTGTCAACGCAAACATCAAAAGTTAGTGCTGGAGGTGGCATAGAAATGTTCCCGCTGGGGGGAATTGGAGTATTCTTTTATTTAATTATTTTCAACAATTTGCCTGTCAAAGCAAAAGTGGAAGTTCAAGTCACTCCAAATTGTCTTATCTCAGCCCAGCCTGTAATTTAACTAAAAAGGGGTACAGATTTAAAAAGACTGAAATTGCACCTAATCTTCTGGGAAAGATATAAAGTTAAAATGAATTAAGGCATCTATATATGTTTTTTAAATGCTGTTCAAAGACTGAAGTGTGTTAAAGGGTATTAATTTGAGTGGAACGAAGCGTAGCAGAAAGTTAAGACCATCAGTGCAGTATTAGAATGATTGTTTTAAAATTACCTTGGCACCTTTATACACTTCCATGTGTTCTGAATTGTTCTTGCTATTGAAGCTTGAAGTGGTCTTGGTATTACTTTATATAAAATGTAAACTGGCTTTCTGTTTGATGACCTCATACTTGCATTTAATTACATGGGTAGTAAGCTACAGGTAGAAGCTATTTGTAGATCACATATGGCAAAATAATATGCTGTCCTTTAAGACACATGCTCAAGTAATTGTAAACTACCAGATTTGATTCACAGTAACATTAGGTAAGCTTAATTCTTAATTGTCTTTTTTAAAGTTTAATATAATATATATATTTTTATTGTTATGCTGTCTGAAAGGCCATTTAGAAATTAGTCCACTAATGTAAGTGACTGATGTTAAGTATTACTTCAAACTCATTGTGCTCGTAAAATAGTCTCAAACTCAATTATAGTTTATCTCCTTTTAATCTTAAATTTATAGTCAGATTAGAGAGAAGGCAATAACCAATTTTAACTACAGGAGCACATTTATAAGTGAAGGTTTTTATATTTCTGGAAAAAGGGGTAAAGGATAGAAAATATTATAATAATCATGTATCATACACATATAGCAGGCCCTAGTTGAAGAAGTGCTTCTCAAAATTTAAGCATACACATGCATTATCTGGGGATCTTGTTAAAATGAAGATACTTATAGTTGTGATGAGGTTCCATTCCAAAGATCTTCTTGTAACTTGGTAGTCTGACACAAGTTAAATACCATATATACTAGAGTTTTTCAGCACATTTTTAATGCAGCTTTTGTGGTAAAATTAGGTGCCTTGGCAGATATGTGGGTTGGCTTATATTAGAGTATATATGGTACTTCATTTCCTTTTTAGTTTTCATTATTATTAGTATCTTTATAAATTAAATCTTTGTCTTTTAAGGAGTGCAAACATCTAGATTTATATATATATTTCAATATATGCATACATACATACAAATATACAATTCATAAATCATTATTTGTTGATGATATGATTTTATATCTAGAAAACCCCAAAAGCTTCACAAGAGGAGTACTGGAAGTGATACAGGAATATGGTATAGTGGCAAAGTACTTCTGTTTAATATCATATCATAATATGATATGAATAATAATAAAATGAATAATAATAATTTCACCTCTTCTTCCCCCAGACAAATACCTTTGATATCTTTCCTGTTCCTTATGTTTTTAGCTAGGACCTCCAGTACGGTGTTAAATAGAAGTGGGGGCAAGGGGCATCCTTGTCTGGTCCCGTCTTTCAGTGGGAATGTAGTCATCTTTTCCTCCGTTGGCTGTTGGGTTTTCAGATACAGCTTGTGTTATAGTAAGGAATTTTCCTTCGATTCCTATATTCTTTAGTGTCTTAAACAGGAATGGGTGTTGGATGTTATCGAATGCTTTTTCTGTGTCTATTGATATTATCATGAGTTTTTAATTTTTTTCTTATTAATATGACAAGTAATGTTGATGCACTTTCGCATATTGAACCATACCTCCATCCCTGTGAATTATTCGTTTTATAAAATTTCGTATTCTATTGTCAAGGATTTTTGCATCAATGTTCATTAGAGATATTGGTTGCCAATTCTTGTGGAATCCTTGTCCACTTTAGGCATTAGTGTTTTGCTAGCTTCATAGAAAGAGTTTGGGAGTTTGCTGTCTTTTTCTATACTCTAGAACAGTTTGTGTAGGATTGGTGTCAGTTCTTTCCTGA
Organism: Echinops telfairi; assembly: GCF_000313985.2. Lineage (NCBI taxonomy): Eukaryota > Metazoa > Chordata > Mammalia > Afrosoricida > Tenrecidae > Echinops > Echinops telfairi. Next base: position 14,838,643 of record NW_022111324.1, read on the forward strand.
ATGTTTGGTAGAATTCTCCTGTGAAGCTGTTTGGCCTGGGGGATTTTTTGGTTGGTATTTCCTTGATAACCTTGTCTATTTCCTCTATTGCTATGGGTCTGTTGAGATTCTTGACATCCATTAGGGATAGTCTAGGGAGGGATTTTTTTCCAAGTATTTGCCCATGTTTTTCAAGTTGTTGAATTCATTGGAGTACAGACCTTTGTAGTATTATGTAATTAGACTTTTAATTTCATTAGGGTCCATTGTGATTTCCCATTTCATTCCTCATCCTAACTATTGATATTCGTTCCTTCCTTTCCTTGGCTAGGTTTGTCAACAGTCTATCAATTCTGTTAATCCTTTCAAAGAGCTAGTTTTTTGCATTGCTTTTTTACATAGTTTTCTTGTTTTCCCACTTGTTTATTTCTGTTCTTTTACTATTAGTAGGGTTGTCCTGTTGACTCCGCTCTAATTGCTTGAAGTTTTGTTCCAGTGTATGAATCATAATCTCTTCCTTTTTCATGTGTGCATTATTGCTATTAAACATTCTTAGATAACTGCTCTTGCTCTGTTCCAAAAGCTTTGGTTCATCATAGTCTCATTCTCATTGGTTTCTAAAAAATTCCTGATTCTGTCTCTGATCCAGGTCAATACCCACTCATTTTGCAGTAGAGATTTATTCATCCTGATTGTCTCCCTTAGTTTTCTTAATCCTCCTTTTGTTGATTTCTAGCCTTATGGAGTAGTGGTCTGAGAGGGAATTCTGAATGGCCTCTATGTGTTTGAATTTACATAGGCTCAACTTGTGTCCCAGCATGTGGTCTATCTTGAGTATGTGCCATGTGAACTTGAAAAAAATGTGATTTTTAAAAAAATTTGGCTGGGGAGCTCTGAAAATGTCTGGCAGGTCAAGTCAACTAATTGTCGAGTTTAATTCTGTAGCTTCCTTGTTAAGCTTCTTTTGCTGCGGTTTATCTCTCATGGAGCAGTGTATTAAGGTCACCTCCTATGATTGTTGAGCTTGTGATTTCTTTTTTCATCATTTAGAATGTTTGGTGAATTTCACAGGTCTCTAACTGGGTGACTAAATGTTTATTATGCTCACTGGTTCTTGGTCTACTGAAAACTTGAGCATTACATAGTTCCCTTCCTTATCTCTTTTAATGGCTTGCACCTTGAGATCAATTTTGTCAGAGATTAGTAATGCAAGCCCTGGTTTTTATGAATTACCATTTGCTTGGCATATTTTTTCCAGCTTTTGATTCTCAGCCTGTTTCTGTCTGCAAGTTTGAGATGTGTTCTTGTAGGCAGCAGATTTATGTGTTGAGTTTTATAAGCCAGTTTCCTAGTCTCTGTCCTTTAATTCATGAGTTCAGTCCATTGATAGTCAGAGTTATAACATCCATCAGTGGACTCTGTAATGTCATCTTGTACCTTTTGAGTTGGATGCTTTCCTATCTCCTTTCTTATCAGTACATTGTGCTAATGAATGTATGATTCATTCTTGCCTTCCTTTCACCATTGTGATCAGTTCTCCCTTTCTCCCCTCAGCTTCCCCTTACCCTCCTGGTGTCATTTGCTGCTCTCATTATTGGTCCTGAGAGATTTATCTGTTCTGGATTCTCGGAGTTTCCAGCTCTTATCTGTACTCATGTACATGCTCTGACCTAGCCAGATTTGTAAGGTAGAATTTGGGTCATGATAATAGGGTGGGCGGGGGGAGCATTAAAGACCTATTGGAAAGTTGTATGTTTCATCTATGTTATACTATACCCTAACTGGCTCATCTCTTCCTTGTGACCCTTATGTAAGGGGAAATCCAATTGTCTACAGATGGGTTTGGCTTCCACTCCTCACTCCCCCTCATTCGCAGTGATATGATTTTTTGTTTTGTGTCTTTGATGACTGATACCTGATCCCATCGGCACCTCGTGATCACACAGGCTGGTGTGCTTCTTCCATGTGGACTTTGCTGCTTCTTAACTAGATGGACGCTTGTTTGTCTTCAAGCCTTTAAGACCCCAGATGCTATACGTATCTTTTGATAGCCGGGCTTCATCAGCTTTCTTCACCACATTTGCTTATGCACCCATTTTGTCTTCATGATCGTATTGGGAACCTGTGCATCATAGAATGACAGGTTATTAGAGCAAAGCGTTTTTGCATTGAGGGAGTACTTGAGTAGAGGCCCAATGTCCATATGCTACCTTAATACTTAACATATAAATATATGTACATATATCTCTCAATCATTATATATAAATATATTTACATATGTATAAGCCTGTATTTAGACCTCTATAAATGCCCTTTGCCTCCTAGTTATTTCCTCTATTTTTTTTTTTACTTTCCTCTTGCCCCACTATCATGTTTGCCTTCATTTGGGTTTCAGTAGTTCCTCTTAGTGACATTGCCCTTGATCAAGCCATACCAGGTATACTATGCCCTTCTTGCCATTGATTTTAGATCACTTGTCATTCCCTTGCCCCTAGATTTGTTAACATCCACTTCCTTTCCCCCCCGCCTCCCCCTCTTCCCAGAAGTGCCAGTCCTGTTGTTTTTTCCTCCAAAGAGTTTATCCTGCCTATCTTATCTGGATAGACCTGAAGAGACAATAATAAGCACAAAAACAAGACAGAGCAAAACAAAACAAAACAAAATCCAAAAACACCCAACAACAGCAACAGAAAGAAAGGCGTATAAATAGTTCCAGGTCTGTTTGTTGACCTTTAGGAGTGCTTTCCAGTCGAGTATGATGGGGGGCTACACTTTTGCCCCAAAGTCTATTTTTTATATTTTCTGGGGACTTCATTGGTTTGCTTCCCTTGCTGCACTTTTGCACACCCTTAGTGTTTTGCCTCGGTGTGGTGGGTTCAGATCGGGCAAAATTCCTACCCTGTGCCTCCAGTGTTTCCTCTAGAATCTCTATGGTTCAGTGAGGGATGTTGTGTCTTGTTGTGAGGCTGGTCCTATGGCCCTTTCTGTGCATTGACTGCTCTGACCAGGAATATCGCCCTTGGGTCTTGGGCCAGGATGTGTCCACTCTCCCTCCTTACCTCTTCATTTGCTCCTGTGTGCTCTGATCAGATGCACCCCTCTCTGGGAGCTGTAGATTCGGTGATGTTCTCTGAAGTTAATTCTTCTGGGGGGAGGGAGCTGTCCTTGTAGTTCATATTTGTGGCTGGCCCCGCAGACCCCGCTATTGTTTTACTGCTTCATGCTGGTATGTTGCATTTATGGCTTGGTGTACCGGGTTGAAGTCTGATCCCTCTTTCCCTCTCCTGTGGAGATATAAACAACACCTGCCCTTTTGGTGGGTTAGTGCCCTGTGATTCTCATTTATTAAGTTGGGGAAATTTTCCTCTAGTTCATTTCTTTCTTTCTTGTATCTTGTTCTGGTAACCAAAGTATTCTGATGTTGTTCCTCCTCATTGTATCTGACATTGTTTGCAGGCTTTATTCAGTGTCCTTGATTATCTTGTTTGACTGCCCTTTCTGTTTGTTAAATTCTGCCTAGTTATCCTCAAGGTCACTGGTACAATTCTCAGCTTCTTCTACTATATTGGCAAACCTGTTAACTCATTATTTGCTTTTGTTACCTTGTCCCTTAATTCTTGTATTTCCCTTTTGTGCTCTACCCTTAATTCTTCTATTTTCCTTTGGTGTGTGGCCTTTATCTCCTATATAGTTTCATCCTTTTTCTGTAATGCTTTCCTCATATCCTGTATGGCTCCAAGCAGCGTTCTAAAGATTTCTTTCTGTGGTAGCTCAACAACTTCTTGTTCTATGCATATCACTAGATTCAGGACTTCTGCTTACAATGCATTTCATTTCTTCTGATTTTCCATTGATGTTCAGGCAGCTTGCTGTTTGCATATTCTTTTGGAGGACCTTGGTTCCATTTTCCAGAGAGTCAAAGAGCCCTGGGCTCTCTCTTTGTTAGGCTGGTAGGAATGCTTTGGTGGGCTGTCTATAGCCAGCTGCACTGGGGAGTTGGACTACTTCTTCATCTCAGTAGACAGCTGGAATTCCCTATTTGAAGGGCAGGTTCGGTGGCCCTGTCATGGTGCACGAGTGAGGCTGTTGCAGGCAGCAAGTGTAGCTCTGTGAGTAGGGGTGCTGGACAGTGGTGGGAGAAACCCTTTTGACACCCGAGGAAGTTCCATGTGAAGGTGGGAAATGCCCGGCTGCTGTTGGTGGAGTTGTTTGGCTACCCTGTTGCTGTGGTAGGGGGTGCCAGGCAACAGTGGGGAAAGCCCCACTGCCACAGGGTGGGGTGTTGGGCAATGGAGGGGCCAGCTACCACAGCTTTAGACGGGAACACTGTGCAGCGGGAGAAGCTGCTGCTAGCACAGGCAGGGTATTATAGGATTGGAGGGAAGAAAGGGGCCACTGCTTCTGTGTGTGTCTGGAGGAGAGGAGCTGCTGCTGCTGCCGCAGGTGACTAAACTTATTGCAGGTGGACTGCGCACAGGTTCTAGCTGGGGCCACTGGTGGGTAGTGGGTGAGACCCACGCTCTGTGGGGTACCCACAACTACGTGGGTGAGTTGGCTTATATCAAAATAAGCACATATTACCATGTTTCTTGAATCTGTAATATCAGGCAAGGTCGAAGATGTCTTTTAAAGGGTATACTGGATCAGGTAATCTAGCTGATCTCCTTTAGATTAACTAAAGTCAAATTGATTAAGAGACTATGTGTCTCAAAAACCATTTTAATTTTAACATGTGATATAACCTAATAACAAGAGTGACATCTGTGATAGGCATAGGCTTTACCCATATTCAAGGGTTAGGATTACATAGGTCAAGCACATTTTTGGACAGGAATCCTGGGGGCCATCTTAGAATTCTACCTGTCACAGAATTATATACCTAAAATTGAGGAAGCTATAATTTCAGGAAGCATCAAAAGAAGATGGAAAGAATACACAGAGCCACTGTACCAAAAAGAATGAGTCCACATTCAACCATTTCAAGAGGTAGCATATAAGCAAATACCAATGGTTCTGAAGGAAGAAGTTCAAGCTACACTGAAAGTAAAAAACTAAGACTCCAGGAATTGTTGGAATACTAATTGAAATTTTTCTACAAGTTGATAAGACTCAGTGGTCTAAACCAAGAATTTTGGAAGGCAGTTACTCGGCTAACTGTAAAAGATTCATATTTGTTCCCATTCCAATGAAAGGTGACCTAACAGAATGCACAAATTAGAGAACACTATCATTAATATCACATGCAAGGAAAGCTTTGCTGAAGATCAACCAACAATTATTGTAGCAGTACATTGACAGAGAACTGCCAGAGGTTCAGGCCAGGTTCTGAAGAGGACATGGAACAAGAGATATCATTGCTGATATCGGATGGATCTTGGTTGAAAGCAGAGAATAGCAGAAAAATGCTTACTTTGTGTTTCATTGACTATGTAAAGGCATTTTCTGTGTGGTTCATAACAAACTATAGGTAACCTTGAAAAGAATGGGAATTCCGTACACCTAATTGTGATCATGTGGAACCTGTACATGGATCAAAGGTAGTTGTGGTAAAAGAGCAAGGGAATACTTCATGGTTTAAAATCAGGAAAAGTATGTGTCAGGGTTACATTTTGTTACCATACTTCAATATGTATGCTGAGAAAATCATCAGCAAATCTGCATTATATGAAGAGTGGGGTGTCAGGCTTGGAGAATGGCTTATTAATAACCTGTGATATACAGATGACACAATCTTGTTTGCTGAAGGGAGGAAGACTTGTAGCACTTGCTGTTGAAGATCAAGGATTTCAGACTTCATTGTGAATTACAATTTAATGTAAAGAAAACAAAAATTCTCACAATTGGACACATAGCTAACATCACGAGAAATGGAGAAAAGATTAAAGTAGGCAAGGATCTTGCCTTGCTTGGATCCACAATCAATGCTCATGTGAGCATCAGTCAGGAATTCAAAGGACACTTGGCATTGGATAAATCTGCTGCACAAGACCTCTTTAGAGTGTTCAAAAGCAAGGATTTGACTTTGAGGACTAAGGTACACCTGACCCAAGCCATGGTATTTCCAGTCACCTTGTGTGCATGTGATTAGGGACATTGAATAAGGAAGACTGAAGAAGAATGGATGAAACAGTTGTTCAAACAATTATCAGGATGGCACATGACCAGGTGGTTTTTCGTACATGGGATTGCTAGGAGTAGGAATCAACTCTACGTCATCTTATAACAATAACAATAATTTCATTCATTTAACAAATATGAGAGAGCCTCAAAAACATCTATTCTTTCAATTCCATTTTTCCAAGAACTTTTTGAACTCCCCTTTGTATGTGTATAAGGAGGGCTGGTGGCATAATGGGAAGAGCACTAAAAAATCAAGGAACCAAAGACTTTCTCCCAGGATGAGGAGAGAAAACAAAACTTTTCCTCTAGAGCCAGCCCTCTGGAGTAATTTGTACTTGTAGCCACTGGAACCTTGAAAATAAATGTGGTTCTTTAAGCCACCCACTTGTATTTCTGCACTAGATAAGTAGAGCAAATCTTCAGTATTTTGGAAATGAATATAAATGAAAAGCTACTCTAAAAGATTAAGAGGTTGGAAAATTGTCTTCTGGCAAATGTGGCCCACCGCCTATATTTGCATAGTTTCTGAATCAAGAATGGATTTTACAGTTTTAAAACCTTAGAGCAAAAACACACTAACCAAAACGAAAACCAGAAGAACATGTGGCCCAATGCTTTATTGAGTCAATCTTGAGTTACAGTGAAACAATGAGACAGTAGATTTGCTCGTTTGGGTTTCTGAGGATATATATTTTACAGGAGTAGACAGCCTCATCTTTCTCCTGAGGATTTGATCTGCTTATATCTACCAGCCACTCTCTGAGTAAAAGATGAGGCGCATCTGCTTTTGTAAATATTTACATCCTAACTCTATTGCCTAACCAATCAATTGACTAGAGTTTCAAACCCTCTAGTAGCTCCATAGAAGAAAATTGTGGGAGTCTGCTTCTGTAGAGATTGGAAGTTTTATAATTCACATGGGACAAACCTTCTAGGGATGTAATAGTGTCTCTGAGACAGAAGGAATTTGAAGGCACTGGGTGTGGGATTGGTTTCTGTAGATATTAAAAATAGCTGTAAGTTACCACAGTTTCCTTGCTTGTCCCAAATCTTAAAGTCTTTCTTAGTATCTAATTGATATGGTTCTCTGAAAATAATTCTAGGAATTTTATCCTTATTTTCTCATTATCAATCATCAATATAACAAATTCCAGAATGTCTTTTCCACTCATTGCTGAGATTATAACTAAAACAGTCATTATTTCTCCTGTCATTCTTGTTGTAAGTGTATTTGCTGAACCAAGATTAGACTAAAAAAAGAGTGTTTAAAGGAGATAAGTTTTGCCATAGAAATAACATTAAAAAAAAAAAAAAAAAGAAATAACACTAAAGTAGGGTTAACTCCAAATTTTGCAATTCTGTATTTTAGGAAGTCAAAAGTGACCTTCTGTTTATTGTGTTAGTTTTTAAATTCTTTAGTGCTATAAGAAGTGAGAAAATTATATGAGATTCCACAAATTACTATATATAGTAATCATAAAGCATTTTGTTATTGGCATTACTTGGTCATATGAAATTGATATAGAAATATAGGAAAATGAAAATAAGGTATTGAAAATTAAGAGAAGAAATAGATTATATATGCAGAGATTATATGTAATTTAATTTGCCTGTAAATATAATCAATAGCTAGAAAATAATAATGAACATTCTCATTTAGTACCATCTATACTCGTTTATAAGCCGAGTTTTCCAGCAAATTTTAATTAATGAATTAATTTTTCAATCATTTTATTGGGGCTCATACAACTCTTATCACAATCCGTACATACATCCATTGTGTCTAGCACATTTGTACATTCGTTGCCCTCATTATTCTCAAAACGTTTGCTCTCCACTTAAGCCCTTTGTTTCAGCTCATTTTTTCTCCTCCCTTCCCACCCCCCCTTCCCTAATGAACCCTTCATCATTTATAAATTATTATTATTATATTGTCATATTTACCCTGTCTGACGTCTCCCTCTCTTCACCCACTTTTGTGTTGTCCGTATCCCAGGGAGGAGGTTGTATGTAGATCCTTATAATCGGTTCCCCCTTTATACCCCACCTTCCCTCCATCCTTTGGTATTGTCACTCTCAGCACTGGTTCTGAAGGGGTCATCGGTCCTGGATTCCTTGTGTTTCTGGTTCCTATCTGTACCAGTGTGCATCCTGTATGTAGCTGGATTTGTAATTGAGATCATGAAAGTGGGGGGGCGGGGAGGATATAAGAATTAGAGGAAAGTTGTATGTTTCATTAAGAATTAGAGGAAAGTTGTATGTTTCATTGTTGCTACATTGTACCCTGACTGGCTTGTCTCCTCCACTCAACCCTTCTGTAAGGGGATGTCCTGTTACTTACAGATGAGTCATGGGCTCCAATCTGCACTCCCCCTCATTCACAATGATATGATTTTTTGTTCTTTGATGCCTGATACCTGATCCCTTCGACACCTTATGATCACACAGGCTGGCATGCTTCTTCCATGTGGGCTGTGTTGCTTCTCAGCTAGATGGCTGCTTGTTTACCTTCAAGCCTTTAAGACCCCAGATCCTATATCCTATATCCAACTTAGCACTTGTCTTCAGTGCATGCTCAATTAGGAATGGGATGTGTCACAAAGATGGCTTTGATGGAGGTGTGGTTTTTGCCTTCTTTAGATGATATCCCTGGGTTATCCTCTATTACTATGGTTCTTCTAGTCATAATCCCTTATGTGATATATAATAATTGTGGATTTCCTATGCCTGTGACAGTGGTTCCATTTTCGAGGGGATTATCTGCTAACAAATGGGAATGGGATGAGATTGAGCTCTGACCTTAGTAGAGGATGTGAATCAGATCACACTCTTTGTTTAATGTTTATTTTAGCTGCAATTACTTACAATGGATGTAAGAAATCATTTGCTATGGCTGAGATGGGAAAGAAAACTGTTTCTGGAATGGGCTGTAAAAACACCTGGATAATTAAGATTAGTAAGAGGCCATAAGAGACCATTGCCTGCATCTTTCCAGAGGCCGCAGGTATTATGTGGATAAATAAGATACAGCCCAGAAGTGGAGATTAGATTTTTATATTTGGGTGAAATTTGATTGCACTAAGTAACTCTCACCAATTTACCTTTCCCTGCATGGGTATGGTAAGAAAATGGGGAAGATTTACTGATAGGACTCACCTGTGAGTAACTGTGAACAGGATTCCCTGTAATGTCATCCTGTTGTATACAAAATGAACCCACTGAGAAGCAGTATGTGAGCTCATCACTGGCTAGGGCCTGGAGTGGAGTGTGTCCTCTGGCCTCAGGATTTTGCTTACCCTCTGCCAGACCTTTGGACTTTGGATTGAACTGCACTCATCACCACCTGAGACATTTCCTTGAAATTCCTTGAGTTTTGTTGAACACTGCAGCTATTTGCAGAACCCGGAGCTGTGAGGGCATATATTCGAGGGAGGAGTTGGGGATAGATAGAGCAGACTAGCATCTTGCAAGACTGTGACTTTTTTTTTTAAAGATCATTTTATTGGGGCCCTTACACCTCTTATAACAATCCATACATCAGTTGTATCAACCACATATGTACATATGTTGCCATCATTTTCTAAACATTTGTTTTGTATTTGAGGCCTCGGTATCAGCTCCCTTCCACCCCCCTGTGGCTCCTTGATAAATGATAAATGATTATTATTTTCATATCTTACACCAACCGCTGTCTCCCTTCCCCCATGGTTTCTGTTGTTCCTCCTTCTGGGTGGTGGGTGGTAGGTAGGGTGTGTGTGGTTATGTATCTATCATTGAGATTGGTTCCCCCTTCCTCACCTCCTCTCCTCACCTAAGAGTTTGACTTTTGGGACTTTTAAAATTTCCAACTTCTTGGGACAAATTTGATATTACATCTTTAAAAAGCGGTTATTACCACAACCCCCAAGTAAACAAAGGTTGGTGACTTGAGTCATACCCTCCATGTAGTAAAGTCAGGACTCAAAATCTTCCCACCTAATCCCACCTAGTTAATGTAAGTGATAACATGCTCTACTGGCCTAGAGACTAGAATTCATATCCAATGTATCACAAATTGAGGACTCTGACTAGAAGGGCCATTTGAAGCAATTAGCTACATCTCAGTGGTTCATTCCACTGTGCATGCAGTCGTCCTTCATTCCCCACCTCCCATTTCATTTTGATAAATGTCTATTCTTCTCTAACCTCCCAATTCTCATGGGTGCTACTTACTTTAATGCTACTTTGCCTTGTTTCATGTCTTAACCAGATTTTTCAAGCATTGTGGAAAAATTAACTTTTCATGTATCTTAGTGACATTGCCACAACCTGTTCAATTCTCCTTTCAACACTTTCTGTAAATGTTACAGAACAGGATAGAGATTTGATAGAAGACAATATTAGAAGATAGGAAAGAGGTTGACCATTTTGATATTTGGTTATGTATATCACTGTATGCAGCACCAAGCTAGGCTTTATCAAGTCTGGAATAAGAACAATTACCCATTTTTCTTAGAGTTCACATCAAGTACAAATGTGTTTTTCTTTGAAACCTCTTGTGGCAGTTACATAATCTCCCGTCAACACGGGAACCGGTCGAGTCTAGCCTATCAATCAGGTCATAACCAGTGTGGCCTCCGTGTGGGCGTGTCCTTCTCCTGAGGATTCTGGGAACTCCAGTATACCTCCCTGGAGGTGGGAGACACCCTTTGCTTTGTCTTACTGCTGACAAGACACATGGAGCTACATTAGAGCCCTGGAGCTGGAGGAACCAAGTGGAGACCTCTGGCTATGCTAATATGCTTCCATTGCCTCTGGATCATCAAGACTTTCTACCACTGGCCTGTGATCTTCTTGCATTCAGCATCATTGCATGTTTTGTGTGAGTCTGAAGAGTAATTTGTAGATTGGTATCAGACATATGGGCTATTATTGGACTTAGGACTTGATCTGGACTGGGCTGGGATGTTTTCTTAATGTTCAATTGCTCTTTTATATAAAGCTCTTTCTTATACAAATGTGAGTGTCTATGAATTTGTTTCTCTAGTCAACACAGACTAACACACCTCTGAACTTTGAATTACTGTGGAAGTTTACCTTCTCTGTTAGTACCCCTCCCCTGCTACCCAATGGAATTGATAGACTAATTAGGGGGTGGGGGGCATTTTCATTGATTTATAAAGTTCTAATTGATATAAAATATCCCTCTTAGTTTTCATGTGTTTTTCAAGAAAAATAATTCATTTTCACAGGCTTGAGGAACTTTCTTGTTTTTATTTTTAACAAACATATTCCATATGGACAGAAATCTCTCATATCTATATCTAAAGCAATCACATTTTAAATAAGGTTGTACATGAGTACCTATTTGAAGATTGGAAAGCTTAATCTAATCCTATAAATATCTTTCTTGATAATCAGTGATCTTTAAATGATGAATAAATGTATCTGAAGGGCCAATGCAAATGGCTGAGTGCCACATAATTTTTATAGAAATTTGACATGATTAAAAAGTATTAACATTTTGCTATGAAATTATATTTTTCCCAAATAGTTCAGCAAAGCAGTTGGAATGGCTTTCTAGGCCCAGCATGGTAAAAGATGGAGATAAGAATAATATACTAGGCAGCTTTAAAAAGTTGGTTGAAAAATTCCATTACCTTTAAATTCTGTTTTTTCACAAACTCTTTGAAGCCCCATCATATATTCACAATGACTACAGCTTAATATTATATTAATAACATTTTAAATAAAGAAAGGAAGTAGTTAGAAACAGTCTAGAGTTCTTAATAAGCTCAGAATTCTTTTTTTTCAAGCTCAGAATTCTTGTTCACAAATTAAGAACTAATGTAGTAGAAAACCCCAAGTGGATTTTGTTGATATGTTTGTCATTTCAATTTTTCCAAGCACATGAATCAACTAAATGGTTTTCTGAAATAGTCTCATGTTTTGATTAAGAAACTCATGTAGTATATCAAAATGTTAAGACATTTAAAAATTAACAGAACTACTATAAAAATTGCCTTTGGGACACTAGTCACAGATTTGCGATATGGGAAGGTAAGCCCCTCTTTATTACTTAGAACACCAACCAACAAAATACAAGCTTTCTTTCCCTTGTTCTCCTTTCTAGTTTAGGCTAATGGCCTCCCATAGCTCAATTCGAATTCGAATTCTCTCAGGAGAAATTGCTTTTAATAGTTTTGGTATCCTTTTCTAAAAGTAATATATTGTTGATGAACTTGTTTTATTCAACCATTTTTCTTTCTTTTTAATTGCATAGTATTCTAAGGCATAGATATAGCATAACTTATTTTTCATTTTTATTTTGAATGTTCTATTTCAGGTTCTCTCTTTTTTAACTACTAAATATATTACTATAAAGAATATTCCTTCTTATATATGTACTCAAATACACAAAGATAAATTTCTAGAAGTTGAATTGCTGGTGTGTACACAGTCTGTGTTTTGATCAATGCTATGACATTGCTCTAAAAAATAATTGGATTTATGCTTCCAGTACCCCATTCCCTATATATTTGCCAGCACGAGGTATTGTTAGTCCTATTTTTTACCACAATAACAATAAATATAATCTTATTTTTATATACATTCCTTTTATTATAAATGATGTTGAGCATAATTTATATGTTGATGGGCTAGAAAAAGGTGAGGAGGCCACATCTGGCTTCCAAGGGCTGCACAAGGGAGAAGAAGAATCCAACTCCTCACCTGTCCAAGGACCAATGCCATGAAGCAGAGGTCAGACATGCTTCTACCCTCCATCCTTCTTTCACCTTTACGCCAACTGTTCCTCCCTTGACACTCTCCTGTTGCGGGCTCAATGATCTGTTGCGAAGCCCACATAGTACTCATGGGAACAAACTTTCACAGTTATAGGGGTTTATTAGGGAAATTAACACTGAGTATCAGAAAACAGTAGGATACAGTCATTCATTGGTCCATAGCATCATCTCTCCTTAGTGAGCAGCAAAGTCTCTCCATATGGTCCTCAGCCTCTCAGCCAATTGGTCCCTTGGCTTCTGCCTTGTGGACCAGAAAACATCCCCCACCCTCACAACCTCTTAATTTTTCTGCTTCACAGTCCCATAGTCTTGTACTGCTTCTTTGCTCTGTCTCAAAGTCTCCTTGCCTCAGCCTCTGGTCTCAGCATGGCGTAGTTTTTGGTGATTCCACTACTTCAGGAAGGGATTTCAAATGTGCTATGCTCGTGCCTGTTCTACACTGATGGCCCTGGGAGTTCCCTCTGTATCTGCTTCTGAGATGGTTCATTCTTCTAACTAGAGGAGTGGCAACTAAAACTGGCTAATCTCTTATATTAGTCTTCTATAAACTCTGTTTGCATGGTCCCACTCAATCATTTCTTGGGTGCTACATGGACATGGATGGAGAGCTACATTACGAAATTTCACTTCATTACAGCAGGACTAATAAATTTTAATATTGAGATACTGTGTTAGTCTGGGTATACTAGAGAAACAAATTCATAGATACTCATATGTGTATAAGAAAGAGGTTTATATACAAGAGCAGTTGAATATTGAGAAAACATCTCAGCCCAGTCCAAATCAAGACCATAAGTACAATATTGGCCCATATGTCCAATACCAATCTATAAAGTCCTCTTCAGACTCAAGAAACACATGTGATGATCCTGAATTCAGGAAGATCACAGGCTGGTGGCTGGTAAGTCTTGTGGATCCAGTCGGGTTGTAAGCAATCTCAGTGCTGGTAAGGGTCGCCACGTGGCTTCTCCAGCTCAGAGCACTAGCTTAGTTCCATGTGTCTTGCTAGCTGCTATGTCTCCCAGGGTGTGAGCAGAGAGAGAGTGTCTCCTGCCTCCAAAGAGAAACAGGAATTCGCAGAATCCTCAGGAGAAAGCCAGGCCCACACAGAGGCCTCTTTGGCTGTATCTTGATTGGCAGGCTAGAATCCACCACACACTCTTAATCCTCAAATTGACACCAGTTTATGTAACTACCACAGATACCTTTAAGACTTTTAAAACTTCGTATGAGCTCTTTTTGTCAAATATATAATATAATACCTATAGTCAGATTCTGATTTGGTACAAATTTGCCTACATATTAGTCTAACGTGAATTCAAAAGGAAAGTAGGCATCATTTCTATAGCAGTAAAGGTCTATTATGAAAAAACATTCTTCCTCACATTAACAGATTTTCATCCATTAAGAAGTATATGTTGTTTGGGAATCCTAGATCTAGATAAAAATTAATAGAAAACTCAGAAATAATTCGTCCTGTTTGAGGGAAGGGGGTTCTTATCCTCCTCCAGGAATCTGTCTCATCTCTCTCCCTCATTCTTCCCTTCATTCATCCTCCTACAATTATACAGTGTATCTCCTTTATCAGTTCTACAACTGGTCCCCAGTACCAGTTTATGGGATGTGGTGGTAATAGACCAAATAAAAAATATATGTTAGGTGCTTTATATGTTGCAAATGATCTAGAAAATCCAAAGGTTTTGAAGAACAGTCTCTAGTGACAGCTGGTAACCTGAATTTTTTTGGTAGTGTTAAGGAATACAGGGTGCCTGAAAGCATATAGTATAGACATACCTTAAAGGTATGTTCATGAAAAGTGGAATGAAACAATATTGGAATTTGTCTACAATAGCATTATTTGAATTTGAAATATTATGGAAATTACCAAGATGTGAAACAAAGTCATGATGTGAGACATGCTATTGGGAAAATAGTGCATAGAGTAGCTCAATGCAGGGTTTCCACGGACATTGATTTGTATAAAACATGGTATGAAGGACCTTCAAAAATTTGTGGAAATGGAATTAAAAGATAATAGAATTTTTTTTGGAAATCTTTTTGAAGCCCCTTCATAGCTGTGATGCACAATAAAAGGAGGTATACCTGTACTTGAAACTTAACTTTGTGGTAGTCTCTGGGGGCTACCTCCTATGATGATAAAAGCAGCAACAGGCATTGAACCTTTACACATTCCTGCGACTGTTGTCAGCATTTTATGTCCGTTCTCTGTACTGTGAAGTGAGCTCTCTGTGGTCTCTGGACTTTTATGTGCCTCATTAGTCGTGGAAGGTCTGCAGCTGTGTAAAGCACACCTCTTCAGTGATCATGTGTCTAGGAGTATTTAGGTGACCACTTCATCCTCTTTTGCTTCCAGTTTAGTGATTAGGATTCACTGTGAAAATTGTTGTGACCACCTTGTACAATCATTTGCAAACCATCGTGATAGTGATTACATAAGCACATTTTTGCTGAATATTTGGAATAGAAGAGTTCTTAGAGCCATCCATTATTTTCAGCTGTGGATTGAATTTTATTCCCCCAAAATATGTGTTGTGAATCCTAACTAGTTGTGTTGACTCATTGCTCATGATGACAATGGAGTGAATGCTGCCTGTTCCTACTCCTTCACCGTGATTCAGTTGTAGCTGAGACTGTTGTGATCCATGGAGTTTTCCCAGAATGACTTTCAGAATTAGATTTCTTCTTAGTCTAGAAGCTCCATTGAAATCTGTTCAGAGTTACAACAGTACACAAGCCTTCCCGACATTTGGGTAGTAGCTGTACATGAGGTTCATTCTCTGAAAATCAGACCCAAATTTCCCTGTACAAAGTGAGAATTCTACCTCAGAACTACTGATAACTTGTTCTACTGAAGTTGTTGCTACTTGTTGAGCCAGTTACAACTCATCAGGCTCTAAAGTATAATAGAATGAAACATTTCTCAGTCATATGCTATCTTTATGATCATTGCTATACATGAGTCGATTGCTTTGGCCACTGTGTTCATTTTTCCATGGGCCTCCCTTAATCTTCAATGACCTTTGACTTCACAAAACACAGTGTCCTTCTTGAACAATTGGTCTTCCCTGATGTCCAAATTAAGTCTGCCAAACTCACAATTCACACTCCTAGGAGCACTCCGGTTTGTTCTTCAGGCTGTCTGTTTTTCAGTGCCATTAAGTCGGTTTTGACTCACAGAGACCCCATGACAACAGAATGAAACACTGCCTGATCCTGTGCTGTTCTCACAATTGTTCTGTTTGAGCCCATTGTTACAGCCACTGTGTCATTCTGTTTTATTGGTGGCTTTCTAAATTTTTGCTATTTTGCTACCAAGTATGATGTTCTCCAGGGTTGGTCTCTTCTGACAACATATTCAAAGTATGTAAGAAGTCGTTCCATTCTTGCCTATAAGGAGCATTCTGGCTATACTTATGCCAAGACAATTGTGTTTGGTCTTTTGGCATTCCATTAAACTTTCAATATTTTGGCAGCACCATAATTCAAATGTGTTGATTCCTCTCCAGTCTTCTTCATTCAAGACCCAACGTTCACATACATATGAGGCATGTACCATGGCTTGAGTGCACCTTATTCCTCAAAGTAACATTCTTACTTTTCACTACTTTAGAGATGGTTTTGTGCAGCAGATTTATCCATTCCAGTTTGTCGTTTGATCTTTCGACTGTTGCTGCCATGAGTATTGATAGTGGATCCAAACAAAAATCTGGAGGTCTACAATATATTAAATATTCTTTGTCAATACCACAATTCGAATACACCAGTTCTTTTATTGTCTGTGGTAGTTACATAATCTGGTGTCAGTTTGAGACTTGATAGGATTAAGAGTGAAGGGGTAGAGTGGAGTCTAGTTTGTTAATTGGATCATAGCCAATGAGGTCTCTGTGTGGGCATGGCCTCCTGAGAATTCTGGAAATTCCTGGTTTTCCTCCTTGGAGGTGGGAGACAGACTTTCTCTCGGCTCACCCCCTGTAGACTCTACTTACAATGTTCACTCCCTGAGAGACACACTCTGCTGACAAAACACATGGGTACACCAATAGACCCCATGCCCTGGGAACTGGAGAAGCCACATGGAGACCTGTAACAGCACTGAGATGCTTACAATGCCACTGGATCCAAAGACTCTCTACTCACTGGCCTGTGATTGTCCATTCGGCATCATTGCATGTGTTTCATGAGTCTGAAGAGGACTTCATAGATTGGTATTGGACATATTGGCTAATACCGGACTTAGGGGCTTGGACTGTACTGGGTTGGGATGCTTTCTTAATGTACAATTACCCTTTATCTCTTATACATATACAAGTGTCTATGGGTTTATTTCTCTAGTCTCCCCAGACTAAGACATTGTCATTTTTTCTTGTCTAGTTTTTATATTTCATTGAAAAAACAGTGACTTGGACACATGGACACATGGACAAATGGACCTTAGTCATGAAAAGATAACTTTGTTTTTAAAATTTTAAAATAGATCTTTGGTAGCACAGTTCCCCAATGGAATCTATTGTTTGTATTTTGGGCCGCTGCTTCCATGGTTGTTGAATGAATTCCAAATAGGCTGAAATATTTGACAACTTTGTTTCAATTTCTGTGATCTTGACTTTTATCAGTTAAGTGTTTCAGGTCATCTTCAGTTTCAGGAAATCAAGTGTGTGTGTTATCTGAAGTAGAATCCCCCAAAAAATCCCAGCAGATAGACTGGCCTCTGTGTAAACACAGGGTTGAGTGTCTTCTTCACAAGGCCACTTTCTAGTTATTAATGATGGAAAAACTATGAAGCATTTTCGTGTAACTCCTCAATTTAATTCTATAATTAAATAGATTCTATAATTCAGAGTAGTTCTATAAAGTGATACTATTTTCTTCATTTTGTAGAAGACCAAAAATTGAAGGTTAGATAGGTCAAGTAGATTGTGCAAAGTCACAGTTTGTGAATGTTTTTCTTGCTGGAACTTTTCCTGTGTTTTTTAGACTGAGACCTTTCTTGAATCTACCTATGCTTGATTTTACCCAAGTAGAATCCCGATTTCAGGCTCTTAGTGTTTATTACCTCCAGGCTAGGTCTTGGTTTGGAATCACCAATTGCTGATGGCAGCAGTGACTCTCAAGTTCCTGCATGTGGCGAGGCTTGGGTGTGGAGTTAGGGGTCTGAGGAAAAGTGATGAGGAGGAAGGTGCTAGTTGTCTTTGTTCTCGTTACATAATTTATTATAGTCAGGAAAAATGTAATGACGTCAAATCTTAAAATATTTGCATGCTGGAAGTCTAAAGTTGCTTTTAAGAATTAGCTATACACAGAATATATTTAAAAAGCATTAGTTGCATTTAATTATGCTGAACCATCTTATTTACAGTTCTGGAAAACAGAGTCCCTGAGATTTAGTGACAGTGTTAGAACCAAAGTCTAGGTTCCTGATTACTTTTTAACAGCTCTCTCTAACCAATTAACTGATCTAGCTAGAGGAAGTCTGAGAGTTTATTAACTATTTGTAGAAAGATTATGGAAGTAAAACAAGCAATTCTCCTTAGCAGCAGTTACTATTTAGAAGGAAGGAGGTTAATTTTTCAGCTGGGGAGATTATGGCTCGTGTCACTCCAGGGGATGTGGTGTTCTAAGACTTAAATATGGCATTGGGAGTTGAGTGACTCAGATCTCTTATAACTGCAGGAGGAAGGCTGAGCTGTCTGAAAACTAAGAGCTAAAAATATCATACTGGCTTTTATATTGGGACTGGAGTAAATATTTATAAAATGTATGTCTGAAGGGCCTCACAATAAAACTCTGTTAGTGTTTTCATTATACTGTAAATAGAAACAAGAAGTTTTTAATAAAAATTTAAAATGGCACCCATTTGAATATGATAAAAAGATTTTCAATGATTAAAAAAAACACTAACGTTTGAATCTAGATAATTAGAGCTTTAATTTGGCCTTTCTATTTTGCACAAAAGCCACAAACAAATTTTACATCAGAAAAAAAAGCATATTAGGTTATTTTCTTGTCTCTTCACAATTGCCCTAACACAACCTGCTTAATAGTCTATGTATCACCTCTCCCCCCACAAACTTTCATGGCTCTCTAGGGCTCGGTCCCTCTTACGTACTTCCACTATTCCCAAGCTCTAGCATGTTCTACTTTCTCTTACTTGGCAGACAGCTTTCCTTCATTCTACTCACATTCAATGAGATTTACCACCTATTATGTGAAACCCAGGGAGCCTCGTGGTGCAGTGTTTAAGTGCTTGACTAACTGGAAGATTATCAGTTGTAACCCACTTGCCTCTCAGTGGGAGAAAGATGATGCTTCTGTAAATATTACAGCCTTGGAAACCCTATGGGAAAGTGTACTTTCTTCTGTAAGGTTTTTCTGAGTCTGAATTGACTCGGCAGCAACAAATTTTTATGTGCAATATACTGTATTAAATGCTGGAGATACCGTTCCTACTTTTAAAGAATTTCAGTCAAGAGATGGGAAAGACATGCATAACACAAATGCAAGATATTAGAAGTACTTGTACCCAGAGACGAGTTGAATTCCATTGGTTAGTTTTTATGCCATTTGGAAACAAAGCACCTATAATCAGTCCCTATGTATGATTTCTGTTGTATGTGTATTATGATCATGGTACCCAGTAAAGGAAGTAAAACTCAAATTTAAGAAACCAGAGTTTCATTCTCATTATTTCACTTGAAAAGATATTTTTCATAAACAGAAAAAACCTTTATCATAGAATTAAACAACTGATAATCATTCCTCTTATTCTTTCTCAGGAGTCTCACTTTATGTTCTAGCTTTTATAGCATGCTCTTATTTTGAGAAAAGACAACTAATTTTAAATTACAAATACATTTATAAAAAATTAAAATATCAGATCCGATGTAAACTTTTCAAATTGAAATAATATATAGTTGTTCCTCATTTACAGATTTACCTGTTTGCTAAAGTTTGTAACACACTGAAATCAGCACTTATGGTACTTCCATGATCATTTTGGACATGAGCAGATCAGCAAAATATTTTGAGGCCGCAACACACGCGATGATAAAACATTCTTATTTCACCTTTCATGCTGCCCACAATTTTTTTAGCACCATTTTTTACACATTTTGTGCTTTTGTTGGTGATTTTACTGGTTTAAATACCCAAAGCCTAAATTAATGACATTATCAGTAGACTTACCTTCATTGCTATTGGTTCCCCATTTCTCTCCCCCCACCCAACCCTCATGGCATCACTCACTACTCCTGTTACTGTTTTTGAGGGGTTGTTTTATCTGTCTTGGCTTCCATTTGACGAAAACTTTTATCAGTACTGAAGTGCATACTACGATCTAGCAAGATTTTTGAGGTAAAATTGGGGTCATGATAGTCGGGGTGGGGGATAGGTGGGGGCTGTGCTCTGAGCAGCTGAGGCGTTGTGGGAGGACTCCCATGAAGTACAAGCTCTCCCTCAGGTCACAGTTCTGATGAGGTTTCCGAGGGCAGCCATGCGGTTTGCTTCTTCCCGGATCTGAATAGCAGAACGTGGGTGAAGGGATACAGCAGATGGTCAGTATAAGATATAAATATATACATATATAATATATCAAGGGTTTGAGAAGGTGTGGGAGGGAGGGAAAAAGGAGCTGATAATAAGGGCTCAAGTAGCAAGATAATGTTTTGAAAATGATGATGGCAACATATGTACAAGATTGCTTGATATACTTGATTTATGGATTGTTATAAGCTCCCCTAATAAAATGAGTTAAAAAAAAAAGAATTGCATTATGCCCCAGGAGGATGATTGGTAACGTTCCCTAACATAAAATGATAATGATGTTTCTAAAATAAACTAGAGTCATAAATAAACTATAGATATATGAATGGATTTGGGGCACATACTTAATTGTAGCCCCAATCTGAGAACAGTTAGATCTTAAGATATGGCCCTGCTTGGTGCTCGCCCTCATGAAGAGTTCATTGAAGATATTGGTGCTGTAGAAAAGTGTGGTGATGAAACCAGATGTAAATAATAGCATCTGGGGTCTTAAGGGTTTATCTTCAAACGAGCAACCATCTGAGTTAATGCCAACTGGGCCCACACAGAAGCAGCATACCAGTCTGTGTGATCCAAAGATTGTGAATGATAAAATCCAAACTGGAAGGAGGGAATGGTTTCAGAGCTTAAATTGTGAATAGTGGGTTTTTAGAAGGAGGGTGTGAGAGGCCTTGTAGGGCTTCAGCAAGGGCAATGTAACCAATAGGAATTACTGAAACCCAAATGAAGGCTGAGGATGATAGTGGGGCAAGAGGAAAGTAAAAGGAAATAGAGGAAAGAGCTAGGAGGCAAAGGGCATTTATAGAGGTCTAAATACAGGCATGTACATATGTAAATATATGTATATATGACATTGGGGAAATAGATCTATGTGCATATATGTATAGGTTTAGTATTAAGGTAATAGATAGACATTGGACCTCTACTCAAGTACTCCCTCAACACAAGAACACTTTGTTTGATTCAGTGGGCATTCCATGATGTTCACCTTTCCGACACGATTGCTGAAGACAAAGTGGGTACATAAGCAAATGTGGTGAAGAAAGCTGATAGTGCCTGGCTATCAAAAGAAATAGTGTTTGGGGTCTTAAAACCTTGAAGACAGCTAGCTGAGAAGCAACAAAACCCACATGGAAGAAGCATACCAGCCTGTGTTATTACGAGGTGTTGATGGGATTAGGTATCAGGCATCAAAGAACAAAAAAAATCATATCATTGTGAATGAGGGGGAGTGTGGAGTGGGGACCCAAAGTTCATCTGTAGGCAACTGTACATCTCCTCACAGGATAGCTGTGGGGAGGAGATGAGTTAGTCAGGGTTCAGTATATCACCGATGAAACATACAGTTTTCCTCTAGCTCTTTGATGCTTTCTCCCCTCCACTATTATGATCCGAATTCTACCTTACAAATTCAGCTAGACCAGAGGATGTTCACTGATACAGATAAGAGCTGGAAACACAGGGAATGCAGGACAGGTAAACCCCTCAGGTTTATATAATGAGAGAAACAATAACAGGAGGGTAAGGGGAAGTTGAAGTAGAAAGGGGGAACCAATCACAAGGCTCTACATGTAACCCCCTCCCTGGAGGACGGACAACAGAAAAGTGGGTGAAGGGAGACATCGGACAGTGTAAGACATGACAAAAGAATAATAATTTATAAATTATCAAGGGTTCGTGAGGGAGGGAGGCAGGGAGAGAGGGGAAAAAGTGAGGAACTGATACCAAGGGCTCAAGTAGAAAGCAAATGTTTTGAGAATGATGATGGCAACAAATGTACAAATGTGCTTGACACATGAATGTATGTATGGATTGTGATAAGAATTGTATGAGCCCCCAATAAAATTATTTTAAAAAGAAAAATAATACCCCAAAGCGTAGTTTAAAGTTAACTATATTCAAAGTCGTTTTTTAAAAAAAAAAAACACCCTTGTCTGTAATTAACATACTCAATTCAATGGTTCCATCCTATCAAGAAAGGCTGTTTAGTCATCATCACAACCAAGTTTGTACCCTTTTTCCCTTTTACACCGCAATGCTGAGTCTCCCTTTCTCCTTACCTTTCTTTCCTATGTCCCCAGAGAATCATCAATCCCATCGTTATCTTTGTATTTTTTATCCATCCTGGTTTCTCTATACAGATAACTATAGAAGACTAGGGCACATACTAAGTAAGCATTCATCATCAAAAATGGAAACACACATAAAAGACTGTATTAGTTGATGCAAATGTGATCAGAGGCTTTCAGGACACTAACCCATTATTTCCATTACAAGTATAGTTCAGTATTCACTAATTTAGTATTCATAGCAACTGTATAGAACATAGTAACCATCAATTTCAAGAATTGACCCCATGTAGAACAGTGATTCTCAATATACGGGAGTGTCTTATTATTTTAGGATTATTTGTCCTCAATTGAGAACCCATGGTGTGCATTTAATAATTTCATTCATGAGAATGAGTTACAGATGTGAATAATGAACATGATTTAACCAGAAATATATGGATGTCATGGTAAGTGAAATCTTCCAGGCAGAGGGAAGGTTTGAGTGATGGGAAACAGTACTGTGTGTATGTGTGTGTATGTGTGTGTGTGTGTGTGTGTTAAAATGCAAATAGATCATTTGGAAGAGCAACAGATGACAAAAGTTGAGATTAGAGAGACTGCAGATACTGGATAATGGATGGATATTAATATTGTATACTCTATTTCAATCAAGGCTTGGTATAAATACTCTGTAGATTGGGTTTAAATGGCTTCGAAGACATAATTAACTAGTTAGGTTTGTTATTCAGGGTGTTTTATATAAAAACTTAGGAGACCAATTGCTTGTATAGTTTGGAAGAAGTTAGCTTTCCTAGTGAAACAATGTTTTAATCTCTTATTTGTGGGAATTGTACATGCAACCCCGCATTTTTTATCCCTTTTTTGCTTTGTTTTTGGAGAAAATTAGAACTAAGCTTTTCATTTACCTACCTCAGGTGACTTTAGCTTAGAAGTGTCCGATCTAAGTTATCTTTTCACCTCCACCCTAATTACTGATTTTTCCAGTATCTACTTCTAAAATAGAAGTATTCTGCTCTGATATTGTATGTCTATCTTTCCTTTTATCTACCTCCATATAAATTACTAAAAGGCAGGCAGCATACCTATATCCCCTTTTAAAATGTGGACATGTAGTGAGTGCTTAGTAAATATTTGACTGGGTGAATAATTGACTCTGGCTTCATTTTACTTGTACTTGTTTTTAACTTCTACCTCAAGATTTTGTTGTGCTTGTAATTAGTGTACATGTAAATAAGAGATAACTGTACTAGGGGCATCTACACAATAGCAAACCAATCGCCATTTCATCTATTCTAACTCATGGTGCCGCACTTTTTGCCGAATAGACCTCCATTCCATAGGGTTCTCAAGGCTGAGACTTTTCAGAAGGAGATTGCCAAGTATTTGTTCTGCAGCATCACTGGGTGATTTTGAATTGCCAACTTTCAGTTAGATGTTGTACACTTCACTGTGTTACCTGTGGACTAGTGGTAGGGTTTTGGTTAATATTTAATCTTCTAAAACCTTACTTTCTTAATCCATAAAATGATATAATAAGCTACCCTATATTGAGGACCTAGTACATGTTTGTTTAGGGACAGCAGGTAGAATGAGGGTTTTTGGGGGGCGGGGTGCAGTGGTGGTGCTGGGGGGTGGGGGGGTAAATAAAGGGGAGATGATGTCAAGAAGTCCAGGGAAAAAAAGAATGTTCGGAAACTTATTGTGGTAGCAATTGTACAATCCTGCTTGACATGATTGAACTATGGAGTAATATGATATATGTATTAATTCCTAATTAATAATACATTAAAAAATACCCATTTCTTAAAGATATTAAAAAAAATAACCTGTTAAGCGAACTAGACCCTACCCCAGATACACTTGTAACCTGAGGACTTAAGCTGTAAAACCACGGTGTCTGAGGTAGAAGAGAACAGTTTTTTCTGGAGCAGTGTACTGTTGGCTGGCAAGGTCTTGGTACATCCACAACTGTCATGCTGTATTAAAACACATTTTATCCTGATAACCCTGTGAAGGCCTTTCTGTTATATTCTGATTATGCTTGTTTACATTAGCGTGTGTCTCAGGATTGCGTTACCATTGGAGCATCTTCTTGAAGCTGTGTGATGTGTTTTATTATTTTTCAGAAAATGAACCCCAGGAATGTTGAGCCTAAAGGGAAAGAAAATATAACAAGGGTTTTGGGGAAGGTGGCTATTGAGGGGTGGTGGAGATAAGAGGTAGATGACGTCAAGAAGTCCAGAAAGGAAAAGTTTGTTTTGGAAAACCTGTATGAATATGCAAGAAATTATACAATTAGGTTTGATATGATTGAACTATGGAATGATATGACATATGAACTGGCTGCCAAACTATAGCAAATTAATTAAACACAAAATAAATAAAATAGAGGCAGAGATCCAGGAATGGGTTTGGCGCTCACACTAAATCCTAGCCTCATTTAAGAATAATCAGTTCTTACATCATGGCCTTGCCCGATACTCACCTTCACGAAATGATCACTGAAGATAGGGGTGCTGCTACAGCAAAGTATGGTGAAGGAAGCAGATGGTGCCAGGATATCAATCAATTAGAATTCTGGCTGGGGTTTTAAACACTTGTATTCAAACTAGCAGCCGTCTAAGCAAGGAGTCAACTAAGTCCACATGGAAGAAGCACACAAGCTTTTGTGATCCAAAGATGACAACTACAAAACTCAAATATAGCGAGGAGAAAAGCATCAGAGCAAAATGATGAGTACCCAATTTGTGGAGGACTATGGGGGACAGAACCCAAAACCCATCCGCAGAGTGTCTAGTCAGACTGAGCCAGTGGCAGATCCGCTCTAACCACAGGCAAGAGTCTTGAATAGTCATACTGTCAGGCAGAGAACATTGTAATTTTGATTATGCTGTATCGAATTCCACACTTGGTCAGTTGACTATCCTAAAGATTTGACCTGAATTTGTTCTGGGTACAAATATCTTTCACTGGTTCCCTGACAGAAATTTCTTCCCTGATTTTTTTATTACTGTTGGGCATCTTTTCCTTCTTATGGATTATTAGTATTTTTGTCTATATATATTTACACCTTAGTGTGATTTTTGTTTTCTATTAGTCTCTGTTGGGTCTCCCAGCTCTGAAGCACAAGAGGAGTGGATGCATGATATTTATGGATACAGGGAGATATAGGGAATACAGGGTGGGTGGGGAGACAAGGAGGGAAAGGGGATTTGGGGAGTAACTAATGAAGACAGGAGGGGAGAGGGAACACTAGAATGGATTATGATTGCATAAATCATCTTAAAGATGATTTAACCATGGGGAAGGGGAAAGCTCTAAAATTGTTGTTGGGGGTGATTGTACAATTCTCTGTGATATGTTGGAATGATGGAACTATTTTATTATATGATATGTAAATTATTTGCCAAACAGTTGAAAAAAATAACATTAGTATTTTTATTTATATATGTTCTTTGTTATAACTTGCTAGGGGGTACTTCTTTGCTTTTTCCTAACCACTTAGTATTTTGAAAAAAGGGAGCTCCAGTGGCACAATTGGTTAGCAGGATTTTGGGAACAAAAGACTTTTATATAATTAAGTAAAATGTGTTGATATTGCTCAAGGTGGTTTTTATTTTTAATGAGAAAATGCACACTTTTCTTTATTAGGAAGGAAGTTAACTCAGTATTGTTAATTGTCCTTTAGGTAAGATGTGCTGGCTATCAGTTCCTTTGAGTATGGTTGTCAGGGTTCAACAATCAATGGCACATTTTTGTCAATCACTTATGCTTAGCAACTAAAGTGATTTTTATTATTTTTTAATAATTTTATTGGGGGCTCGTACAATACTTCTGACATTCCATACATCCATCCATTGTGTCCAGCACATTTGCACATTTGTTGCCATCATCATTCTCAAAACATTTGCTTTATACTTGAGCCCTTGGTGTCAGCTCCTCGCTTTTTTCCCTCCCTCCCCGCTCCATCCTCTCTCATGAACCCTTGATAATTTATAAATCATTACTATTTTGTCATATCTTACACTGCCAGATGTCTACCTTCACTCACTTTTCTGTTGTCCGTCCCCCAAAGAGGAGGTTATATGTAGATCCTTTTAATCGGTTCCCCTTTCTACCCTACCTTTGCTCCACCCTCCTGGTATCACCACTCTCACCAGTCGTCCTGAGGGGTTTATCTGTCCAGGATTCCCTGTGTTTCCAGTTCCTATCTGTACCAGTGTACATCCTCTGGTCTAACTGGTTTTGTAAGGTAGAAGTGGGATCATGATAATGGGGTGAGGAGGCGGGGGGGGGAGGAAGCATTTAAGAACTGGAGGAAAGGTGTATGTTTCATCATTGCTACACTGCACCCTGACTGGCTCATCTCCTCCCTGCGACCCTTCTGTAACGGGATGTCCAGTTGCCCACAGATGGGCATTGGGTTCTCAATCTACACTCCCCGTCGTTCACAATGATATGATTTTTTTCCCCCTTGATGCTTGATACTTGATCCCTTTGATATATTGTGATCACACAGGCTGGTGTGTTTCTTCCATGTGGGCTTTGTTGCTTCTGATCTAGATGGCCACTTGTTTACCTTCAAGCCTTTAAACGCCAGACGCGATATCTTTTGATAGCTGGGCACCATTAGCTTTCTCCACCACATTTGCTCATGCACCCATTTGTCTTCAGTGATTGTATTAGGAAGGTGAGCACACAATTATATGATTTTTTTCTTCTTTGATGCCTGAAACTTGATCCCTTTGATGTTATGTGATCACTCAGGCTGGTGTGCTTCTTCTATGTGAGCTTGGTTGCTTCTGAGCAAGATGGCCGCTTATTTACCTTTAAGCCTTTAAGACCTCAGACGCTATATCTTTTGATAGCTGGACACCATTAGCTTTCTTCACCACATTTGCTTATGCACCCACTTTGTCTTAAGTGATCGTGTCAGGGAGGTGAGCATAATGGAATGCCAGTTTAATAAAACAGTGTTTTTGCATTGAGGGAGTACTTGAGTGGAGGCCCAATGTCCATCTGCTACCTTAAGACTAAACCTATACATATATGCACGTAGATCTATTTCCCCATCGTCATAAATAAGTATATTTACATATGTACATATCTGTATTTAGACCTCTATAAATTCCCTTTACCTCCTAGTTCTTTCCTCTATTTCCTTTTACTTTACTCTTGCTCCACTCAGCCTTCATTTGGGTTTCAGTGTTTCTTCTTGGTTACATTACCCTTGCTGAAGCCCCACCGGGCCTCTTACACCCTCCTCCCCACTGATTTTGGATCACTTGTTGTTCCCTTGTGCCTGAGTTTATTAACAGTACTTTCTTTTCCCCACCTCCCCTTCTCCAATGTCCCCCTGGAACCGTTGGTCCTATTGTTTTCTCCTCCAGATTGTTTATCCAGGTATGCTCCCTTCTTGGTTCGCTCCATTTTGGGGGGTTCAGACTGCACTTTTCTCCCCTCACCCCTTGTGACCCCAGAAATGTCCTCTGTCGCAGTCTGCTCCAGTAAGGGGAGAATGTGACACTTGCTGTTGTCAGTTGCCCAGTCCCCTCTGTGTCCCATTAGGTCCCCACAGGGATGTCATCCTCCAAGCCTGGTGTGTCAGTGTGGGGTCCAGTCCGGCTCTTTTTCTCTTCTGCTGCTCTGGCCTGCCTCTCTGTGAGTGTGGCATGCTGGCCCCTCGCCCCAACCTGTAGGTCCAGTTCTGCTCTCCACCACACCCACTTCCCTGGAGGAGGTCAATTTGGCTTTGGTTGGAGCCAACTACAGTGATTATTAATTAGAAACCAGTGATTAGATTTTGAATGACAGTGATAATAATTTAGTTATAGCATAGGTCTGCCTTTTCCCCAAACCATGTCTCTATATTAAATCACCTCACTTTTAACCGTGGGAAATTTATAACAATTTAGAAATTAGAGATGAACATTTGCTTTAACTTTTATGATTTATACTTGTGTTTCAGCTTAATGTGGACAAGTATATTCTATTATGTGAGAAATGAAAAACTTATATTCATGGTTATATACATGCTGTACTAGTTTTCAATCATATCTCCCTTTTACAGTGACTGATAGGACCATAATTACCTTTGCAGACTTGCAGTCCTACTAATTTGCATGATGAGTAGTTTATGTTTTTGGAAGAGAGTCTATAGCAACTTGTTCTCCTATTATCTTTAACATTCCTTATTTGAACAGAGTAAAATTAAAGAGACAAAAATCCTGAAAGCTCCCAGTAGTCACATTTTATTTGTGTTTATTTTATGTTTATTCAATAAAAAAGGGGGGAAAGGGAAATTTGCCTTTAATTCTCCCAATTTAATAATTTATTTTAAATATTATTTTAGAAAGCATTTCATTTCTATTCTTTTTATAATGTTATCAGATAGTGAATTTTAAAAATTTCTGTTTGATTAAGACAAAAACATTGCTGATAGAAACTTTTTTCCCCCCTCCAAAGCAGGAGTATCCAAAGTTAAAGCAAGCCTTTCTATTATTTTGATTGAAGTTTCATACATATTTATTTTGTTTGATCTGCTTTTTAAAAATCTGTTCTACTTTCTTTTAGTGTTAGACAATTGGTTTTCTCTGTTCTCTGCATGTCAGAAATCAATGGATAATAAGAGGATAAAAAAACAAACCTAGAATGACTTTTCTAGTTACTTTGACGTTGTGGGTAGGAAACCTGAGGACTTAATAAAAACAACAATAAAAATGATAGCTATAATACTTGAGTGTTCTGTATACTAGGTAGTGAGTTGAGTAATACTTCATTTTCCTTTAAGTTTTACACTACGTGCTGGACACTATTATTTTCATTTTATAGATGTGTAGAAAACAGGGATCCCAGTACCTGGGTGAAGTTACATGCATAGTACTCTGGACAGTCCTGCTTTCCAGAGAATACTGGTAACCTTCAGGGCAACTGAAAAAAAAATGAGGAAACTTCATAAAAAGAAGTGGAAGTAGGCATGTTGGAAGAGGCTCTACCAAACCCTATTCTTTAAGTATGGTCTCTCGGACTTTTCTAAAGTTAAACTTCATGAGGAATGTTGAGACTATTAGCACCAAATGTCCTCAACTTCTAGCTTCTTCTTCTTCTTTTTTTTTTTAAACATTTTATTAGGGGCTCATACAACTGTTATCCCAATCCATACACACATCAATTGTGTAAAGCGCATTTGTACATCATT
>NW_022111324.1:14869477-14900410 GCF_000313985.2 Echinops telfairi
TGAAAACCCAGAAATAAAATCATCAACATACAGACAACTGATCTTCGATAAGGGCCCCAAAAATATCAAATGGGAAGGTGATGCCCTTTTTAACTTCTAGCTTCTTAAAATGTTTCCAAGCCCCAATATATTGTCAGAAAATGGGATATCCTTTTGATCAGTCACTTGGTGTGTTCATGTAGGGAATTTACTCCATTTATCATCTTTCATCTCTTGAACGCTTTCCTTCCCAATTACCTTAAGTATATGAGCAGATTGCAAAAACACAGCAACAATTAAAAAATACTCTTCGTTTGATTATTTATTATGTGTGGAAGGGCTACTATGTAAAGATAGGAAAAGGCATACTCATAACCTTCAAATAGCTCAGAGTCCAGAAGAGGACAAAAAGCATGCAAAATATAAATGTTATAAATGGTCATGTAGGTATTGTGATTTCTTGTTATTGTGTGTTGTAAAGCCTATCTGACTCATAATGACCCTGAAGTACAAAGTATAACTATCCCATATGATTCCCTAGGTTGTACTCTTTATAGGAACATATGGTCAGACTCTGCTTCTGCAGAGTCACTTGGTGAGCCCAACCATTGACCTCTCTGTTAGTGTCCAAGCAATAATCATTGCACTACCAGGTCTCTTCCGATGTTATGTTAGAAGTCTGTATAAGGATAATAAGGGATAGACTCATCAATGTTCTGGGGAATGAGAGTTGACAAAAGAAGTGCATTGCTTAAATTGATCCTGTATTTCTTGTAGCTATATCACTGTTGCCTCATGTTCCCACATTTAATGCGTTTATTGTCATTAGGTGCTATGTGTCAGTTATAACTCATAGCAAATCTGTGTACAACAGAAAAAACACTGCCCACTCTTGTGCTATCCTCACAGTCATTGTGGCAGCCACTGTGTCTGTTCATCTCATTGAGTGTCTTCCTCTTTTTCACAGACATTTTACTTTCCCACCTATGGTCTCCTTTCCAGGGACTGGTTGCTCCTTATAATATATCCAAAGAATAGAAGACAAATACTTCTTTGGCTCCATGTCTGCCATAGCAATGAACAAATCTGCCTTGGAAGAGAAGATGCAAGGTTTTGTCTCATGTATTTTGAGCATGTCCATAAGAATGGGCTAGCCTCTAGAGAAGTACATTATGCTTTAAAAAGTAAAGGGTCAGCACAAAGGAGAAAGACCCTTCAATGAGATGGTTGCAGTGTATGCAACAATTGGCTCCAACTTAGGAAAAACATTGTGAGACTTGTGCAGAACTGGTAGCATTTTGTTTTGTTTCCTGAGGCAGAACTGACTTCCTGGCAACCTGGCAAATACCATCACCAACACCCAACACCCAAACATCTTTTTTAAATTTTGGCTAGGTCCCATTGAGTGTGTTTTCACCTTCAGTTATGTACAACACAATGGCACACTGCACAGTCTGTACCATCTCAGAACTGTTACAATGCTTGAGCCCATGGTTGCAAGCACTGTGTCGATACATCTCTATGAGGACCTTTCTCTCTTTCACTGCCCCTCTACTTGACCAAGCATGATGCTCTTCTCCAGGGACCAGTCTCTCCTGACAACATGTCCAAAGAATAAGACCCCGTCTTACCATCCTTGCCTCCAAGAAGCACTCTGGCCGTACCTCTTCCAAAATATATCAGCTTTAGCAGTTCATAGCACTTTTAGTATTCTTTTCTAGCATCACAATTCAAATGCATTGATTTTTCTTCAATCTTCTTTATTCAATGTTCAGCATTCACAAGCATATGAGAAGATTGCAAATACCATGGCTTGAGTCAGGCATACCTTACTCCTCGAAGTAACGTCTTTGGTTTTCAATACTCTAAATAGATCTTGTGCAACAGATTTACCTAATGCAGCACAACTTTTGATCTTTTGACTGCTGTTTCCGTGAGCATAGATTGTGGATATAAGCAAGACAGAATTCTTGACAGCTTCAATCTTCTCTCCATTTATCACGATACCTACTAGTCCAGTTGTCAGGTTTTTGGTCTTCTTTACATGGAATATTAATCCATAATAAAGGCTGCAATCCTTGATCTTCATCAGCAAGTTGTTTCAAGTTTTCCTCCCTTTCAGTAAGCAAGGTTTTGTCATCTGCATAAAGCCTTCTTCCAATCCTAATACAACTTTCTTCATCATATAATCCAGCTTCTCTGATTTATTACTCAGCATGCAGATTGAATATGTTTAGAGAGAGGATACAACCTTGTCTCACATTTTTCCTGATTTTAAACCATACAGTATTTCTTTGTTCTATTCTCAAAACTACTTCTTTTTCCATGTACAAGTTCTGCATGAGCACATTGAAGTGTTCTGGAATTCTCATTTTCCTCAAGGTTATCCATAAGTTGTTATGATTCACATAGTAAAATGCCTTGGCATAGTCAATTAAAAATACCCAAGTAAATATATTTCTGCTTCCAGCCAAGATCCACCTGATATCAGGAATGATATCCCTTGTCCATGTAGTCTTCTGATTCCAGCCTGAACCTCTGGCAGTTCCATGTCCATGTACTGCTGCAACAGTTGTTGGATAATCTGTAGCAAAATTTTGCTGGCATGTGTTATCAGTGAAATTGTTCTGTAGCTTGAGAATTCTGCTGGATTACCTTTTTTGGAAAGGATCTTTTCCAGTCAGTTAGCCAAGTAGCTATCTTACAAATTTGCTGGCACTGACAAGTGAGTGTTTCCATTTTAATTGGCATTCTGTGAATTCTTGGAGCTTTGTTTTTGGTTAATGCTTTCAGTGCAGCTTGAACGTCTTCCTTCAACATCACTGAATCTTGCTCATATGCTACCTCCTGAAATAGTTGAATGTAGACTAGTTCTTTTTGGTACAGTGACTCTATGAATGGTTTCCATTTTCTCTTGATGCTTCCTGCATCATTCAATATTTTGCCCAAAGAATCTTTCAATATTGTGACTCACACCTTGGATTTTTTTCTGTGGTTATTTCTGTTTAAGATATGCTGAGTGTGAAAAAAAAAAAGATGTGCTGAGTGTGTTCTTCCCTTTTGGTTTCTAATTCTAGGTCTTTGCACATTTCATCATTTGCAATATTCGTCTTTTGCTTCTTAAGATGCTCTTTGAAATTTTCTATTTATCTCTTTGACAACATCATTTCTTCCATTTGCTTTAGCTACTCTATGATTAAGAGCAAGTTTCATAGTCTCGTCTAACATCCACTTTGATCTTTTCTTTCCTATCTTTTTAATAACCTTTGCTTTCTTCATGAATGATGTTCATGATGTTCTCATGTAGCTCAGCTCATCATGTTGTCTGTTATTATTGTTCAGTGAATTCTCAGAATTCAGATGGGATAGAGCCAAGGTCTTATTGTACTACACTGTCATCTGCTGGCTTGGTTTTAGCTGCTGATATTCAGTTTCTCCAGCATCTATTCCCACAAATGTAGTCAGTTTTATTTCTGTGTACTCTGTGTTAGTCTGGGTACTTTAGAGAAACAAATCTACAGCAATTCATGTATAAGAGAGAGTTTTATATAAAGGTTAAGTGTGCATCAAGTAAATATCCCAACCCAGTGTTGCTCAAGCCCACAAGTCCAACATTAACCCATTAACCCATATG
This sequence comes from Echinops telfairi, assembly GCF_000313985.2. NCBI lineage: Eukaryota > Metazoa > Chordata > Mammalia > Afrosoricida > Tenrecidae > Echinops > Echinops telfairi. The sequence goes on from NW_022111324.1 coordinate 14,873,091, forward strand.
TCCAATACCAGTCCACAAAGTCCTCCTCCATCTCACAAAACAGATGCAGTGATGCCGACTGCAGGAGGAAAGCCGAGTCAGTGAATGTGTAAACATCTCAGCGCTGGCAGGGGTTTCCACATGGCTGCTCCAGCACCTAGGGCTGCATCGGAGTAGGTCTATGTGGCTTCTCCTCAGGGATGTCTTGCAGGAAGTGAGCCTTGCCAGCTAAGGCAGGGAACTGGCTAAGGCAGCTGCACCCTGGTCCGACCATAAGAGAGCAAGAGACCTGAGAACTTGAAAGGCGAGGCTCACCGAGCCATTTATCCCTCTGCCCTTCAATTAACTCCACGTGTGTTTATCGGCCAGGTTGGCACAATAAACTACCTCATAATTCATCTAGAGAAGTTCATGTGTAGAGTTGCCTTTAGTATTGTTGAAGAAAGGTATTTGCTTTGAACAAGTATTGGTTTTCTAAAATTCTATCATGGGATCTCCATCTTCATTTCTATCACGATGTCATTTTCCCATAACTGTCTTCCCCTTTGTTTCCAACTTTTGCATTTCAATTACCAATAATTATCATTGCATCTTGAGTGTATGTTTGTTTAATTTCCAACTGAAGTTGTTAGTAGAATTCTTCAATTTCTTCATCAATAGCCTTTGTGTTTGTGCATAAATTTGAATAATAGTTGAATTGTTTTGGTTTCCCCGAAGGTGGCTAGATATAATCTTATCACAGAGAGCACTATACTGCATGATTGATTTTGCCATGTCCTTTTGACAGTGAATCCTACACTATTCCTCCTGATTGTGTTATTCCCAGCATAGTAAATCATATGATTTTCTGATTCAAAATGGCCACTATTAGTCCACTGAAGCTCAATAATGCGTAGGATAGCAATCTTTATGTGTTCCATTTAATTTTTGACTACTTCCAATTATCCTAGATTCATACTTCGCACATTCCAAGTACTGATCATTAGCAGATTTTTACAGTTGTTTCTCTGTACCATGAGCTATGGCTCATCATCCAATCAAGATCCCAAAGGCTCCACACTCATAAGCTTTACTCGACTCACATCACCATGGTTGACTCCAGTGGGATAAATTAGCTTCCTCAGTCACATTTCAGTTGCCCTTTGACCTGAGGAGCTCATCCTCTGACACTATAGCCAACAGTGTTCTTCCATTCATTAAGCCTCTGATAATGTTTTGAAGCTATACATAAGGTTTTCAGTGGCTCCTTCCTCTGAAGCAGGGAACCATGTCCTTCTTCATTGTCTGTTTTTAGTCTGGACGTTCCGCTGTTTATTCTAGGTGACCCTGCTAGCACTTAAAATACTAGTGACATAACTTCCAGAATGCCAACAACAGATAAGCCATCATATTATGACAAAAAGACAGACAAGTGGTGGAGCTAGAGTCTTAGGATGACTTATATACAGAAATACTGGGAACTAGTAGGTAATTAAAACAAAACAAAAAACGATCACAATAATTGACGTATGCCCCTCCCCCCTCCTAGGGGAACGAACAGCAGAAAAGTGGGTGAAGGGAGACAGCGGTCAGTGTAAGACAGAAAAAAAAAAAAGAATAATTTATAAATTAAGAAGGAGACATAGGGAGGGAGTAAAAAAAATCAGTGATACCAAGGGCTCAAGTAGAAAGAATATGTTTTGAAAAAGATGATGGCAACATATGTACAGATGTGTTTGACACAATGTATGTATGTATGGATTGTGATAACAGCTGTAAGAATCCTCAATAAAATAAAATAAAATAAAAAGATTATTGACATATAATTCACTAGCTTAAATATACTTAAAAGAGTTGTGCAGTTATCACCACAATTAATTTCAGAACATTTTTCTTCATTCTTGTACATTATTACTAGTTCCCACTTATAGCCCAACATCCCCTAGAATAATCCTAAGCAATTATTAATCTAGTTACTGTCAATGGATTTACTTATCCTGGATTTCACATAAAAGAAAAAGAATACAAAAAATGCAATGACAACAAAATGAAACAGAAAAAATCTCAATCAAAGAGAAAGCAAAAGAGAATAGAAATGAGAACAAATTGAAAATGGGTCAAAAAGGAAAATAAATGGTAATATGTTAAATTTTGACTTAACTATATTTTCAGTAATCCATTTTCCAATGCATTTTGTCTGAGGGCAAGTAAATTCACATCACTGGCCAATGTCCCAAGGAAATTCATTGTAGGCTTAATCTGAGTGGGGACTTTACAAATGGATTATAGGTTTTCACAGTATCCATAGGCATCTGCAAACGTGGTCCACAAAATTTAAGCTGTAGCACAATTCCCTCCTCTAATTTTTGTTTTTGATATTTAAAATCTTTGGGTCACACAAGCTGATATGCTCCCTTTGTGCGGGTTTAACTGGCACCTCCCTACAATGGCTATTTGTTTTAAGATCGCAGACACTGTTGGTATATTTTTGATAGCTGGTTACCATCTGAGTTCTTCATTCCCCTTTGCACTCATATCTTTAGTAAGCACTTCTTGGGGTCAAGTATATTAATTTATTTTTTATTTGTTCAGGGTGTTAGGACAAATTATATTCTTAACTCTCACCCCTTAAATCTGTTCCCCAATTGAGTATTTATTGTCCATGTTCAATCAGTGTGGCTATTCTTATCATTTTATTTGCTTTCAGCATACTAGATGTTGGTACTTGGTACAAGATAGCTATCTGCTTAAGTGCTAAATACATTTTTCATGTATAGTAGGAATTACTCTAAAGTATGTGACTCTTGATTCCTACATGTCAAGTCCTTCTCCACCATTGAGTTTGATAAACTTGGCCAAGTTACTTAATTTCTTTGAGCAGTAATTTTCTGTCATTAAAGTGGCTTAAATAGTATTTACTACCCCAATAAATTGTTTAGAGGATTAAGTAAGTTAATACCTATAAAACTTAAAACAATACCTGGGATACAGATTAATATTAAAGACAATATTAATATTAAAGACAAGAATCAATAAAAGACTGGTGTTTCCATGCTCTTTGACATATATATATTTTATATAAATATTTTTATATAAATTTAAATATAAATAAATATAAATATAAAATCATTTTATTGGGAGCTCATATGGCTCTTACCACAATCCATCCATCCATCCATCCATCCATCCATCCATCCATCCATCCATTGTGTCAAGCATATTTGTGCATATGTTGCCATCATCATTTTCAAAACATTTTTTTTCTACTTGAGCCCTTGGTATCAGTTCCTCATTCTCCCCCTCCACTTATTGTTTATATCTTACATATGACCAATGTCTTCCTTCACCCACTTTTCTGTTGTCTGACCCCCTGGGAAGGGGTTATATGTAGATCATTGTGATTGGTTCCCCCTTTCTCCCCACACCTTCCCCTTACCCTCCTGGTATCACTACTCTCTTATTGGTCCTGAGGGGTCTGTCTGTCCTGGGTTCCTTGTGTTTCCAGCTCTTATCTGTACCTGTGTACATATTCTGGTCTAGTCAGATTTGTAAGGTAGAATTTGGGTCATTATATTGGGCGGGGGTGTGGACGAAGCATTAAAGAACTAGAGGAAAGTTTTGTTTCATCGGTGCTATACTACACCATGACTGGCTTGTCTCTTCCTTGTGATCCTTCTGTAAGGATATATCCAATGGTCTACATACAGTTGGGCTTTGGTTCTCCCCTCTGCACTCCCTCTCTGAGATAGTTAAAATTTATTGTGCCAACCTGGCTGGTAAACACGTGGGGTTAATTGAAGGGCGGAGAGATAAATGACTCCATGAGCCTTCCCTTTCTAGTTCTCTGGTCTCTTGCTCTCTGGTGGTCGGTCCAGGGTGCAGCTGCTTTAGCCAGTTCCATGCTTCAGCTGGCAAGGCTCACTTCCTGCAAGATATCCTGAGGAGAAGCCACATGGACATACCCTGATGCAGCCCTAGGTGCTGGAGCAGCTGTGTAGAGATCCCTGCCAGCACTGAGATGCTTACACATTCACAGATTTGTCTTTCCTCCTGTAGTCAGTGTCATTGCGTGTGTCTTGTGAGATGGAGGAGGAATTTATGGATTGTTGTCGGACATAGGGGCTAATGTTGGACTTGTGGGCTTGAGAAGCACTGGGTTGGGATGTTTTCTTGATGTGCACTTCACCCTTTATATAAAACTCTCTTCTTATACATATGAGTTTCTGTGGATTTGTTTCTCTAATGTTCCCAGACTAACACACCCTCATTCACATTGATATGATTTTTTGTTCTGGTTCTTTGATGCCTGATACCTGACCCCATCAGCACCTCATGATCAAAATGTACAAAAGTCCATTTCCCTACCATTATATATAAATTTATTTACATTTGTACATACCTGTATTTTGACCTCTCTCAATGCCCACTTGCCTCCTAGTTCTTTCCTCTATTTCCTTTTTATATGTATAAAATTTTAATCTAGATGCATTTCTACTAACTTGATGTCTCCTGTGCCTAAATATTCACCCAGTGTCTCGTTATCATTTACTTCCAGTCTCCTGAAGTTCTTCTATGCTTTCCAGCCCTTCACAGTTGTGATTTCCTTGTTACGGTGGAAAATAACTGGGGAGTTTGCCAGGATGACAATAAATTGTTGCTATTAGTGATGATTTTATGGCTCATTAGTAGGAGTTAATAATGATAAAATAGGTTTGTTTCATATAGTTTTAGGGATCATTTAAGAGATAAAATGATATTCCCTATGTTTATTATAGTCATGCATATTTATTATAAAATATTAGGATAATACAGAAGTAAAAAACTTAAAAAGTGAAAGATGGGTTCGCTAAATATTTATTGAGGGCCTACTATGTGCTAAAACTGTTAGGGGCCTGAACATAATTTCCATTAATAGTTTGATTATATTCTTACAGATTTTTAAAAGATCTGTAATCATATAAGTGATATTGTTTACTGTAAACCTCTGAGTTACAAACATTCCACTTATAAAAAAACCTCATTGTCGTGATATGGAGTCAATGCTGACTCATAGCGACCACTTGTGGGTTTCTGAGACTGTAACTGTTTATAGGAGTAGAAGGCTCCATTTTTCTCCTGCTGAGCTGCTAACCATGTGGATAGCAGCCCAACGCATGAACACTACACCTCCAGGGCTCCTTATCCCACTTATAGAAAATGTGTATTTGCCCTTCACTATTTGTAGAGAAAATTTATCCAAATGAATTTGGAAATTATCAAATAATATCACATATTACGTGGAAGTAAAATTTTGTTGAAGATAAAAACACCAAAAGAACAACAAAAATAAAAACAGTTGCAGTAGTACAAGAGGGAACTGCCAGAAATTCAAGCTGGATTTAGACAAGGTTATGGAATGAGGGATGGACATGCACTACTGCTGTCAGATGGATCATCATTGAGAGCATAGAATACTGGAAAGCTGTTTATGTGTTTGTTTGTACTATGCAAAGGCATTTGATTTGTGGATCATAACAAGCTATGAATCATGTTGTGAAAAATAGAAATTTCAGAACACTTAATTGTGCTCATGAGGAACCTGTACTTAGACTGAGGCAATCATTTCAACAAAACAAAGGAATACTGCATAGTTTAAATCAGGAAAGGTGTGTGACAGGGCTGTATTTTTTTACTCATTTTTATTCAATCTGTATTCTGATCAAATAATAAGAGAAGCTGGAATATATGAAGAAGTGTGCTGCATTGTGATTGTCAGATGGCTTATTAACAACCTATGATATGCAGATGTCACAAACTTCCTTGGTGAAAGAGAGGAAGACTTGAAGTACTTGCTGTTGAAAATCAAGGATTGCCGTCTTCAGTATGGATTACAACTCACAACTGCACCAGTAGGTATTATCCTGAAAATTGGAGAAAAGGTGGAAGTTGTCAAGGAATTCATTTTCCTAGGATCAATTCAATCTGAACACATGGAAACGGCAGTCAAGATAACAGATGACATGATGCATTGGGCAAATCTGCTTCAAAAGAGCACTTTAAATTGTTAAAAAGCAGTCTCTTCCAAGCCACAGTATTTTCAATTGCCTGATATGCATGTGAAAAATGGACAAGAATAAGGAAGGCGGAAGGAGAGTTGATCCCTTTGAATTGTGGTGTTGGGGAAAAATACTGAGTATACAAGGAAAAACAAACAAATATGTCTTGGGAAATGTATAGCCAGAATACCCCTTTTTACTTTGGGTATGTTATCAGGATTGACCAGTCCTTACAGAAGGAAATCATTCTTGATGAAGTGGAAAAGACAAAGACCCTCAATGAGATGGATTGACACAGTAGTTGCAGTAATAGATTCAAGCATAGCAGTCATGAGGATGGCACAGGACTGGGCATGGTTTTGTTATGTTGGCCCTTAACGATAGCAAGGACAAATTTGCCTGCACTTTGAAGGGAGAGAGCCAGCCTTTGCTTGGAGCAGACTTTTCATGACAATCACCTTTATTTGAAGCATGTGCAGCTGTTAAATCACTGAACAGTCTGCAGACTTTTTCTACTAAAGTAAGACTAAATAAGAACGATAAACACATGCTCAGACTTATTTACAAATTCACTTTATGGACATTCTTAGAGATGGAGTTTGTTTTTGATTTGGGGGCTGCTCTTAATAAGACCATACTTGAAAATTACTGTCTTGTTCCTTGCTTTTCATTATCAGATGATATATATTGGATAATTTTTGCTTGTATAAGTTTACTCTTTCCTTCTGGACTGTTTGATAGTACTCTGGAATGGATACATTATTTTCCATAAGTAAATTAATTAGTTAAATACTTTTTATTGAATTCCTGCTAGTTTTCAGCTTTTCATTATTATAAGGAGTGATGCAGTGCACATCCTTTTACTTAAAAATCTCTGGCAACTGTATCTCTAGGATAAATTTCTAGATTATGGGGATTAGCAGCTGGTAGATTAAATGGCATATTCATTCATTTAGAATCTTAAAAAATGAAAGAAAATTGTTTTAGATGATTGCTACCCAAGATTAAGTAATTGGTAGTCATTGGACACTTGTTTGGTTTGGACCTATTGCTTTGAGGTTATCCAAATAATTGGGACCTGGGACTCAAAAATACTTGCTGTCACGTACTCTGCCTTTGTAAATGAACAGTACAGAAAGTATTGCCTTATCTGCAACCCTCATGGTTTGTATAACTAGTGTCCTTGCTTGCTATTTTCTCTCATGAGATCACTGAAGATATGGGTGCTATAACAAAGTGTGGTGAAGAAATCAGATGGTTCCTAATTATTAGGAAAAAAATATGGTCTGGAATCTTTTCTATTTCTTTTTTATTTTAAAATTATTTAGTCATTGTTACTGGGTCCTATTTTTTGGTTGTCTTTATTTTGAATTTGTTTCTATATATGGAAGTCCAGATGGATAGATCGATGATGACAGCAACAGGATTAATAATTATGTGGGACCATGGAAGGGGAGATGGGGGTGGGGTGGGCATCGGAAGTCAAAAGCAATGTGCACAAGAAGGAAGAAACGGTTCCAAATTTGATTATGGTGATGAATGTACAATCCTTCTTAATATGATTCAATTATAGAATATGTTAATTATATATCAATAAAACTATAACAAAAGAGACTATTTTTACTTAAGCATATAAATCTTTTCCTCCAGCACTTCAGCAACTCTGGATATTATCAGTCTTTATAGCTGCTGTTGATCTAATTAGTAAATATGTTTCTTTGCTTTAATTTGCATTTCAAAATTTATTAGTTGGATTGAGTGTCTGTTGGCTAGCTGTATTTTATATATTGTGACCTGGACTGTGTGCAATGTCCTCAAACTGATGTTCTATGGGTTGTTTTTAATCTTATTCATCTATACTGCTATAAGATACTGCTATACTAAAGAAAATAACTTTGCTATACTACAGAAAATACTGATACTGCTTTACTTCAGAAAGTAACTTTGTCCCCACAAACATTGAAAAGTATAGACCAATATCCCTCATGAACATAGATGCTAAAATTCTCCAAAAAAGAAAAATCATGGTCATTAGATTACAGCAGCATATCAAAAAAAGAATTCACCCATGACCAGGTGGGATTCATTCCAGATATTCAGGCTCAATACTCGAAAAACAATCATTGTAATCCACCACATAGAAATAAAGAAAGAAATAAAAACCACATGATCATATCAATAGGGGCATAAAAGGCATTTGACAATATTCAACACCCATTTCTGTTTAAAACATTCAACCAAATAGTAATAGAAGATTCCTCAGCATAATAAAAACCATATATAAGAAACCATAAGCCAACATCATGCTCAGAGTAGGTAAAAGCTAGAACATTCCCACTGAACACAGGTACTAGGCAAGGATGTTCCCCTTCACCACTCTCATTCAGCATCGTGCTGGAAGTTTTAGCCAGAGCCATCAGACAACAAAAAGAAATCGGGAATACAAACAGGCAAAGAAGAAGTGAAACTCTTGCTATTTAAAGATGATATGATCCTGTCCATAGAAAACCCAAACGTTTCCACAAAAAGCCTGCTGGAGACAATCGAGGAATTTGGCAAGGTATAGGATACAAGCCAGAAATCAATTGGGTTCCTGTATGCCAGTGAAGAGTGCTATGAAAAGGGCACTAAGAAATCAGTACACTTTACAATAACTACAGAAAAGATGAAATACTTAGGAGTAAACGTAAGTAAAGAAACAAACTATACAGAGAAAACTGCAGAACATTACTGTAAGAAACTAAAAAGGATTTGAAAATCCCATGCTCATGGATACACAGACTAAACATTGTAAAAACAATAATACTACCTAAAGCAATATACAGATACAATGCAATACCAATTCAAATCCCAAATAAATTCTTTAAGAAATGGAAAGACTAATTACCAATTTAATATGGTCAGGCAAAAGACCCAGGATAAACAAAGAACTTCTTAAAATTAAGAAACAAGTAGGAGGCCAAGTGCTGAAAGACCTAAAACTTACTACATAGCCACAGTAGTCAAAACAGCCTGGTACAGGTACAACAAGAGCTACATAGACCAATGGATCAGAACAGAAAGCGAGATATAAATGCATCAGCCATCTAGTCTTTGACAAAGGATCTTGAAAGATCCAATGGGAGAAAGACAGCCTCTTCAACAAATTATGTTGGACAAATTGGATTTCCATATACAGAAGAATGAAACAAGATCCATTCTTTCCCCCATGTACAGAAACAAGCTCAAGATGGGTTAAAGACCTAAATGTAAAACCCAGAGCTCTCAGGATCTTCAATGAGAAGGCTGGAACAAAGTTAAGGGTTCTATTGCAGGGCCCACATAGACTACCAAGTATAATAGAGGAGTCCCACAGAACAGAAGACAAGATAGATGACTGGGACATCCTGAAACTACATCACTTATGCACCTTGAAGCACTTCATCAGGAGAATGAAATGAGATCCCACAAATTGGGAAAAAATTTTTTTACCAATAACACACATTATGCATGGCATAACTCGGGCTATAATAAAAGGACTTAACATGGAGGCCCTACATAATGAACTGAGCCCTGCCTCAAAAGTGCCTGCACTCTTGGACTGAGGACTGGGTACTCAGATGGGATAGAGAAGCACAGAGAGGCCACTGCGGACCTGTGGAAGTGGTGGTCATTGGCACTTGGAGGGGATCCCACGGTTTGGTGGGAGTCCAATTGGAAGGGACCCAGTGTCACCATATATTATTTTGTACCTTGATGACCCCCTCACAGCAACAGGACAGGTTTCGATCTGTCAGGCAGGGTTTTGAACTTGGAAGAATGGATCCAGGAAGTTCCCTCCGGCACCAATCCCCATACTTAGGGTAAACATTGCTCAATTGAATGGGAGATGGAACTATGTGGAGCAATAACTCACGGGTTGCAGTTCACAGACTGTACTGGCATAGGCTCCTCATAACTATGTGATCCAGAATGATGTGTCATTGGGAAAATTGATGATGTTACAAGTGCAGCCACCTTATACTCCAAGGGGGTGATTAATAGTGTTATACTTTTCTGTATATATGGGTTGTTGTTTCCTTGCCTCTAGGTTGCTTGTTATTCTTTGTGTGTTTGTTTTATATTGTCTCCTAGTTGGTTTGTTGATGTTGATGGGGTAGTTGGGGTTTTGAATTTATCATAATACGAATGACAAAGTAAACCTGAGTCATGGATATCCCAGGGACAAGCAGATGGATTCTGGGCCCCCATTGAACGCTATCCCATTCCAAAAACATTTAGGTCTGAAAACTTGGCCCCGTTTGATACTCACTTTCATGAAATGGTCACTATTACAGCAAAGTGTGGTGAAAAAAGCAGATTGTGCCTGGCTATCAATCGGAATAGTGTCTGGGGTCTTAAATGCTTGTATTCAAACAAGCAGCCATCTAAGCAAGGAGTTAACTAAGTTCACACGGAAGAAACACACCAGTTTGTGCAATCCAAAGACTACAATAACAAAATTTAAATATGACAAAAGGAAAGTATTAGAGCTCAAATTGCGAATATTCAATTTGTAGAAGCCTCCGAGAACAGTGGGAGCCCAAACTATCTGCAGAGTATCTAGTCAGATAAGCCTTTGGCAGATCCCCTCTAGCCACAAGCAAGGGTCTATGAACAGCTTTACTATCATCAGGTAGAGATCACTGTAGTCATGCTTATAGTGAATTGAACTGGATACTTGGTCAGTTGACCTCCCCCTGGATCCAATCTGAAATTGTTCTAGGTGAAACTATTTCTTGCTTGCTCTATGACAAAAATTTCCTTCCTGGCCTTTTAAGTATTCATGGTAGTCTTTTTTTCTTACTCATTATTTGTAATTTTATCTCTGTATTATTATTATTTTATCCTTACCACTTTATTTTGTTTTTTATTGTTTCTGTTGGGTTTTCCAGTTTGTGAAGCCCAGAAGGAGTAGGTGCATAGAGATAAGAACTGTTGCAAGGGTTTATAGGGGAGGTAGAGAGGGGTGTGATATAGGGAATGTGAGGGGATTGGAGGAGCAAACTATGTATATGGGAGTGGGGACAGACACTAGAACTCATGGTGATTACACAACTCATTTAAAAAGCAATTTAACCTAGGGGGAGGGAGGAGAAAATATTCTAAAATTGATTGTGGTGATGATTGTACAACTCTTCTTAATATAACTTAAATATTGAATTGTGTGATATATGGATTCAGTGTCAATAAAGCTGTATAAACAAACAAATGGATAGATAGGTAGATAGATAGATAACTTATCATATGTTGGTAAAAAAGTTTTCCTCCTGGTGTGTGTTTTATATGCTGTACACTTTATAGAAGTTTTTTTGTTAGCCAGGTTTCTTGATCATTATTATGGCATCTTAGTTTTTTTCATGCTATTTGTTGTTGTTAGGCACCATAGAGTTGGTTCTGACCCACAATGACCCTATGCACAACAGAACAAAGTACTGCCTGGTCTTGCACCCTGCTCACATTAGTTCCTTGCTTGAACCCACTATTGCAGTCACTGTGTCAGTCCATCTTGGTGAGGGCCTTTCGCTTTCTCACTGTCACTAATTAGAAAAGAATATTTTATTGGCATATAGCTCACATATCATACAATTTAATCATTCAATTTATTAAGAAGATTTGTGCAATTGGAACCACAATCAATTCCAAAACATTTTCATCTCAAACCACCTATCTCTCGTGAAATGCCCCTATACAGTTATTATCTCTGTAGATCTATGAACCCGGGATTTCATATACATAAAATCATACAAAACAAAACAGAACAAAATCTTGCAAAATAATACAAGCTAAGCAAACAAACAAACAACAAAATCAATGACTAGACAAAATATTGAAAAATTATCATCAAAGGGAAAGCAGAAAATATTAAAAACAGAAACAACTTTAAAATGGTTCAAAAGGTACCAAATGGAGAGAAAATGATAGGATATTACATTTAAACTTAAGTACAACTGCTATAATTGACTTGACAATGCTTTCTGTCTGGTATCAAGGCTATTCACATCCCTGGACTATGGTCAGAAGGATTCCCTGGAGACTTAATCTATGTGGGGACTCTGCAAATGGATTTTGAGCTTCCACTGTCATCTATAGCCTTCTGCAGAATGGGTGTTCACAATTTAAGTTCTAGTACCATTCCCTCCTTCGGATTTGGGTTTTATTATTTAGAATCCTTAGATTACACAGGCTGGTATGCTTCTTCCATGTGGACTTAGATGGTGCTTCGCTTAGTTGGCTGCTTGTGTGAAAACAAGCCTTTAATATCCCAGACGCTATGTACCCCTTCTACTTTACCAAGCATGTTGTCTTCCAGGGACTGGTCTCTCCTGACAACATGTCCAAAGAATATGAGACCAAGTCTCACCACCACTGCCTCCAAGGAGCATTCTGGCTGTACTTGTTCCAAGACAGATCTGTTTGTTCTTTCGGCAGTCTATGGTACTTTCCATATTCTTGGCCAGCACCTTAATTCAAATGCATTGATTCTTCTTCTGTCTTCCTTATTCAGTGTTCAACTTTCACATGTATATGAGATGATTGAAAATACCAGTCCTCAAAGTAACCTCCCTGCTTTTCAGCACTTTAGAGGTTGTATGCAGCAGATTTACTCGATGCAATTTGTCTTTCGATCTCTTCACTGATACTTTCATGAGTTTTGGTTGCGGATCCAAGCAACACGAAGTCCAGATATCATGTAATTCCACAGTTCAGTCACATCCAGCAGTATTGTAAAATTGCTACCACAATCAGGTTACAAACATTCTTTTCCTTCTTGAACTACTTGACATCAGCTCCCTTTTGCCATCCTCCTTCCCCCTCGCCCCTTACTGTACCTCCTAGAACCATTATTTTACTTGCTGTCCTTGTAGGTTCATTGATCCTGGGTTTGATGAAAACTGAAAAAGGTATAACAAAAATTCAGAGGTTACCCCTAATGACAAAACACATCTGAGATTAGCTTCACTATGAACAAAAATAGCAATAAACAAAAAATACAGAAAATGTTGAAAACTAGAAAAGGCCTAAAGTGCATCAGAGATGGGATCAACTGACAAGGCTTAAACCATTCAAGTCAGCTTTTATCATGTTGCTCTTTTATAGTCATCTCTGCAATGCACTCCGTCTGATAGCCAGTTTCTTCCCATTTCTCTATTAGGGATAGAGGGAAATTACCAAAGGCTTATTTCCTATGTAGATCCCACAAATGTATCTTGGGCTCCCAATGCCATCTATAGCCTTCTGCAAACCAGAGTCTCACAATTTAGGCTGTAATATTATTCCCTCCTTCAGCTTTGGATTATGTGATTTGCTATCCTTTGATCAGTGATCTTGGTGTGCTTCTTCCATGTAGACTTAGTTGACATCTCATTTAGACGACTACTTGTTTGGAAACAAGCTTTTAAGGTCCCAGACACTATTTTACCCCAAGCACTATCTATTTTTTTCACCACACTTTGCTATATAGCACTTTTATCTTCTGTGTTCCCTTCCTGAGGGTGAGTATTGAGCAGGGTCAAGCTGTAATAAATAATTGTTCTTAAATTGGATCTAGGATTTAGTGTGAACCCAAAACCCATTCCTGGATGTAGTCCCCACCCACCTGCCTTTAGCTCTCTTTAGAGATCTCCATGTTAATTTTAGATTAGAGTCCCATCATTCAACTCCCTGTCAGGGAAAATTTATAACAAAATTAACTGAGAATTCCAGTCACAGGTTTACCACAATAGTATATATATCTTACTACAGCATATCTTGATGTTACCCATTGGTCCAGTTGTGAGGACTTTGGTCTTCTTTACATTGAGTTGTAAAACACACTGAAGGGTGCATTCCTTGATCTTCATCAGCAAGCGCTTCAAGCCCTTCTTGCTTTCACTAAGGGAGGTTGTGTCATCTGCACGTAACAACTTTTTAATAAGCCTTCCTCCAATCCTAATGCCATACTCTTCTGCATATAATCCAGTTTCTCTGATTATTTGCTTCGCATATAGATTGAATAAGTGTGGTGGGAGGATACAACCCTGTCACAAACCTCACTTTTCCTGATTTTAAGCCATACAGTATTCCCTTGTTCTGTTCCCACAACTTTCTCTTCATTCATGTACAAATTCTGCATGAGCACAATGAAGTGTTGTGGAATTGCAATTTTTCTCAAGGCAATCCATAGTTTGTTAAACCCACACACTCATATGGACACATATGGTCAAATGCCTTGGCATAGTCAATAAAAACAAGTCAACACCTTTCTTGTTATCTCTGCTTTTAGTGAATGTCAATCTGAAATCAGCAAAGACGTCTCTTGTTTCACATCCTCTTCTGAATCCAGCCTGAATTCCAGCAGCTCCATGTTAATGCACTTCCACAATTGTGGTTGGATGATTTTTAGCAAAATTTTACTTGCATATGATATCAATGATATTGTTTTATAATTTGGACATTCTCCTAAGAAGTTGTTTCATGTTTAAGGATTCCTAATTTAGTAGGAACCATATAATAAGAGTTCCTGCATCTTTAGATATTTCTGATTTTTATTATAACCACAGTTATTACATTCTTAAGTGTTCATTAACTTTTCTCTTTTTCCTGCTTTTGTGCTTCTAAGTTTTACCTTCAGCTTAGTATATACAATTTTATCAAATATTTTGAATGGTAACATATTATTACTTACTGTGAAGTATAAGTGAGTCTAAGATGAGCCCTGTTAAACTCAGCTTAAGCAAGTACCCATTTGTATTAGAAGTACCTGGATTATACTTCATACCAAATTATATTATAAGTAGGGTCACTATGAGTCCCTTTTTCGCTGCCATAGTCCCAGCTTAACTTATCTCAGTGTAATTTTTAATAGGATTCCCTTTCATTCTGATAAGTCTAACCATCTGTACAAAAAGAGAAAGGTTTATAAGAGATAGTTGGTTGTATGGGAAAATTTAAAAAATAGTTCAATAGTGTAATGTCCATATTTTTAATTTATATTTCTAAAATAATAGTAATGTTTCATATGCTTTAGCTTTAAAAAACTCCATTTTAGTACTTCTATGATAAACTTTGTGGCAGTCTTCTTAGAGATGCTTGTGTGAGTTATTTTCGGAGCTGTGATTCTAGTGTCTACCCTCTTTTGGTCTTAATTTCTAGAATTTTGTTCAGTTTTTTAAAATCATTTTATTAGGGGCTCATACAACTCTTATCACAATCCATACATACATCTGTTGTGTAAAGCACATTTGTACATTCGTTGCCTTCATCATTCTCAAAACATTTGCTCTCCACTTAAGTCCCCGGCTTCAGGTCCTCGTTTCCCCCCTCCCTTCCTGCTCCCCCCTCCCTCATGAGCCCTTGATAATTTCTAAATTATTAATTTGTCATATCTTGCCCTGTCTGACATCTCTCTTCACCCACTTTTCTGTTGTCCATCCCCCAGGGAGGAGGTCACATATAGATCCTTTTAATCGGTTCCCTCTAATTATGTTCAGTTTTTATATAAAAGTTTCCTCACAATGCATATTTATTTAGTATTCTTTTAAAATACTGAATTAGTTATGTGTGTGTACATGTTTCGCTTATATTTTAATCTGTCATCAAATCTTCTCATCTGACCTTGATCAAAATTTTAATTTGGCCCCTAAATCTTTGTTTATTATGTTGATGTTTTCTGCTGGTGTATTTCTAGATAGGAATGAACTTATACTTTTATTATAGAATTTTGCAGAATATTAACACAGATCCCTGTGGGATCCACTTAATACTAATCCCTATTTACAGTAACAGCATTGATGAAACCTTAGTACTTATGATCTGCCAGACAGATTTTTATCTAATTTATTTTATCATTCAGACAATATTTCAGTCATTTTCTTATATCTTACAATATACATACATTGTGTAAATTATATATCCTTTCTTTACCAAACCTACTGCTACTTATAGGGGTTTAAGAAGTACCCCACCTAAAACTATGTCTCCATTGCTCTAGAGTTGATTCTGATGCAGAGTGATGCTGTAAGACAGCAGACTGCCCTGTAGGCTTGCCAGTGCTGTAAACTTTTATGTGAGCAGACGGCCATGCCTTTCTCCAGTAGAGAAGCTGGTGGGTTAGAACCACGAACTTTTTTGCTTAGCAGTTGAGCAATTTAATTATTGCTCCACTTGGACTTGCTTAAAAAGTATTTTAGAGCTTAAAATTACCCATTTCAAGTTTGATTGTAAATTGTTTTCTTCTTTCTGACTAAAATTATCACTTACATTTTGGGGTGTTTCATGAAGTTACTTAAAACTTAAAAGGCCAAGCAGTTTCACCTTTCCTTTAGTCAAAAACATCTTATGTTCATAAATATATCTTTAAAAACTCTAAAATAAATATCTTATTTGTGTATGCACGTATATCAGATATAAGAAGGGACTTCAAAAATTTCATGGGAAAATTCTTTTATTTTTAAGTATAATATTTATTCAAACTGTTTGAAACTCTCCTTGCCCCCTGGTTTGTATGAGTGTGTGTGTGTGTGTGTATCTATCTATCTGGAAAAATAGAACTGAAAAAATGATGGAAGTTTTTGAAGCTCCCTTGTATTTATATATGTTTACGTATATTAGTTAAAACATTTTTAGCATTTGTTTGCTTTGCTAATAGGATGTTACTATTTGAGAATATTAATATCACAAGTAGAGCATCATATATGAATCTTTCATTGTGTTACCTTTAGCTTCTCAATTTTACTCTCTCTGGATAATGTTCATTATTTCTACGGAGATGGCAGTGCAATGGTTGTGCTCTTTGCTGCTAACTGAGAGGTCAGCGGTTCAAATTCACCAAAGAAAAGATCTGGTGATCTGCTCCTATAAAGAAGAAGTAAAACCAAACCAAACAACCACTGCTATTGAGTCAACTCAGTCTATCTGTAGAACTGCCCCCATCGGGTGTATAGGGCTGTAAATCCTAAGAAAAGTGGACTGCCTCTTCTTCCTCTCTAGGAGTCGTTGAGGAGTTTGCTTAGTAGCCTAGTGTCTAACCCACTGTGTCACCATGGAACTTTCAGTGAAAATTAAAGTCTAAGAAACCTCATGGGGTTCCTCTGCCTTGTAGGGTTGCGATGAGTTGGAATTGACTTGATAGCATACAATAGGTATTTCTAGATATTTTCAATTTCATACTGTGGAAGCTGTGGGATGTTTTGAAAGTAGTTATGTAGGCACTAAAGATAAATTGCACTAATAAGATATGTATTGTTATGTTTGTTATGAATATAATATAAATAGTAGGATTGCTTGATTGTTGCATCAGCATCATAGTCATATTTCTTGCTGTATCAGTCTTTACATTTTCACTGTTTTTATGTTTCTTCTACAGAGAGTGATAATGAACTCTCAAGTGGAACAGGTGATGTCTCAAAAGATTGTCCTGAGAAGATCCTGTATTCTTGGGGAGAACTACTAGGAAGATGGTAAATATTTATTTTTCCTATTGAAAATTTTGTATTTACATTGTTGATTGATACTGATTTCTTATATTAGTTAAATCCTATGAATGTGTTGGAGAAAGAGGATTGTTTTAGTCAGGGTCCAGGCTAGAAAACAAAGCCATGTAAGGTCTTTTGAACCGAAGGATTTAATACAGATAATTGATTTACATGTATCATTAGAATACTGAAAGAATAAAAGGGGGATCTGAAGTAACCCAGGTAGTAGAAAGAAGCTAATAGCTGTATGGATGGAAAATATATTGGAAAAGTATTGATAACAGAATCTTAATCCGAAGAGGTCTCTTGAGTACTGACATGGGAACTTTTGAGGAGGCTTCTTAACCGGTGGCTTGAATTTCTGAGGAAAGTTCAGAACAGTTAGAAATTAGAAGAACCAGCAGGGAGAAAACATTTATATAATTTCTGAAGACAGAAAGACTGAATAGACACTCAAAATTCTGAGGTCGTGAGGAACACCATAGGATTGGTACTGAGATTAGTATTTGTTGGGGGTTATGGTATTTCCAGTCTGGTAAAACAATTTGTGAATTCTTTCTTCTACCTTCTATTCTCATGCCAAAATTGAAACCAGAAAAGCAGTTAAACCAAAGATAATATTTGTAGAGATCAATTAAACTAATACATTTTTAAACTAGACTGATCAAGGAGTAGGGAGTGAAAAAATTAAAATTACAGGAATTAAAGGGTAAATAATTCAGGAATATTTAGGCATGAATATTACAAATAACTTGCTACTAATAACTTCAGCAACTTAGGCGAATTGGACAAATTCCTTGAAAGTTACCAGCTGTTAAAGTTTTCACTTAAGAGAATATAATAACCTCAATAATTTTATATCTACTAACAAAATTGAACTCATATAGAAAACTTTTCAACAACAACAAAAAACTTGTGTCCCGTATTGTTTTATTGACAAATACTACCACATTTAAAGAACAAATAATATAAACTCAACAAAATTATTCCAGAATATAGGAGAGTAGGTTCTCAATTTGGTTTATGATTCTAATATCCTCTATTACCCAAATCAAATAAAAATGTTATAAGAAAAACAATACAGACCAATACACCACATAAATATAAATTAAATATTCTCAACAAAAGACTAACAAATCAAATCCAGCAAATTAGAAAAAAGATAAAATAGCGTGAGCATATGGGATTTATTCTGGGAATGTAAGACTGTTTTATCATTTGAAAAGCAGTCAATGTAGTTCACCATAGAAACAGACTACAGAAAAAAGAAGCATACTCAAAAGAAGCAGAAAAAACATTTGATAAAATTTAGCACTCATTTATGTTGAAAACTCCCAGCAAATAAGGAATACCTTCTATTAGGGAATCATTGAAAAATGTATATCTACATGTAGCTTAACAGTGCAAGACTGAATACTTTCTACTTAAGACTGGTAACAAGGTAGGAATGATCATCCTTACCATTCTTAATCAACATAGTACTAGAGGTCTTACCCAGTGAAATAAAGAAGAGAAGGAAATAAAGCATATAACACTTCAAATGAAAATATGAAAAGTCTCTATTTGCAGATGACATTTTTGTCTATTTAGAAAGTGCTTCCGTATCTACAAAAACACCCCCAAACAACCAAACCCACCCCCGCCCCAAACAAACACACTCAGAAACCACCATGACAACAATAAACCAAAGAAATGAAAGATCTCCTTGAACGGATAAGTTTTGCAAGATTATAGAGTATAATGTCACAATGCAAAAATTAATCTTATTTCTATATACTAACAATGGAAAATTTGATATAGAAAATTGAAAAAAATCTGAAAGCATCAAAAAAAAATGCTCAGTGGAAGATTGGACATCTCCCCACAGGGGAGGTTACAAGAAAGGGATGATTCAACCAAGGTGCAGTATAGCACCAATGAAACACACATCATTCCTCTAGTTCCTAAATATCCCTCTCCACGCCATGACTCAGTTCTACGTTACAAATCTGGTACACACATTGGTACAGATAAGAGCTCTGGACACAGGAATTCAGGAAAGATAACACCCCCAGGAAAAGTAGGAGTAGCGATATCAAGAGGGTGGAGGATGGTGAAGGTTGGGGGCGGCGGTGGCGGGGGAAGAATGGGGGAGCCCATCACAAGGTTGGATATATAGGCCTCCCACTCAGGTAGACAAATAACAGAAAGGTGGTTGAAGCGAGACAATAGAACAGTGTAAGACACAAAATAATAATAATATATGATTGATCAAGTATTCACGAGGGTGGGAGGGTTGGGGAGGGAGGTGAAAAAAGAGGAGCTGATAACAAGGGCTCAAGTAGAAAGAAATTGTTTTGGAAATGTTGATGGCAACATATGTACAAGTGTGCTTAATACTACTGAATGATGGATTGTTATAAGATTTGTAAGAGCCCCCCAATAAAATGATTAATTTTTAAAATGCTCACGTTGAAATATAATAAAGGATATACCATATATATGTTGGAAGCTAGAAAACAATGAAAGAAACCAGCAAAGTCCTAAATAAAGCAAAAGGTTATACTAGGTTTATTGAGTAGAAGACTAGATAATGTTAGGATGTTAATTTTCTGCAAAGTAATCTCTATTATCCCTGCAGTTTCCATCAGAATTACAGAACAATTTCTTTCATAGCCATTGACAAGCTTATTCTATAATTTAAAGAGAATAGCATTAAAATAAACTCAAAAAACCAGACTAGCCAAAAGAAGTTACCAAAAAAAAAAAAAAGAATAAAGTTAGTAGCTCACATTATTGTTTCTCCAAGGCTCGTTTATAAAGCAATAAAAATCAGGGCAGTGTTAGTTAAAGGATAGGCAGAGAATTGAATGGCATGGAATAGAGAATTCAGAAATAGATCAACAAATGCAATACTAGTCACACCTATTAAATGGGAGAAAAATAGAGCACAAAATTCAAATTCCTAAATAAGTGCATACCTATTGGGCCAATAGAGATTAGAAAGTCCCCAAGACTGTCACCCTAAGATATCCTTGGAACTTGAAGAGGTTTCTGTATGTCACTTTTCATCCAAATAATAGGTTTATGTAGTAAGCAAGATCATCGGCTTATTGTGATATGCTTCTTTAAAAAGTAATTATAAGAAACCAACGCTTGGCATTTATTCAAAAGCAAAGTTGAGAAAGCAAGGAGGGGTAGGGGAGCTAGGTCAATGGAAACAGAACAAACAGAATGAAAATGAGAATGCTGAGTTACACGTGAGATGGGCCTTCCAACCCGAATCCATATTTGATATATAGTATTTCTGGATTTCATACACCCTGTGGCAAATAGTTCTGTTTTGGAGAGCAATATCTGCTAACAAACAGGGAAAGGGTGAGATTAAGTTATGACCTAAGTAGAAGGTGTGAATCAGACCACACTCTGTTTAATGGTTATCTTGATTAGTGTTACTTATAATGGATGTAAGGAATTATATACTACATCTGAGAGAAAAAAAGAAAACTGTTTCTGGAGTGGGCTGGTGAAAATCCTGGCTAATTAAGTTTAGTAGAAGATCATTGCTTACTAAAAACTTCTTGCCAGATGCCTCAGATCATATGTGCATAAATAAGAGACTCCAGAGGTGGAGAGTAGATTATTATATTTGAGTGAAATTTGGTTGCACTATGTAACTTCCACCAAATGACTTTACCTTGCAGAGGTCTGGTAAGAAAATAGGAGAAGATACTAATAGGAGTAATTGTGAACAGGATTTCTTGTAGTGCCACACTGTGACATGCAAAATGAGCCCACTGCACAGCAGGGGATGTGAGCTCATCACCATTAAGAGCCAGGAGTGGAGTATGCCCCTTGCTCTTTGCATATGGCTTACCCCGCCTGACCTTCTCACTGAACTGCACTCACCGCCATGAGAGACATTTTCTCTAACTTCTGCGAGTTCTGGGCGACACTGTAGTTATTTGCAGAACCCAGAGATGTGAGGAAACTTACTCAATGAAGACGTGGGGGGAAATGGAGCAGACTAGCATCTTGCAAGATTGGACTTTGGGGACTTTTTTAATATCCAAGTCCTTGGGGATAATTTGACATAATAATTCTTACAAAAGAAATTATTACCATATTGACACATTTTAAAAGTTGTAACCAGTGTCATGGAACAATTTGTATAAAAATGTTAAAGGGGAACCTAATGCATCATGTAAACATTCACCTAAAACACAATAAAGTATAATTTAAAATGTTTTAAATGTTTTCTTTATACTAGGCACTATTCTAGGTACCTGGGATATATAAGTGAAGAAGACAAGATTCATGTTGGACATTTTTATCCATGCATCAAAAGCAGCCTGATTATGACACACAATTAGTATATATTATCATTGATCTTAATAGGATTTTGGATAGGCGGAGAAAGTAAAATCCATTGGATGTGGACTGTGGGACACAGGGCAATGTCAATAATAACTCCTAGGCTTCTGGTTTTGATGGATGGTAGAGACAGTACTTGAGATGGGATGACCTGGAAAACAACAAAGCACAGAGAACAATAGGATGAGTTCAAATTTGGATGTGCTACTTTTGACTTGCCTTTGAGCTTTGGGAACTTAGAGCAGAGGGCTTAGTAATAACTGATTACTTGGGCATGGCTGGTAATACCTAGTGACAAGAGAGTGAAAGAATTAATCACTGAAGGAAAGAGTGGAGAGGGAGAACTCAGAACACTGAATCATTTAATAGAAGAAAATGTGTGGGAGAAGAAGAAATTAAGGTTGTGCGTAGACAACAGTTCTTCTAAGTAAAGTGTTTACATAGGAGAGAGTGTGATAGCTAGAAGCATCTATGGGGTTGAAAATATCTTCATTTCCATAGAAGATATTTATTGAGGTTTGAGTAGCTGTAAACACACCCCCCCCCCTCAAAAATAAAATTCACTGCTGTTGAATTGATTCTGACTTACAGTGACCCTATGTAGGTATTCTAAGCCTATAAATCTTTATGGGGGTAGGAAGACTCATGTTTCTCCTGCAGAGAGGCTGGTGGCTTTGAACTGCTGACCTTGCAATTAGAAGTTCAACACATAGTCTACTTTGCCACCTGAACTACTTTCTAAAACATAGTAATGATTTATTGATTTCTATGTAATATTTAAAGAACCCTGATGAATAAGCACTTGGCTACTGTTGATGGATTGAAGTCATCCAGATGTGAAAAACCAAATGAAATTCACTACCATTGAGTCCATTCCAACTCATGACTCTACAGAACAGAGTAGAACTGCTCCTATGGCTTTCCAAGGCTATCAGTCTTTATGGGATTATAAAGTCACATCTTTCTTGCTCAGAGCAGGTAATGCTTTCAAACTGCCGAACTTGCAGGTAGCAGCCCAATAGGTAACTCACTCTGCCACCAGGGAAGACCCCTCTGAAGGTTACAAAGATGCTTGACACAATGGATATATGTATGGATTGTGAGAAGAGCTGTGTAAGAGCCCCCAATAAAATGATTTAAAAAAATTACAGCCTAGAAAACCTACAGTGCAGTTGTGCTCTGTGACTTGGGGTTGCTGTGAGTTAAATGATATTGACATTTAACAACAACAGCAATGTATCATGTTAGAAGCCTCTGGGTGGTGCAAATGGTTAAGTCCTTCACTACTACCCACAAGGTTATTGGTTTGAACCCTCCTAGAGGTAGTTCTGAAGATAGGCCTGGCGATCTGCTTCTGAAAATTCATAGCCTGTAAAATGATATAGAGCAGTTATACTATGTATACTCATGGGATTACCATGAATCTGAACAGCAACAACATACAACATTTAAAATATAATTAGTGATATGAATTTCCATTATATTACATTACACATTTAAATGATTAATAGTTCTAAATATTTTACATTTAATTTCAGAGAAAACCAGCTTATTTTTATTTAACAGAATTTTAGAAACTCAGCTAAGTAACCACATATTCTTTTCCTATTCAAAAGTATAATCTGAGGTAAACATTAGATTATTAAAAGATCTTAGGAGACGTCAGACAGTATAAGACATGACAAAATAATAATGATTTGTAAATTATTAAGGGTTCATGGGAGGGTGGGGAAGGGAGGGGGAAAATGAGCTGATACCAAGGGCTCAAGTAAAAAGCAAATGTTTTGAGAATGATGATGGCAACAAATGTACAAATGTGCTTGACACAATGCATGGATGTATGGATTGTGATAAGAGCTGTACAAGCTCTCAAGAAAATGATTAAAAAAAAAAAAGATATTTTCATGCCTGATCTTGTCTCTCTTGTGGCATGATACTCTTTTGCTCTTCCCAAACACAATTGGTTAACAAAGAGACAGCTGGAAGTTTCAGGTGTGAAGTAATTTACTCAGGTGTAAGTCTTCTTAAGAATAATTAACACTTTCCTTTTACTTTGACATGTTTCATGAAGCATATTTACCTATGATGCTTTTCTAAATTAACTGAAATTGTATTTTAATTTAAATCCATCAGAGAAATTTAATGAGTTGAAATGACCCTAGTGAGGAGGGTGGGCATAGTCAAGATGTGGTAGACCTTACAGCCTACTCCCCGCCCTCCTGACACCATTAGCTGAATTATTCTAAATTTATCTCAGGGGATTTAGATGGCTCCTTTGATGCTTCCAGATGCTGCCTAGAAATATATAATTAACACATTCATTATTATGACTAAGTTCTTAGGATGATTAAGGAAAGTAAATGAGAGGAAGAAAAACTTTCCCTGAAGGTGGAATAACAGGGCTTACTGATAGAGAAAATGGGAGAAAGAATAAAAGTCAATGATGTTACTGAGCTGAGCTCTACTATTATCACTTATAACACAACCAAACACACCCTTCCCACCGTCTCCTATTTCCCTAAACTCAAACTTCCACTATTCTGTGAACTCATACTTTCCTTCACAGCACCAGTTCAGGAGTGGTAAATGGTGTATTTTCTTGCTTTCTGAGGTACAATAACCTTAGTGGACGGCCAAAAGGGTTATCCACACTGGTGAAGAGTGGAGTCCCTGAAGCTTTGAGGGCAGAAGTATGGCAATTATTAGCAGGCTGCCACGACAACCAAGCCATGCTGGATAAATATCGGATTCTTATTACAAAGGTAGGAACCACTTTTCATATGATTTACATGGGTGGCATATAAAATGAATTTCTATTGTTCCCGTATATGATAAATGTTTTGAGTTTCTTTGAAAAGATGTATTGGTATTGCATGGTGAATAGTTTTGTCTTTCTTTGAGCACTTACTGGATAGTGGTAAACGGTGCATGGCTTCATCTCTGAGCATTTTATGCCTTGGATTCTACTCTTCCGTGCAAACAACTTCATAGTAACACTATCAAATATCCAACTATTTATATTGAAAGTGTTTTCTTAGTCTTTAACCTCCTTTATTTTATGAGATGCATATAGTATTATCCTTTTACAGAGTTGTTCTAGTACAATTTAAAATAAAGTATAATGCAAATACCTTCTTTGCTTCTGTAACCTTCTACTTGCCTGATGAAGATAGTTGCCAAGACCCTGATTCCAACAGGAGCTCCTTGTTTCAATGTACATTCCTTTGTTTATGTCCTCAAAACTGATTTTAGAACACAGGTAAAGTCTTATCCCAGACTCTGGTTCTCACTTCTTAATTTCTTAATTTTTGAAAAATCATAAAAATTTTATGATTACTCTAAATCATAGAATTTAAGTAAAAAATTTTTCAAAAGTATCTATAAGTGAGATTTATGTTAATAAAAACAAAAAACATCAAAACACTTGCCATTGAGTCAATTCCTACTCATGGTGAACCCATGTATATCAGAGTAAATCTGTGCTCCAGAGGGTTTACAATAACTGTGATCTTTCAGTCAGAGTGAATCACCAGGCCTTTCTTCCACAGTGCCTCCAGTATTTCATTTAGTAGCATAGCACCTACATGTGTGTCACTCAGGTCCTACTGCGTTTCTTTCTTTTAAAAAAATAACCAAGACTTTATTCTTCAGCAAATACAAACTTTTAAAATTATTTAGCCCCTTTACTTCCTTATTTCTTTCCTTCTCTCATTGACATCCTCTCTTCCATGAATTTTATCAAGTATTGATCCAGTATAGTCAGTCAGGGCTAAATTTGTGTTTAAATAAAAGAAACCCAAACCATATCTAAGATTAGTGGTCTCTGCTCAATACTAAGATGCTTTATTGTTACATGTGTTAAAAAAAATCTTTAAAGTGCCATCTATATTGCTTTAATTAAGACAAAGGATATTAAGCTATACAGGTAGTCCCAAACTTCCTATTACATGTTTATGACCAACAGTGCTTATGACTGTCCATTTTGTTGGAATACATGATTTCCTGATGTTAGCATATCTTAGAGTTTATATATAATTTTTCTAACCTTCAAAAACAAATAAAGGTAGGATTTATAATGGAACTGTTAGTAAAAGGCAATGATAATCAAACATAAAGATAAGGAGTTACTCTACGTGCATCAAAACTAATTTATGATGGAGTCATTGAGATGGAAACCCATCATAAGTAAGGAACTGCTTGTAATATATGCTGTGCTAAGCAGTGCTACTAAGACCTGTGGGCTCTTGAGTCTGATGTGTTTTAGGCACAACCTGAGAGAAGAATAAGAATTACACACCTTGGAGGCCATAACAGCTGTGCCTACATTCGTATATTTTCTTTTAATGTATTGCAGTTTTCTTTTAAACTTTTAGTGTGAATTAGGTGGGGTTTCTATATCAGGTAATCATTTTTGTATTGTATAACTCTAACAATATATCAGCCCTCCCATCAGCTTATTCTGCATGCCGCATTTTTTTCTGTTTCCCATTTGTCAGATACTATGTTTTCTTTCACTAAGTTGACAACTGTCCAACCTCTACCCTTTTATTTCCTGCCTCACTCCTCTTTTCCTTTTCCTTCTCTGGTAACCATTAATGTCTGTTTCTTTTGGTATGATAACCATTATCTTAATTTTTTTAAATAACAGTGGTCTCACACAATATTTGTCCTTTGGTGTTTACTAACTTCATTCAGCACAGTGTTCTTTAAATTCTTCCATGTCATGAGGTGTTGCACACCATCATCATTATTCATTAGTGATGTGTAGTATTCCATTGTCTATATTTGTTTATATGTTC
Organism: Echinops telfairi; assembly: GCF_000313985.2. Classification (NCBI taxonomy): domain Eukaryota; kingdom Metazoa; phylum Chordata; class Mammalia; order Afrosoricida; family Tenrecidae; genus Echinops; species Echinops telfairi. The sequence goes on from NW_022111324.1 coordinate 14,899,710, forward strand.
TTCCACTGATATACATTTACCTTGTTTCTATCTTCCTGCTCTTGTCAATAGCAAACATGCATATATCTGCTCATGCTTTGTTACTTAAAGAATATATACTTTTGTTACTAAAGAATATATACAAAATAGAGGGATATTTGATTAATATGGTATTTCTATTCCAAATTTTTGAAAGTGCCATACTGCCTTCCACAGTGATTATACAGTTTTACAGTTCTACCAGCAATGTATAAGAATGTCAATCTCACCAGAACATCTAGAGCATTGTTATTATTTTTTTAACTTTGCTATCAATATTGTTAAGCACTGGTGTCTCATCATTGTTTTGGTTTGCATCATTTCAATAGCTAGTTATTATGAACATTTCTTCATGTTTGTTGGCCAGCTGTATGTGTTCTTTGGTGAGCTGTTTATGTTTTCTGTTCAGTTTTAATTGGATTATTCATGTTTTTCTTGTTGAGGTGTTACCATTTTCTATAGATTTTAGAAATTGATTCTTTGTCCTATCTTTCATTGCTAAAATTTTTCTTAATCCTGTAGGTCCTTATATACTCTTTCAATGAGGTTTTGTGTTTGGGGTTTTTTTTTTTTAGATGAACTTGTTTGTCACTAAAGACTCCATTTCAATTTTACTTTTCTACCTCTTTTTTTTTTTAAGCCACTCAAAACCACTATTTAGTTTTGAGGGTTAAGGAATCTAG
>NW_022111324.1:14900510-14936601 GCF_000313985.2 Echinops telfairi
AATAAACCTTCATCTCTTAGAAAAAAAAATAAAAGAAAAGAAAAAAGAAAGAATGCTTATGTAATCATTCAAATATATTGATGTAGCTAGGATTACCCAGGGAGGCTTAGAAAGTAGAATAAGTGTATCTCTCCTTTCCCCATTCTCATCCCAATTGGCCAACTATGCCCACTATACATGGATCAACAATTATTGATTAAATAGTAAGTGGGTAATACAAGTTTATTTGTGTTAGGACAAATGTATATAATAAAAACCCGTAGCAAATTATATCATATCCAAAGATAATCTGGAGTTGGTCATCAAGAGTTTGTTTTTCGTTTTTACAGCAGTACTACAATGTTTACTTAATAAATGTTTGAGTAGTTTTGTACAACTACTCAAATAGTTATACATATTATATTTTTAAATCAATTAAGCTGGAAAAAAAAAACCGAAACAGACTTGCAAGGAAGGAGCCTGTTCTTTAAGTTATAGAGCACATGTGCTTAAACCTATATTAGAGAGCAAAAGGCCTTTGGTTGCTAATATTACAATGGCAGTTGCTTTTAAAATATTCTTTCTTAAAATAATAAGTACAAAACAACCATGGAAAGTACCCAGTTCTAAGATTCTATAAATTCTCCTCTTTCTTGAGCAATGTATAATCAGAAAAGCTTCACTGTGATTCTTTCTGATTGTTGGTACTGCTTAGAATAGGACCTGTGTTCTCTGTTCTTCAGTGTATTATTGCCAGAGATGACTTTAAATAAAGCATGTAACTAAGGAAAGTTTTTTTTTTTAACTTTACTGACATATACTATAGTCATAATACTGGACGTTCTCAAGAGGAGATACAATGGTATTTTTCTTATAATAAAATAACAGTTACCTCACTGCCGGAGTGTTTGCCTACTCACAGTGACCCTATTAGGACAAAGTAGAACTACCCTTGTGAGTTTTTGAGACTGTAACTCTTCATGAGAGTCAAAAGGCCCATCTTTCTCCTTCAGTGTGGCTAAAGGTTTTGAACTACCAACCTTGCAGTTTGCATTCCAAAATGTAAACATTATACAACCAGGCTGAATCACTTTTAGTGAATATTTAATTAAAAAGTCAAACTAGGGTATCAGTTATGCAGTTTCATTTTATTGTATTATAAGTTTTTAGTACTAAATAAAACTCCATACATTATTTAACCAGGTGGAGGCTTGCTTTTTCCTGGAAAAGTTAACTTTAAGAAAATTCAATTCAGTATGTTAGAGAACACTCAGCAGTAGATTTCATCAAGAGGCAGGATGTTGCTTAATCACATAGTTGCTCTGTTCTCTGTCATCACATTGTCTAGTTGTAGGAAATGAATGTTTTATTAGAATGGGGTTCTTCCAGCCAGATCTGTAGCATTGGTATTTCTAAAATCCACTAGTTACATTACTGATATTGCCATTTTCTGTAGAAAATTTATAGTTCTTTGAAATTTCCATATATAAATATTTAGCAAGGAGAATAAGGAATATTCAGTTCGATTGCGAAGTAAGTTCCTTGAATATGTAAATAATGAAAGTCTTTCTTTAAAGGAAACTAAGAATTATTGAAGGAGATTCTTTAAGTGATGTACCTTGTATATTTTGTCTTTGTGGAAGAGGAAAAATAACTTTGCTTATTTAGAGTTTTTTTCACAGAATAATTTCTATAAAATATTCTTGGTTCTCTTTGTCTAGGACCTTCATTTTCTATCATATTTTTATCGACATCTATATGTAGAAAAACTATAATTATATGTGACTCTGAGAGCTCCCAAGTTGCTTCTCAGCCTCTCAGTACTGACATGTGTAAATATTTCATTGATTGTTTCATGAATCTCTTTTTCAGCATTTTAGCTTTCTGTGTTGGCATCTCATCTTCTATTAGGTAACTACTGACCCCCACTTTCTTTACAGGCTCTCATATATCTTTTAAGTGATCTTCATTATTTTTTATTTGCAAATTTCATATTCCCAGAGAATTTGTATACTGCTTTTTAGTTGTGTGGATATTAGTAGATGTGTTAATCTGGGTACCTTAGGAAAAAAAATCCACAGAGACTCATATGTATAAGAGAGAATTTTATACAAAGAGTAAGTTCACATCAAGAAAACATCCCAACCCAGTACCACCCAAGCCCACAAGTCCAACATTAGCCCATATGTCCGACACCAATCCACAAAGTCCTCCTCCATCTCACAAAGTGAGTGAATCAGTGAATGTTTAAGCATTTCAGCACTGGCAGGGGTCTCCACATGGCTGCTCCAGCACCCAAGCCTGCATTGAGGTAGGTCCATGTGGCTTCTCAGGGATGTCTTGCAGGAAGTGAGCCTTGCCAGCTGAAGCAGGGAACTGGCTAAGGCAGCTGCACTCTGGTCCAGCCATCACAAAGCAAGAGACCCAAGAACTAGAAAGGCCAGGCTCACGGAGCCATTTATCTCTCCGCCCTTCAGTTAACCCCACATGTGTTTATCGGCCAAGTCGGGACAATAAACTTTAACTATTTCAGTAGAATTTTAAACTGACAAGATGGTGAATGTTGTCACGATGGAGAAACCTGTTATTTTGTTGGTCTGCTTGATATCTGCCAAAACTGTTGCACCCAGATCAGCTATAGGGAAAAGGAGAGCCTTTCAATGGAAATTTAATGGAAATTTTTCAGTGAAAATTATAAGGAGTTGATTTAAGATCCTGGAGCGTTTTATGGAAGAATTGTAAAAGAAGGTGAAACGGCTTTACTTTGATCCTGAAGCCAAAAAACAAACAAAGCAGTGCTACCAAGAGGTGCAAGTCGTCTGGTCAAAGCAAAATTGGACTAGTGAAGAGCAAAATCCATAGCCATAATTTTTGGGGGTGCTCAAGGCATTTTGATTGCTGAATTGCTGTAGGACTAAAGAACAACCACTCATTGCCGTCAAGTTGATGCCGACTCATAGGAACCCTATAGGACAGGGAAGCACTTCCCCTATGGGTATCTGAGATTGTAACTCTTTCTGAGAGTAGAAACCCTCATCTTTCTTCTGCCGAGAATCTAGTGGTTTCTAATTGCTGACCTTGTGGCTAGCAGCCCAATGTGTAACTACTAAGCCAGGAGGGCTCAAAAACTGATAACATCTGCTAGCCATGAGGCTGTTTCCAGAAAGTTAGCCAGCGCTTTAGTAGAAAAGTGCCTAGGAAAACTTCTTTCTGTCCATCACAATGTTCCTGCTCCTTCTCACCGAACCAAGGCAATTTGTGAGGGTGGGAAATCACTAGGCGTCCACTTTTGTCTTCTTCTTTTATTTTTTTTCAAATCTTAAAAAGTTGCCCTTTTTTTTTCATTTACTAATATTAAAAAGGCTGCATTGACATGGTTACGTTCCCAGGACCCCCAGTTCTTCAGGGATGGAATAAGTGGCTGGTAACATTGCTTATAAAAGTGTCTTGAACTAGATGGCACCATATTGAGAAATAAAATTGATATTTAAAAATTTTTTACCTTTTTAATTAAAATTTTCCATGGATAGCACCATCATATATATTAGTTTTTTTGTTCTTTCTTCTTTTTCCATCAAAAAGGGCTGCGGGGAGGAGATGAACCAGTCAGGGTGCAGTGTAGCAATGATGAAATATACAATTTTCCTCTAGTTCTTGAATTCTTCCTCGCCTCCCCCCGCCCACTATCATGATCCCAGTTCTACCTTACAAACCTGGTTAGACCAGAGGATGCACAGTGGTGCAGATAGGAACTGGAAACACAGGGAATCCAGGACAGATGAACCCCTCAGGACCAGTGGGAGAGTGGCGATACTGGGAGGGTGGCAGGATGGTGAGGGAAAAAGGGGGAACAGATTATAAGGATCTACATATAGCCTTCTCCCTGGGGGACGGATAGTGGAGAAGTGGGTGAAGGGAAACGTCAGATGGTGTAAGATATGACAAAATAATAATAATTTATAAATTATCAAGGATTCATGCGGGAGGGAGGCGCAGGGAGGTAGGGAAAAAATGAGGAGCTGATACCAAGGGCTCAAGTAGAAAGCAAATGTTTTGAGAATGATGATGGAAACATATGTACAAACATGCTTGACACAATGGATGGATGGATTGTGATAAGAGTTGTATGAACTCCCAATAAAATGATTTTTAAAAAAAACATTTTTAAAGGGTGGCGGGGACAGGACTTCATAAAAAAATTTAAAGGTCACTGAGTACAGGTAAAGTTGCTTTAGATCTCAGTAAAATTTAGTATCTCTGAAGTTTTTTTAGCTTCTTCAGAAAGATACTATGTGAATACTAAGTTTGGACAATTATTGAGGCTGCAATTTTTTTCAGATTTTAAATCCTTATTTCATAAACTGGCCTTTGATGTAATTAATATAGTGTTTATTTACATTTTTGTAGATCAATTCAAACTTAGCCATGTAATGAAATTAATGTTACAATTCTAATAATTGCAGTATATCAGCCCTAATTCTGTAACAGTCATTTAGGGTTCTTTTCTGTCTATATTCTTTATTTTTTCTGGATTCATAATATGTCAGTATTATGAATATAAGAACACAGTAGACTATAATTTTCTTTTCCCATACAAAACAACAACAAACAATGCTATCAAAAATCCCAATAAGTGAGGAATAGACCAGATCATCAGTTCTCAACCTGTGGGTTTTGCGACCCCCTGGGGGGCTGAGTTAAGTGACTCTTTCACAAGGGTCCTTTAAGACCATCAGAAAACACATATTTCCAATGGTCTTAAGAACCTAGGCACCACTCCTCTGTCTGTCTCCAGGCGATCCGCCCACATGTAGGTACACCCACATACGAGCACCCAGTTTGAGGACATTGTCACGCCAACCCCATCACATACACCCCGTACAAATATAGGTGTATGTGACAGGGTTGGTGCCATAATGTACTTACGTGGACCAGCCACACGTGTAGAGAGCAACTACTGTGTAGAAAGCAGCTGCTGTGTTGAAAGCAGCTACGCTGTTAAAAGTAGCTACTGTGTTGAAAGCAGCAGTATTGGAGGTAAAATGACACTTCATGAATTATAATTACTGGGTAAATGTAAAATCATGTACTTAAAATCATCAACTACTGCAACAAAAATATATCTGTACCATGGGAATAATCTGGATGCTGATAAATCTTTTATACTTAGCTGTGGTTGATGTGAATACTGCTCCCTTGTAGTACATATGTAGCAACACATATGTAAAAAGAAACAGAGAATGGTAAATCATAGGAAACTTTAATCAACTGTATTGACTGAACTATGCCATGTGTCATCTTTTGTACTATTAAAGTTATTTTTATATATTAATTTCATTAGCAAACCATCCCATGACAATGGATCATGTGGAAAAGAACATTAAGAAAAGAAAATATAGGGAGGATTTTTTACAGTATGCTTTTACCTCAATAATTACAGCAGGAATTGAGAAACCACAATGTGTTATTTCTTGTAAAGTTCTATCAGCCGAATCTATGAAGCTGAACAAGCTAAAATGCCGTTTTGATAGCAAGCATCCAAGCCTTGCCAGCAAGGATACCAACTATTTTAGAAGCAAAGCTGATGGACTCAAGAAATCCAGACTTGACACTGGTGGCAAGTACCACAAATAAAACGTAGCAGCCTTTGAAGTTTCATATTTGGTGGCACTCAGAATCGCAAGAGCTATGAAACCTCACACCATTACTAAAGATTTACTGTTCCCGGTGGTCAAAGACATTGTTCGAGTTATGATTGGAGATGAATTTGTTACGAAATTGAGTGCAATTTCCTTATCTAACGACACTGTCTGTTGAAGAATATATGACATGCTTGATATTCTTGATCAGGTAATCCAGGAAATTAAATCTGCTCCGTTTGCAATATTTATCATCCAGCTTGATGAATCTATAGACGTATGTTGCAAACTGTTCACTTACTGGTTTACAGGAGGTATGTTAGTAATGGCAACTTTAAAGATGAGTTTCTTTTTTGTAAACCTCTTGAAACGACAACTATTGTACATGATGTATTTGACACGGTTGGTTCATTTCCGAAAGAGCATAAGATCTCTTGGGAAAAAGTTTGCAGTGTTTGTGCAGATGGTGCTCCAGCTATGCTAGGATGCCGATCTAGATTTCAACGTTTGGTACTGAATGAGTCATCAAAGGTTATCGGAACTCACGTATGATTCATCAGTAAATATTAGCAATAAAGATTGTGCCACAAGAGTTACAAGAAGTAATGAAAAGCGTCATTAGTTCTGTCAATTTTGTAAAGGCAAGTATTTTAAACAGTCACTTGTTTTTGCAACTGTGCAACGAGTTGGATGTGCTAAATCATGCTCTGCTATTTCACACTGAAGTGAGATGGTAGTCGAGAGGAAAAGGTTTAAAACGTGTTTTTGAGCGTCGCGGTGAACTCAAAACGACCCCCCCCCCAATTTAAATGGATAACTTTATTGTTCTTTTAATAGATCATTGACTTGTTCCCCTCCCTACCTAACACTGGAGTGTCATTATCTTTCCAGGCTAGCAATGAAACAGTAGCAAAGCTAACCAGAATAAGCTGCTTCAAGAGGACTAACACAGCTTACTTTAACTGGCAAAATATAAATATACACCTAGAAAACACAACGGGTTAGCCACTGCAAATTTAAATGGAACTTGAACAATGTGGGAAAAGCCAAGGTGTGGTGCAGATGAGCTGAGGTTCTGTGAGCCACTTATGGTTTCCTGGTGCTCCATCTCTCAGTCACTGGCTGAATCTCGACATGGGAGAAGATTTTCGTAATACCAAGTGGAGATATGAAAGAAAGCACTCAGCTGACAGGACTGCACAGGAACCAAGGGCAGGGGAACACTAAACATTGCTGAGAGCATCCACCCAGGAAGGACTTTATCTTCCAGGAGCTCCAGACTAGCACCACCCCCAGTGCTCACGTGGCTGACTTTGTCCTCAGTGTTCCATGTGGCCCAGCAAGTGGCAGTGTCTCCACCACCTATGATGGTGATGCTGCCCCAGGAAGTGGCTTTGAACACCTCATCCATGAGAGCTTTGGTTCCCCAGGCAAAAGCTTCCCATTCAAATACCCCCACAGGTCCATTCCACACAATCTGCTTAGCCCGACCAACAGCCTCAGCATACTTCATGCTGCTTTCAGAACCATAGTCCAAGCCCATCCATCCAGCAGGTATGCCGGAGGCCACAGTGACTTGGCCAGTCTTGGCATTCTCATCAAATTTGTCAGCAATGACAAAGTCAACAGGCAAGGTAATCTTCAAGCCATTCTCCGCTTGGCAATCTTTGCTCCCTCTTCATCAAACAGAGAAGTGCCAATCTCCATGTTATTGAGCACTTGAAGGAAGGTAAAAGCCATTCTACCACCAATAATCATTTCATTAACTTTGTCCAGCATATTATTGATCAGTTGGATCTTATCTGTAACTTTAGCTCCACCCAGGATAGCCAGGAAGGGTTTCTCTGGGCTTTCCAAGGCCTTGGCAAAGTAATTCAGCTCCTTCTTCATCAAGAAACCACCAGCCTTCTGTGGAAGATTCACTCCCCCCATGGAACTGTGAGCTCGATGAGCAGTGCCAAAAGCATCATTGACATAGACATCCCCTAGCTTGGAAAGGGAAGCCTGGAAGGCTTCTACGTCGGCTGGCTTGGCTTTAACCTTGTTCCCAGAAGCATCTTTTCCCTTCCCTTCTTTCTCTGCATGAAAGCGGAGGTTCTCTAGTAGGATGACAGAAGCAGTCGCTGGGTCAGCACAGGCTTTCTCCACTTCTGGGCCCACACAGTTCTTCAAGAAAAGAACATCCTTGCTCAGCAAAGATCGCAGTTCTACAGCAACAGGCTCTAAGGAGTATTTGTCAGGCATGGGGATGCCATCCGGTCAACCCAGGTGACTCAGAAGAACAATTGACTTGACTCCATTGTCCAAGCAGAATTTGATGCTTGGGATGGCAGCTTTGATCCTCTGGTTGTTTGTTATCTGGTCATTCTTCAGAGGAACATTAAAGTCCACCCTCATGACCACCCGCTTCCCTTTCACATCCAACTTGTCCAGAGTAAGCTTGTTAGAAAGAGACATCTTGGCAATACAGCGGTGGCGAGTGCCTTGGATTTAGGAGATGGCAGCGCCCGGAAACAGGTCAAAATGTTTTTTTAATCAGAAAACAAGACCACAGTTTGAAACACTTTTCAGCGATAAAAGTGAACTGCAGAAAATAGCTTACTTGGTTGACATCTTTGCCATCTTGAATGAGTTAGATTTATCACTGCAAGGACCAAATTCATCATGCCTCGATTTGTCTGAAAATATCCGATCATTCCAAATGAAACTTCAGAAAAAAAAATTGGATGAAAATAAATTTACATGTTGCCTCCCTTATGTGCTTTCTTTGAGGAACGTGACATTGAACCAGACAAAAGGGTTACGATGATAATTTCTGTGAAAAACACTTATACATGCTTGCAGACAAAATTTCATCATACTTTCCAAATCTCCCTGACACCCATTTGCATTTTCCAGAAGCCCATTCCCAGTCAGAGTTGAAGATGTTCCTGAGACAGCACCAGACATCACAAGAGGAGTCCAGTGAACTTATTAACAGTGATGCAGTGAGAACCGATTTCTCTACAATGCCAGTTACAAAATTCTGGATTAAGTGTTTGCAGTCACATCCTGTTCTGTCTGAGACTGTGTTGTGCTTTCTTCTTTCATTTCCAACCCCATATCTTTGTGAAACAGGGTTTTCCAGCTTGTTGGTTATCAAGTCTAAATACAGAAATAGACTTATTGTGAAGATGATCTTCATTGTGCTCTTGCAAAGACTGCTCCAAGAATTTCTGATCTGGTGAGAAAGAAGCTATCTCAACCTTTGCACTGATGTTGGCTTTTTATGCATACTGTCGCAAAACGTAGCAATGTAGTTTACTGTTGTTATATTAATACTGTTACCCATGCTACACCATGCTTCAAGACAAAATTTCATTAATTTATAATTAGAATTAAATATTTCACAACATAGAATTACATTTTTTTGTGATTAGTCACTATACATTAATTATGTTCAATTTGTAACAATGAAAATACATCCTGCATGTCAGATATTTACATTATGATTCATAACAGTAGCAAAATTACAGTTAGGAAGTAGCAACAAAAATATTTTTATGGTTGGGGGTCACCACAATATGGGGAACTATATTAAAGGATCATGGCATTAGGAAGGTTGAGAACCACTGGATTAGGTAAAAGTTACTATGGAGTTTTTTATTCCTGTATTGAATTATTATAACTATGCATACTTTCTTCCATAAGAGAGAGTCTCCTTGTTACTAATGTCAGAATAATTCAAGTACTTCCACCCTTTATGAAACTGATTTCTGACATGTTTATGAAAACTTCTTAATCTTTTAATAGATGACTGATATTTTAAGACACCTATGAAGGTTTTACTTTGATATGTGTAGAAGTGATGTGAAAATGAGCAATTTTCATTTGGATCTTTAAATTTTCAATTCTTGTGAAAATGAACAAGTAGAATGTCAGTTTTGGGTTGAAAGTTCGTAGTAATTTGCTACCCATCTGTCAAGTTGTTTTTAAGTATTCTGAGTAAACTTTTATCACTTCTTAAAAGCAAAACAAAAACTCCCAAAACAACAACAAAAAGACCACCCCGAAGCCCACACCTGTTACCATTGAGTGTCTTCTGACCTTTAGCAAGCACACAGAACAGAGTGGAACTCCCACAGTTTCCAAGATTGAGATCTTTTTTGAGAGCAAGCTGCCCAGTTTTTCCTGAAGAAGGAGTGGTTGATGGGTTCCAAACCCTGACCTCTTCAGTTAGCATCTGAACACTCTTAACTGCATCACTGGGCTTCATTTCATCCTAGAAGTGCTTCAGTTGAGGCATCTGGAACTTTCTTATTTAACTCTCTATGACTTTCAGTAAAAAAGAGGAAGACCCTCGAGACGTCGGACAGTGTAAGATATGCCAAAATAATAATTGATAAATTATCAAGGGTTCGTGAGGGAAGGGGGAGCGGGGAGGGAGGGGGATAAATGAGGAGCTGATGCCAGGGCCTTAAGTGGAGGGCAGATGTTTTGAGAATGATGAGGGCAAGGAATGTACAAATGTGCTTTTCACAGTTGATGTATGTATGGATGGTGATAAGAGTTGTATGAGCCCCCAATAAAATGATTTAAAAAAAGGAAGACCCTCACTGAGATGGATTGACACAATGTCTGCAACAATGTGCACAAACGTAAAAATTGTGATGGTGCAGGAACAGGCAGCATTTTGTTCTGATACATATAGGTTCACTATGGCAGAGAGCCAACTCAATGGCAACTGCCTCCGATAGCAACATGCCCCTCAGATCTTCCCTTTTTTACAGGATTTCAAAGTTCAAATGTGTGTGGGAGTGATTTGAATATCTTAGCAAATTTCTGTCTCATTCAGCCCTATAGAGCTGACCATACAGACATAAGAAACTTGATCTTTACTCCATATGACTTAAAATCTAATCAAATTTTTCAATAAATAAGATCATTGGTGGTTGTTATTACTGCCTTTGAGTTAGATCTAGACTTATACCCAACAACCTTAAATTAAAGGTTGAAGGAATATCTTTAGGTAACTTAAATATTATTTTTCCATTGGGGATTATAATAAAATCACTGGATGTTGAACTACAGTTTTTTGAAATTCCTTTTGGCTATGAAAAGATCTTTTTCCATTTGAACAGAAAATAGGTCAATCGAGGACCTCAGGAAAGATGATGCTTAGCTAACAGCACAAGGAGAATCATTGTTCATCCCAGTGGCACATTAGAGTCTTGCATTAAGTGTTGTGGGAATAGTTAATGAGGAAACAACTCTAATTAAGAAGGAAACTGCTCATCAGCTGCCCATTTGTGCTTTTCAAATGAACTGTAGACCTGGCTACCTGTACTCCTACTTTCAGCAGCTTGCTTTAATTGAGATCAACTGAAAAATTTAAGGTTTTCTAGCAAACTTTACTTTGTAGTGATAATCTTTGATATTGAATGTACTTTTTTGTACATAAATTTATGTAAAAGCATTTTTTTAGAGGTAGTACTTCTATTGATGTGCATGACTTTTAACTTTTAGTCTTAACATGTTCTTTTTAATCTTATAACAAATTATGCTAGTTATAAATAATAATATTAGGCAGAGTTTGGATATGAATGTGAATATATATAAATAGATACAAGCAAATATATTTATATGTTCTTATCTACACATATCATGCAAGAGTAAGTTAACATAAATATTTAATAACTATATGTACAACTATTAGTGAATTCATTTATTTAAGTCATAGCGAAATATTGTGTTTCAATTGGTCTTCATGATGATATTCAAATACCAGGTCTTTCTTAACTTACCAAATCAAACTGATTATGAACTACAAATGAGAACTTTATAATTGTCTTGAATATTTATTTTATTTTTACCTTCTTTATGCATTACTCTTATTAAATATAAAAAAGGTTTACCAGTTTCTCAAATGATCAAGTAATTATCCAGATTAAGAAGAACTAGAAAGCTGTTCCTAGGGAGGATCAGAATTGTAACTTGCTTTTCCTTGTGTACTTTTCTCACACCACCCAACCCCTGCCAAGCTTCCAACACATAGTAGAAATTAAGTTGAATTGTGACCATTTGGGGATCCTTTTTTCTATGCCAATATTTTAAATCAGTGATAGTTCAAGATGGTAAATCTTGTACAGAGGATTGTTGCTGCAATGCATTCTAATATTTGCAGGCCTAATGGCAAACACAGTCTGGTGAATGATGGGGTGATTGCTTTTTAATAGGTAAATGTATTTCTATTAGACTTGTAGCTTGTTGAATCAAAGGAAGAAAATATTATTAACCTGAAAATACCACTAACTTATTTTGTATATAACACATCTTGTTGAAATAGGATGATAATACAAAACAATGTAAAATTTAGGCACTATCACATTTATTCAGCATTTTTATATCTGGGCTTATTTCATTTAAGGTTTCATTTAAACTCTTCACCTTATTTAAAACTGTTTTAAAAATAATTCAAAAAGTTATTAATTTATCTTTGTTACTCATATTTAGGTTAGATTGATTTCAAATGGTACTGAAGTATACAAAGTACACAAGTCTGAATGTTTAATAATCAGCCCAAGGTCACATGGATGGGAGATGAATGCAAAAACTGGAAATAGAAACTGGAGAAATCATCTATTATTCTTTATGCTCGTTTTAATAATTTTCATTGAGTTTTGCTTACAGCATGAAGATATAGAGAATATTTCTTTATGTTTTGATAAAATTACAGACTTATTAAAGTTACCATCAATTCAAAGTACCTTTAGAGATTAAACACTCACAGGTAACTCGTTCACTTTCTAGAAGTGACCTTTCACATGATGAGGCAGAGCTGCATATGTATAGAACTCATTTTGTTGCTCACCTTTGCTACCACCTAGCCTCTGTGGTGCACAAGTAAGCATGTGACAATGTTTGAATGCTGTCCATTAGCCTTAAATGGTCCTGAACTGGTTCAAAGCATTTTTTTTTGGTTAGGTGACAAATCGTATTTGACAAATCAGATTCAACAAGGTGGTAGATACAAATAAGTAGATGCACTATACTATGATGTAGACTTCTTGTCACTATTAGATTATGTTGCCTAAACTGTAAATAAAATGATTCTTTAACTGTACATAGATTGATTTTACTATAAATAAAGATTAGATCCTCTTGGTAATAAACTGTTTTCAGTTTGAACAGGTTCAATGGTGTCCTAAATCACTTAAATATATGTGTCCTCAGTTGGCATATTAATTGTGGGAGCATGGGTACAGTTAATTGATGAATGATCTTTATATTCTGGAGATAGAGATGCTCTCTAAAAATACCTGTAGCAGTGAAGCATCATTAAGAAATGAGAAAACCCATGTCTTATCTTGATATTGTTAAGAGTTCTCTAAGGATTCTGTGGTGCTTTCAGGGTCATCTCAGAGTCTAAGAAATCCATTGTCCCCCCAAAATAGAAAAACAAAAGCAAAATCCTCTATACCAGCTTTATGTCACGTTTGTCCTATGTAGTGTGGACTTAGAATATTGTCTAAGATACCAATACTATCTTTCTGCAAGTCTTGATTTAATTATTAAAGCACGTAGTCATTTCTTTGGAATCTGTTGTTGGCTTGTTTACATTCAGTTTATGTGTGTGTGTTTCCCATTCAGTTTTAATTTTACTGTGACTTTTTCAGTTAGAATTTCATTTAGGATAGGACTTCTCAAAATTTAATGTGAATTCAAAACAGCTGAGGATCTTTTTTTAAATGCAGATTTTGATTAAACATTTGGTTTTTTTTAACCCCTTGGAACTCTTTATTGGATGGTTTGTTTTTGTTATTTAGTCATTTTATTGGGGGTTTGTACAACTCTTATCACAATCCATACATACATCCATTTTGTCAAGCACATTTGTACATTTGTTGCCATCATCCTTATCAAAACATTTGCTTTCTGCTTGAGCCCTTGGTATCAGCTCCTCATTCCCACCCCCCCACTCCCTCATGAACCCTTGATAATTTATAAATTATTATTATTTTGTCATATTTTACAGTGTCCAACATCTCCCTTCACCTACTTTTCTGTTGTCCATCCCCCAGGGAGGAGGTTATAAGTAGATTCTTGTAATCAGTTCCCCCTTCCCACCCCACCCTCCCGGTATCGCCACTCTCACCAATGGTCTTAAGTTCTGTTAAATTGATTCCAGCTCATAGTGATAGAATTTAACTGCGCCTTAGGATTTTCTAGGGTGTAGTCATTACAGGAGCAGATTTGCTAGATCATTTTTCTCCTCTAGAGCCTATGGTGGGTTTGAACTGCTGACCTTCCATTTAGCAGCTGGGCATTAATAGTTATGCTGCTGGGGCTTCTTCCATCTGGAGCAGGACTTGAGAGTCTCATTTCTAACGAGCTACCAGGTAATTAATGTCAAGGCAGTAATCCTGGACCTTAAACTTTAAAATATTTCTGAAATATTTTTGAATATTTATTAGTGAATTCATGTGCTTATTTCTGGCTTGTTTTCGTTAAGAAAGACAAATGTGCTAAAAAGATATAATTTATTTTGCTATATACCAGAACAAAATTTTAAGATGATAACTATGTCTTCATTGTAGTAGTTTATAGCATAATTTGTTACTGTTATTGACAGATACGTAGATGAGACATATTTAAACTAAAGTAATATTTCATATCAAAAGCATTTTATACCAAAAAGAAACCTCATGAAGATAGAATAAAGTCAGTTTCTTTATAGGTTTTTAAGCTATTTTTCTTAATTTATGCCTATGTAACATCTTACTCATCTGATACTTGGCTCGCACTTGGTGGAAAATAGAAAGGAGAGGCACAGAATCAAAGAAGAAGATGGTTCTGCAGAACAATTTTTCTCTCATGGCTTTTAGCTGTCTACTTTAATTTTTGATTCAGGCTTATTCTTTAACGCTCAATATATGGAGCTCTTGAGCGTTTCCATTTGAGCCCAAAGAAGAAGAATTAAATTTTGCTTCCATCAATTTTTATTCCTATGTTATTCAGTCTGTCACATTTAAAACAATAATTTTCTTGTTTCCTAGTCCTTCCATTGGGTTATATTGGGGCAAATAGCCCTTGGTGGAAAAACTAATCACATTAATTTAAAATATAACACGGATTAAGGTTATTGGAAGGTGTTTATTTGTGTGTTTTTCTTTTTTGAAAGTAGAGTGAAAATAGAACCAGAAATGTATTGTGCAAACAGCTCTCTAGGAAAACCTGAGCAGTGTCTTCACTTGCATAGATAGAATACCTCTTAGAAAACACTTTCTGGAAGAAAATGGGTGTAGGTGTTTTTTATAACATTTAATCACCACTATAGATATAAGGAGCTCTGGTAATTGAGGAGCCTGGTGATGTAGTAGAGTAAGCATTGGGCCATTTAAAAGATCATTGTTCAAACTTACTAACTGCTCCACAGGAGAAAACTGAGGCTTTCTACTTCTGTAAAGATTAACAGCCTCGAAAACCCTACGGAGCAGTTCTACTCTGTCTTGTCGGGTCTCTGTGAATTGAGTTGATTGACATCGAGGCGGTGGATTTAGTTTTCTTGGATAGACATACTTAAAGAATCTGGCTGTACTATGGGTTGGCTACTGACTTCCAGCTGCTCACCGACAGACTTAAAATAGACCATTAGGTCTTTCCCATAAGTGAGTATCGCAATTAATTTCACAGCTTGCCTCTTTTGAGGAGTATTTCATTTTGTTTACTACCATGACAAAATTAAAAAAATGAGTGGTAGGGAAATCTATCCTCAATTGATATGAAATGGGTTGAGTATCAGTGTCATGGTTGATGTGGAGTTATATAACCTGGTGTGTCAATTTGAGAGGATTGTAAGTGAAGGGATGGAGTCTGGCCTTTCAGTCAACATAGAAGGCCTCTGTGTGGGCGTGGCCTTTTCCTGAGAATTCTGAGAATGCCTGTATTTTCCTCCTTGGAGGTGGGAGAAACTTCTCTCTTGGTTCACTCCCCTGGAGACTCTCTACTGACCAGACACATAGCACAATGCTGATAGACTCCATGCCCTGGGAACTGGAAAAGCCACGTGGAGACCCCTACCAGCGCTGAGATGCTTACAATGCCACTGGATCCAAAGACTTTCTACCCACTGGCCTGTGATTGCCCTGCATTCGGCATCATTGTATGTGTTTTGTGTCTGAAGAGGACTTTTTAGATTGGTATCGGACATATGGGCTAATATCGGACTTAAGGGCTTGGACTGGACTGGGTTGGGATGATTTCTTAATGTACAATTACCCTTTATATAAAACTCTATCATATACACATATGCGTTTCTATGCATTTGTTTCTCTAGTCTAACCGGACTAACACAGTTGAGAATACCTCTGTTTATATTAGCTTCAGCCTTACTTCCCATTTATTCCTCTTTTTCATGGTGATCCAAAGGATTAAGATCATATATGTAGTTTCTCTTAAGAATCATGGGGTTTTAAGGGATATTCAAGATGCCTGCATAGCAAGCTGACCCAGCTAAATTGTTGCCTTTAATTCTCACATTTTGAGGGTACTTGGGTTAATGGGTCTGCATTTGCATACAGAAGAGAAAAAGGGCTTCAGGAGGTTTGTTGTGAATGGGGCTATTCTTGTTCTGAAATAGTGAAGAACCTCTCTAAATTAATAGTCTTGGTGCCCTGGGGCAATCTGTTTTGAAAGAAGTACAGCCAGAATGCTCCTTTGATGGCAGGGAAGGTGAGGATGGCAAGACCTTTGTTTCAAGTACTTTGGACATGTTACCAGAAAGAACTGGTCCCTGGAGAAGGACATCTTGCTTGGTAAAGTAGAAAACGAGAATCAATGAAAAAGAGGAAGAACCTCAGCAAGATGGGTTGACACCATGGCTTCAACAATGGGCTTCAACGTAACAATTTTGAGGATAATGCAGGACCGGGTACTGTTTAATTCTGTTCTACATAGGCTTGCTTATGTGAATGGAAATGGACTTGACAGCAGAAACCATGATAAGTACCTGGGTCAGAGACAACTGTAAGCATGTGGTAGTCAAACCTGAAAGTCTGCCATCAGTGCCAATTAGTATCTGCAAGTTTCTTCATTAATGTGAAGACTTCTCTTGCTTTGGATTTGAAGCCAACTTAGGAAAATACCCTATACAGTCCAGATACATATGGTTTCCCAATTGGCAGTGTGCTAAGCTTATTTTTCAATGTGGCACAGTCTCTTTTAAAATGCCCTGGTTTCTTAGAACATAAATGAACTAGGGGACTGCTAACAGAGCTGAGATTAGGGTAATTATTCTTAAAGAGATAGATCTTTCTTAGACTGGATCTGAAGTTCCTATAACTTCAAGGCCAGTAACTTGATTTGCTTTATTTGGGAAGTCATAAGTTTATTTTGTTTAGCTTGGATTTTTGTTCTAGAGCTGGGGCCAATTTAAAAGTTAATTTAGTAAGTTTAATTATGAGAATAGTTTCTCAGTCCAGTTGGTAGCTTTTTTTACCCATTCAGCCAATTCGAGCTATAAGGCATTTACAAGCAAGGAAGTAAAGGCTATCCAGCTCCTTCACTGAGGAGATAAAGGCCAGAGTGTTCATTTAAAAGGTCTGGTCAATTTTGGTCACTAAACATGTTCATCTTACTTGTTTACAGCTTTGTACTTTTGCCCAATCTATCTTTTGAGGAACACCCCCCCCCCACCCCCACCCCACCCCGGCCATGTTTATTGACACATAAATCATTCAATCATGTCAAGATTTGTGCAGTCATTTCTGGGAAATTCTTTAGGAATGGCATCTAAAAGCTTCTTAGATATAGTTTGAGGAAGGATCATTAAATCCTCGCCTATGATGCTAACATCTAAATTCAAATCTCCCTTAAGATTATCCCAGTTTGGTCTTAAAGGCTTGAAGATAAACAAGCGGCCATCTAGCTCAGGAGCAATGAAGCCCACATGGAAGAAGCACACCAGCCTGTGCGATCACAAGGTGTCAAAGGGATCAGGTGTATAAGGAAGGCATCATCAGAACAAAAAATCTTACCATAGTGAATGAGTGGGGGAGTGCGGAATGGAGACCCAAAGCACATTTATAGGCCACTGGAGATCCCCTTGCCTCGGGGAGGAGACAATCTGGTCAGGGTGCAATGTAACAACGATGAAAAATACAACTTTCCTCTAGTTCCCAAATGCTTCCTCTCCCCTCGCCATCCCCCTCCCCCCACTATCATGATCCGCATTCTACCTTGCAAGTCTGGCTAGACCAGAGGATGTACACTGGTTCATATAGGAACTGGAAATACAGGGAATCCAGGGCGGATGATCCCTTCAGGACCAGTGGTGTGAGTGGCGATACTGGGAGGGTAGAGGGGAGTGGGTTGGAAAGAGGGAACCAATTGCAAGGATCTATATGTGACCTCCTCCCTGGGGGATGGACAACAGAAAAGTGGGTGAAGGGAGACGTCGGACAGGGCAAGATATGACAAAAAATAATAATTTATAAATTTTCAAGGGCTCATGAGGGAGGCGGGAGCGGAGAGGGAGGGGAAAAAATGAGGACCTGATGCCGGGGGCTTAAGTGGAGAGCAAATGTTTGGGGAATGATGAGGGCAATGAATGTCCAAATGTGCTTTACACAATTGATGTATGTATGGATTGTGTAAGAGTGGTATGAGCCCCAAATAAAACGATAAAAAATAAGATTATCCCAGTTTGCCATTTCTTCCCAAGCTTGTGCATCTCCTGGAACTACTGACATATGCATTAATTGAAAAAGATTGTCCATGCCAGGCTATTAAGTGGCTATTAAAATTCTAAACTTAAAAGAAAAAAATTCTAAACTTGTCCATAAATTTCTGTGGATTTTCACAGGGACCAGGGAACTCCTTGATAGTAGCAAAGAGTTCCAATTTTAACCCAAAATGAAGAGACATATGGAGACTTATCCTTTTCCTTGGATATTTAAATTTGAAAGGTATACAAGGATGGAATTGTTCCTTGGTCTTCTAAGGTGGACTGGGTTTAGAAGGTTTGTGATAGAAAGGGAAGTTCTGGAAGAGTATTCTTAGAATCTGAAGAATAAGAGGAAAGAGCTGAAAATATGGGAACAGTAGCCAGTGGAGCAGGAAGAGTTTTATTAAGCACTTGAAACTCAGTTTGGTAACCAAGTCTTGTAAGGGAGCAAACTTGCACTCAGTTTCTGCCTTTGGTACCAATGAAAAAATAAATATCTGTGTTGTTGCTATATTTGGAGGCCCTGTTTTTCCAATTGTTCAGAAAGATTAGTTTTACAAGTCAAAAATCTTCCCTCTGGGTCACTAGTTTCCCTGATTACCTTTAGTAAATGCATGCTGACTCTCTCACTCACTCTCTCTCATTCACTCACTCTCTCTCATTCACTCACTCCCACTCACTCACTCACTCACTCACTCACTCACTCACTCACTCTCATTCACTCACTCACTCACTTACACACACACACAGTAAATGCATGCTTAGGGTTTAGAATCAAGCAACCTTGTGAGCTTTAATGCTTGTGCACATGAGGAGTAGGAGTCCTGGAGGAGGTCCTACAGGATCTTTAGTGTTAGCTATACTCATACCTACTAAAATGGCAACCATGCGTGTATAAAACTGTTAATCCTGCTTTTATTTTACTGCATTTATGAAAAGGAAAATGTTAAAGGACCTTACAAGGCATATAGCGAAACTACAGAGAGTTCAACTAGCCAGGCCAACCTGCAATCCAAAGTACGATCACTTACGAAAACAGGTCCAGAGGTGAACCAAAAGTAAAACGAGAACTAACTGTCAGTAGCCCATGGAGAACTGCAGTGCAGAGAGAGTAGAGGTCTGATCTAAAAGGATTTATCCCAAGAGCTAAGGAAACGAAGCAATGCTCTGGGACCACAGTCCCCTAAGGTCACAACAGATAAGTCACCTTCAGTTCCCTTGTAGTCTGACACCAAATATAGTAGAGAAAATTCGAATGTTGTCTCAAAGTAAAACAGAGACGTTGAGGGTTCAAGATCACCTTGAGCTGTGAGCTATGTGGCCCTTAAAGACTACATCATGGAATCCAAGGCATGATAAATCACACAAGCATTTTAATAGGTTTTAGAGAAACATGTGGCTACATGAGTTTGCAGGCAACTGGGAATGTTAGAGGCAGGCATTCTCAGTGATTGGAGATGTAAATTTCAGACGTGTGTGGATAAGAGGGCACACTGGCTGGCAGGGTTGGAGAGACTATTAAGAGAAAATTGTGGACATGCTTTCTTGGGATATATGCTATTAAAACTGTTTTCTCAACTATGCCATTTCCTAGGAGTTCTTTATAAAGAAGATTTTTTTAATAATGCTGTGTGTCCAGAACTTCCAGAACTAGGCTGCTTATTTACTCTATCTGCTTGACCATAGAGGAAAATAATCACTATGGGGAACATTTTTAATGGTGTTGAAAGGTTAAATGCAGAGACAACAACAGAATAAACTCACTACCATTGAGTGGATTCCAACGCCTTGCAGCCCTGTTTTCTGACAGCATCACCAGGGCTGAGGCTGTTTTCACAGGAGAGAAAAGAAAAACTGCTGATAGGAAAAGCACCTTTTAAGATTCAAAATGGATTCCATTTTGAATATATATGACAGAGCTAAAACTGCTCTATGGCTTACACACATTAAGTTCCTCAGAGTTTTGTCTCTTATACTTGTTTTATTGTTGCTAAATTCTGAATTCATTTTGAATTTTCATTTTGCCTTAGGCCCTATAAATTACTTAGTTGGACTTTTTGAACCATTGCTTCCCATATCATACTACATTGTTTTTACTTTTTACTGCTTTCAAGAGTTACTCTTTCACTTTGGTTTTCAACAATTTTGCTGCAGTGTCCCTGGGTATGGTTTTTTTCAGATTAATACTGCTTGGGGTTTACTGACATTTTTCAATATATAGATTTATATGTCTTATTAAATTTGCAAAGATTTTGACCATTAATCCCTACAATATGTATTCCCTCCCAATTCTGTTTCTCCTCTTATTAAAATTTGTAGCTATTGATATTCTCCTACTAATCCCAGGGACTTTGCATGAATTTTTTAGGCATTTTTTTTCTTCTAAATATGGTCATTTCTATTGATGTCTTCAAATTCACTTGTTTTTTTTCCTTCTTTCATTCCATTGTATTTTAAGATCTTTCAAGACATTTTCATTGTATTTTTTATTATTAAAAATTATATTTGGATCGTTTTATATTTCAAGATTCTACCCTGAAATGTTATTTTAAAAAATTTATTCTGAATTCAATTTTTTTTTACCTCCCCGATCATAGTTATAATAAAAGTACTTGTTTGGTAATTTCAGCATCCAGTCTTCTTTATTATTCAATTGTCTTTCTGTGATTATATTTTTCTTTGCAAAGGGCTTACCACTTTCTGGTTCTTGTTTATCAAATAATTTTAGGATACTCTCCTGGAAATTGTGATTATTATGAGAATATTGATTGCTTTGCTATATCATTCATTTGACTTAATTTGCCCAAAAATATAGATTCTGTCACACTGATGGTGGGCAGCAACCCAAATCTCAGTAAAGACCTTTTATCTTCAGTCTGCCAACTTGTAGTCTGTCACTTGCATTCTTGGCTTGGGAGTTCTCCAGAGACTTGGGCAGATTTTATACACAGAATGTAGAATTCATAGTTTCTGGCTCTTTTCCCTCATTACTCTCTGGCAGCCCAGGTGACTTTGGGCTTCCTCCTTGCTTCTTAAGTGTACAGCTTTCTATCAGCTACTTACTTACTTGCCTTCAGGCCAACACTGCAAAAATGCAAACTCATGTAAACCAGTCTTTTTCTTGAACCACCTCACTGAAGTATACTTACTCTTCTCTCTCTAGAATCCTTATTAGTAGGGTGTGTGTGTGTGTGTGTGTGTGTGTGTGTATGTGTGGAAGGGGTGGGGCGGTTATTTCAGAGCTTATAGTGAGTCTGTTAGGGCTTGCCCTTTCATGCCAGGAGCACAACTCCCTAGATGTATCAAGCTTTAGTACTTTTGACGGTAAGGTAGAGTGATTTTTCTGATACCTTATTAGCTTACTGTCTTGAGAAGGAAGAAAGCTTGTAACATTGGTAGTGAAAAGTAACAATAATAAAAAAAAGCTAACATATTTGAGGGGTTATTATTGGATATAATATTGATTCAACTAATCTTCAGCATGACTCTCCAAGGTTGTTATTAGAAGCATAAAGACTTTGTCTAATTTACCCAAAGTCCACTTACCCACACTATCTCATTTAAGAGCATATGCTTTGGGTTGCTTTTCATAGGAAAAATATTCTTTGTGATTTCTTCCAGTTCAGAGGTTTGCATATTGTAAATAACATCCAGAACATCATCTTTGCTGTCTGCTGAACATTGTTTTATGTCTGGTTGCATTTGTCTGATTAGTTTCGATCATGAAGATTTAAGCAAATTTTGTTTTAACATTTGAATAACTTCCAAAAATGTTTTAATAATAGAAAATAAAATGTGCAGTACTAAAAAATCATGTTTCATATCCTTTCATACTTTACAAAGTTATTACCATATTTATTTTCATTTTATTCATAGGAAAGCCTGTCAGGCCAGGAACAATTCTTCTTCTTTTAGTAATGTCAACGTAGAGACCCAAGAGGAGTTACACGAAATACAATACAATAATAAAATAATTTATCAGTATCCATGCTTTTTTATTCTTGCCATGATTAAGATCTACTTAAAGATATTTTCTATACGCGCGGTAAAATAATGATATTTTAACTTCCTTTATATTTTCCCCTTTTATCATTTTGCTTTCTAAGTATTTTCTTCTCATTTATTCTTTTAACTAACCTTATCAGATAAGGAAGACAATTTTCAGATGAGAGATCTAAAGATCCATGGATTTATTTGTACATGCCTGTGAGTAACACACTGCAATCTGGAGCGGTCATTAGCTCTCTAAAGCTTTGTTTGTGTACGCTCCCCTGTGCTGCGCTTACGTCTTTTGCTCACAGATGAACACGACCACATATAGCAGCCGACATTCATCACCACCTCACGAACATCCCCATAGATCTACATCTGTCAGTGTAGGCAACAATCACCACCTTGTTGACTTGACAGATAATGGCTGTAAATGAGGGGCTTTTTTTGCAATCTTTCCTTAATGTCTTTTACACTTTTTTTTACTTTCTTCTCCAGAATGCATTGTGAGTAAAATTGATTTTTTTTCTACCAATCTCAAAATAAACTGCAGAATATCTTCCAGAGTTCTGTGTTTCTGTACTTTGAATTATGAATCCATCAATAATTTTTAAAGACTTCCGGTCCAAAGGTCTATTTAAATGCAAAGTAGTATGCTTTTGGATTAAATGCATTATAAATATTTATATTGAACAATTCTATATAACCTTCTTGTAGGTCTTTTGAAGGGTTTTTTCCTTCACTTTTCTACCATCCTTCTTTCCTTCCTTCCTTCTTTCTTGTTCACCTTTCTCATCTTTCTCTCCCCCAACCCCTTTCTTCTCAGTACAAAGTGCTGTTATGTAAAAGCTATATTCTATATTCTGCCAAGCACTCAAATCTAATTTTAGAACAACTTCTGTAGGTAATTTAAGTATAGAAGGTAGATTGAGTGTTCATTTTACTTTTGATTTATATGTGACATCTGTTCAGAACCAAACTAGCTCTCCATTCAGAAACAGAGAAAATGGGGGACATATAAGCTAAAGGCAAATAAATCTGAGAAGTGAGTTCACTCTTTTCTAATGAAGAGTCATTGTAGACTTTATAAAGTGTGTTTGACCAAAGGATATAAAAAACCTCAGTGAATAGTAGGTTTTTAAGAAATTTACTAAATGACGAATGGAGGACAATATGTCTCTTATTGACTATTGAAAATATTGACTGTATCTTCTTTTTTTAATGACCCACTGCCAGATAAAACCCCATACCTTCTGTTCAAAATAACCAAACACACTGCCAATGAGTTGATGCCAACTCATAGCAACCCCACAGGACAAGGTAGAGCCAGGACAGCCCATATTCCAAGACTGCAAATCTTTACAGGGTGAGTGGTGGCTTTTAGCTGCTGATCTTGCAGTTATCATCTCAATGTGTAACCAGCTATGCCACCAGGCTTCTTACTACCAAATCAGCAGCTGTAAAATTGCTGTTGTCAGTGGTGTTGACAGAACAGACTCATAGTGCGAGAGCAGAGAACGCTAACCTTTATTTGCTTCGCTTTGATTTTATACCTTTAGGGTAGTAGAGACACTGACTTATAGTGTTATGTTCTGGTACTTTTCCATTTTTCAACCTGACATTTAAAATCAGCGAAATGCAGATTTAACCTTCATTTCTTCCCTTGAGTCTAAGTCATTTCTATATTTCTTTAGTTATTAAATGCATTTTTACAATATGATGAAATTATACATTACATTGACTTTTAGGAACGTTTATATCATGCACTTTACAGCGTTTAATATAGAACCTCTCAGGCATGTGTACTTCTTAACAATAAATATATTTTAAACCAAAGTTGGTTAGCAGTTGACTTTTTGTTTCTTTCTTAGGAAATGAAAGGTTCTGGGGAAAAAATACTAAGCACTTTTAGCCACATGCCGTGCAGTAATCTCCTTGAAACCCCATTCTTTCTAGAGTATCTTATGGCTACTATGGAATACAAGCAAGAATAAATTCCAGCTTTGAACACATTTTTCTTGACTAGTATATTATAGAGGCATTCACTGATGCCCTTTATGTTCCTTTAGGGCCTACTATTAATATCTTATTGGCAGTATTGTTCTTTAAA
Source organism: Echinops telfairi (assembly GCF_000313985.2). Classification (NCBI taxonomy): domain Eukaryota; kingdom Metazoa; phylum Chordata; class Mammalia; order Afrosoricida; family Tenrecidae; genus Echinops; species Echinops telfairi. The sequence continues at coordinate 14,924,932 of NW_022111324.1, forward strand.
ATTGTAGTATACAGTTGGCATTCAAGTCTTTATAGAATTAAAATAAACCTATATGATTCTCTATTAACATTTTGAACAAAATGGTTAAATTATAATAACAAGTTAGAGAAGCAAATAATAGAGAACATTCTATATTTCCTGTAATTATTTCTGTTGGTATGGGACATTGTAACTTACTGAAAATGAACCTAAGTATTGAGAATCTTTTACCAGGTTTGGTTTTCCCTTGAAAATTTCCCTGGCATTTGTTTTAAATGGGATTTGACCCATATAAGCAGAAGATACTGTAGTATTACATTATTCGTTTTCAGTAATCTTCTGTAACTTTTATGTATCTAATTCTGTGTTCTAGCCCACATGTATAATAATTACACCTTTTATTAGACATCCTTAACACTTTAAAGATGTCAGCACTGTCAAGAACTGTCAAGAGAACATCTAGATTTGCTATTATCTGCAATAGATGGGAAACATCTCATTGTATAAATGAGACACATTAGACATTTGGAGCTGGGGAAAGACAAGTGACCTTTTCTTGTCATTCAGTGAATAAGTGGATTTGAACTTTAATCTCCACTGCGATTTGCCTGAAACACGAAGACAATAAATGTATTGAGAATTTCCCACAAACTTGGGATTCTCATGAAAATGCCCAAACATGTAAGGATAAATTAGAGATAGCACACGTTAGACATAATATTTTTACTCTAACGGATTTTTTACAACCCAAGTAAGAAAAACAACACAACACAAAAACAGACACCTCTGCCTGCTTTTCTTGTCTACTTTTATTTACTGTATGGTCTAGAGCTGTGCTGTATACAGTATGTATTCGTGCTATTAGTAATAGTTTTCTTTTAATCTTCTTCATATTAGTAAAGCTCATTTATGTATAGTGAAAATTTACAAATATAAAGACATTTCAAAGATAGATGATTTCTCTGAAATTGTGTAAAAAAATTTTTGTGCACAAAAATTCTTGATTGTCATTCATCCAGTTTGCTGGATGTATTAATATTACATTTATAATTAGTAGGGTTAGTATTACATTTATACTAAGGATTAGCATTACATTTATAATTGTTTCTCTACTCAGGGAAGAAAATTTGTTGGATGAACAACATTTATTTTATTTATTTTCTATCAGCAGAGTGCTTAATTATTGGGATGAATAACATTTATTATTCTAATTGCTATTGTTTACATAGCATAATTTTATTGCATGTTACAATCAATTAGCTGTCATCAATCTCATGAAGTTTTATAGGAAATACTGGGTATTTAATATTTTTGCTCTTGAACAATATCAATAATTTCATTTCCCTTCATGGAATACAGCTGTTTCCAGCTTACTCAGTGCCCTGGCAGGGCATAAAATCATCTTGAGAGAAAGCTCTAAATTATAAATAGTCTCATAATGACATTCAGCATGGTCGGTACATTTATGAAAGAATTATTAAGGAAAATGTCATTTCAACCCATTACTACAAGTATAATCTCTCACATATCTGCAGCCATCTTTTAGCACTCAGATAATATTTGCATTTTTAAGCATTTAGACAATTAGGACTATCAAATTCACAAGATAAAGGCATCCTAGAATTGTTCGATAACTTGCTTTCCTATAAATTTCCAAAACTTTTCTACCATAGACATCTTAATACTTTTTTCCCTTTGCCCTATGAAGACTGTTTGCTAAAAGACTAGAGCGTTAAGACACCAAAGTTTTGATATTGTCCAAAAAGCATGTTGGTGTTAGGTGCTGTCAAGTGGGTTCTGACTAATAGTGACCCTGTGCTCCTCAGAAAGAACACTGCCCTGTCCTGTGCCATCTTCACAGTTGGCATGTTTGAGCGCATGGTTGAAGCCACTGCGTCAGTCCATCTTGTCGCGGCTCTTCTCTTTTATTTTGCTGCTCCTCCACCTTGCCAAGCATGTTGTCCTTCTCCAAGGACTAATCTCTCCAAAGTATGAGATGAAATCTCCTATCCTCCCTTCCAAGGAGCATTCTGGTTGTACTTCTTCCAAGACAGATTTCTTTGTTCTTCTGACAGCTCATGGTACTTTCAATATTCTTTGCCAGTGCCATAATTCAAATGTATTGGATCTTCTTCAGCTTTCATTATTCACATGTCTATGAAATGACTGAAAATACCAATCATATCAAGCATTAGATGTGTTATGGTCATTAATGAAAAAAAAAATTGGGGGCCAGGATAAAGCTGAGATTGGGAGTTGTTTTTGTTGTATTAATAGAAACATATCCAAATATACAAAAACATAGCAATTGCAAATGCTTAATTACAATTAATGAAGAAACAAGCCAAAAATTTGTCTCATTGTTATCTTATTAACAATTTTACAGTATTGGGAATTTAATAAAATTCTATAAACATTGTTTTCCTAGTGTTAATTATAATTTCTTTGGTGTTAATGTGTTCTGATTTTTAAATATCCAATTAGCTCTAACATCTTATTAGGATATTTAAATACTCTAAGAATTTACTTTTAACCCAATACATTGTTTTTCTTTGAAAAAATAATGTATTTTCAAAAAATTTTTGATTTTTAAGTCATTGTAATGCTGTGAATTGCCTCTCTCTTATATGTGGCTGCTTGTATATTTGAAAATTTCAGTAACTAAAACTAGGGATAGGTAAAAGAGGATATAAATGGGAAGGAAAAGAGGATTATAGCATTTTGTAATATGAAGGAGCTTCAAAAAGGTAGTGGAAATTCTATTATCTTTTCATACAATATTTTGATAGACTTTTTGAAACCCCATTGTACAAGTCTTATGTTGTAAAGTCACTCTTATTAATATTAATCTGTATTATGGTCATTACTAAAACATCGATAGCCTGAGTGAAGCTGGCATTGGGAGATGTTAGTGTTAGCTTAACAGGAACATTTTTTTAAAAAACAGGAGCATTTAACTTCTGTGAATATATGATAGCAATACCTCAGAAATATTTCAAATGACACAATAAAATGAGTCACGTGAATTTTTTTTGTTTCCCAGCACCTATCTATTTTCTAGTTGTTTAAGTATATAATAGCATTACGAAAAAGTCTTAAATATTGTGGGATTTCCAAGATGTAACACAGAAACAGCATATGCTGTTAGAACAATGGCACTGATATTCTTGTAAGATGCAGGGTTGCTACAAACTTTCCATTTGTGAAAAAAAAGTGCACTATCTGGGAAGTGCAAAATGAGACTCAATAAGACAGAGTATGTTTGTACAGGTGAAAATTCATGCCATCTCAAGCCTTGTCTCCCAAAGCAGTAGCTTGTAAACATTGCTTTGTATTTTGCTGCTCCCCCCAAACTTCTGCCTTCCAGGCTATTCTGACTTAGAGTGGCCTGTAGACCAGAGTAGAATTGTCCCATCAGGTTTCCAAGACTATACATCTCTCAGTTAGCACCCTACCCTTAAAACACTGCACCATCAGGGCTCCCAGAAATTACTCATGATGGTGGCTGATCCTTACTGCAATCTTTTAACTGGGCTTTAAAATTACATTTCCTTTTTAATACCAAATTCATCTCAATAGGGATGTTTCTTACCCAGCTTCTCCCAGTTTAGCAACATTCATTCCTCTTTTAGGCATGTCTTATAAACAGCTCAATACGTTCATCCTTTCTTTTCTCAATTTCTGTCTCTCAAAAGTGATTTCTGAGAAAGGTTCAGGGTTTTGAGTTGTTCCCCCAAGCTATCTAATCACTTCTTGCCACTTATCTTTGAAACTGCTTGGTGAAAAACAGAGTTGTACTGCCAGATATAGGTCAATTCATTTGATTTCTCATTTTCCTCATTCTCCCATAACATGACCCAAGGAAAATGAGAGAGCATAATATTTTTAGCTCTCTTTTTAAAAGCGTTGTATTCTGGATGAATTTAAGCCCTCCCAAATTTCTGATATTTTGAGATATCCTGCTGTTTATTTTAGATTAGGTGTCAACTTTATAAAATAATTTTGTGTTTTGATATTCAGCAGGAGAGAAGCAAATCTCAGTCAACCTGTTTAGTTGGCAAATAGCATTATGTTTTTTATTATGTGCCAGGCATAGTGCTTGCTCCTGATGGTAACAGTAAGGAAAGATATTTCTCAGAAGAGTTCATAGCCTAATGAAAAAAATGGTCAAATATACCCATGCCCTCAGTGGCTAATGAATTAAATTGATAATTGTTTTAGACATTCACCATAGACCCTAAATGTTCTTTTCCTTAATATTCATATGTTCCTGGTCTGGTGGTTAAAAGTTTTCAATTTCTTTCTGTTTACTCAGTCTCTCTTTTTTTTAAATCATTTTATTGGGAAGCTTACGACGCTTCTCACAATTCAAATATATATCCATTGTGTCCAGCACATTTGCACATTTGTTGCCATCATCATTCTCAAAACATTTCCTTTCTATTTGAGCCCCTGGGATCAGCTCCTCATTTTCCCACTTCCTCCCCCCACCCCCTTCCCTCATGAACCCTTGAAAGTTTATAAATTATTATTATTTTGTCGTATCTTACTGTTTTTATCTTACACTTCCTGACATCGCCCTTCACCCACTTTTCTGTTGTCTGTCTCCCAGAGAGGAGGTTATATGTAGATCCTTGTAATTGGTTCCCCCTTTCTACCCCACCTTCGCTCCACCCTCCTGGTATTGCCACTCTCGCCACTAGTCCTGAGGGGTTTAACTGTTCTGGATTCCCTGTTTCCAGTTCCTACATGTATCAGTGTACATCCTCTAGTCTAGCCTGGATTTTAGGGTAGAATTAGGATCATGATAGTGGAGGGAGGGGGGAGAAGCATTTAAGAATTAGAGGAAAGTTGTATGTTTCATCGTTGCTACACTGCACCCTGATTAGCTCATCTCCTCCACGGGTCACTTCTTTAAGGTGATGTCCAGTTACCCACAGATGGGCTTTGGGTCCCCAATCTTCACTGCCCCTCATTCACAATGATATGTTTTTTTTTTTCCTTGGTGCCTGATACCTGATCCCTTTGACACCTCATGGTCCCACAGGCTTGTGTGCTTCTTCCATGTGGGCTTTGTTACTTCTGAGCTAGATGGCCGCTTGCTTACCTTCAAGCCTTTAAGACCCCAGATGCTTTATCTTTTGATAACCAGGCACCATCAGCTTTCTTCACCACATTTGCTTATGCACCGCTTTGTCTTCAGCAATCGTGTTGGGAAAGTGAGTATCATGGAATGCCAGTTTAATAGAACAAAGTGTTCTTGCATTGAGGCAGTACTTAAGTGGAGACCCAATGTCCATCTGCTACCTTAATACTAAACCTATAAATATATGCACATAGATCTATTTCTCCATCTTCATAAATAAATATATTTACATAGGTCCATGCCTGTATTTAGACCTCTATAAATGCCCTTTGCCTCCTAGTTCTTTCCTCTATTTCCTTTGACTTTCCTTCTGTCCCACCATCATGCTCAGCCTTCATTTGGGTTTCAGTTTCTCCTCTCGGTTACATTACCCTTGCTCAAGCCTTACCAGGCCTCTTACACCCTCCTTGCCACTGATTTTGGGTCATTTGTTCCCTTGTCCCTGGGTTTGTTAGCACCACTTCCTTTCCCCCACCTCCACCTCTTCAGTGTCCCCCTGGAACAGTCGGTCCTGTTGTTTTCTCCTCCGGATTGTTGATCCAGGTATGCTCCCTTCTTGATTCGCTCCATTTTGGGAGGTTCAGACCTCGCTGCTTCCCCCTCATGTGACCCCAGAAATGTCCTCTGTCGCAGTCTGCTTCAGTAAGGGGACAGCATGACACATACTGTTGTCGTTTGCCCTGTCCCCTCTGTGTCCTGTTAGCTCCCCGCGGGGAAGTCATCCTCCAAGCCTGGTGTGCCCTTGTGGGGCCCAGTCCGGCTCTCTTTCTCTTCCTCCCTCCTGGCCTGCCTCCGTGTTGTTTATTCAGTCTCTTTCATCATGTTTTAATGTGAACTGGACTAATACATACAGCATACTTAATTGTATAACAATGTATAAAGCCAATGTCTGTTTATAAAGCATTATGAGATCGTCAGAGGGAACGTACTGGTCCAACAGAAATAGTGTTCTTTCAACAAGCATGTATTGTGTATCTCACTATTCTTTTGCCCCAATCAGGGATACAAAGATAACAAGACAATTTTCTAGGTTGACGGACAGGTAATTTTGGGTATGGGTTGGAATTCAATGTATGGGGAAGGGTGTAACAATCAAGAAATCTTTACTACTTTTACTTTAAGAACAAAGATATGCCTAAATGAGCATCTTTGATGATTAACTACATTCTGTCTTATAACTCTGGATCCATCTGTTTCATATGATTTGTAATTGGATATACTCCTGAATCTTTGTGGGCCATATAAACTCAACATTAAGTTAGTTTCTTATCAGCTGTGTATTTTTCAGTATTGCCTTTCCCTTGAATTTGTATTGGCAGACTATAATCAATTCTCAAGTTGTGAAGGAGATTTAGTCCTAATTGTGTCTTTAAGAATTCATAGGATGTGCATTTGGTTCTAATTTAAACTTCCATTAGTGTCCAAAGGAGCCCTAGTGGCACTGTCAGGTAATCATTGAGCTGCTAATCCTAGGTGGGTAGTTCAAATCTACCAGTTGTTCCACAAGAGAGAGATGAGGCTATCTGCTCTGGTAAAGATGTACAGCCTCAAAAGCCCTATACAAGGTCACTTGAAGTCAGAATGGACTCAGTGGCAGTGCCTGGGTTTTAGTGAGCCAGCATCAACTGGAGGGCAGAAGGTTAATGCAAGAAAAGGGTCTTTGTTTTCTCAATGATTTAAAAGCTCCAAGTGAAGATAATAATTATAATAAAGAATTGTTGTGAGTTTGACTTCAGAGTCAGGGCAAATTTACGGAGCCTTAAAGGGCAAGCAGAGGTTGTCCATAAGCAGGCAGTTCTTACCAGGGATGGCCAGTGTTCATTCGTCATTATTGAAAACAAGGATGTACACGTGACCTCCTCCCTGGAGGACGGACAACAGAAAAGTGGGTGAAGGGAGATGTTGGACAGTGTAAGACATGACAAAATACTAATTTATAAATTACCAAGGGTTCATGAGGGAGAAGAGGGTGGGGGGGGGAAATGAGCTGATGCCAAGGGCTTAAGTGGAGAGCAAGTGTTTTGAGAATGATGCACACGAATGTACAAATGTGCTTTACCCAATTGATGTATGTATGGATTGTGATAAGAGTTGTATGAGCTCTCAATACAATGATTTTTAAAAAAAGGAAAAACATCTTTTGAATATCAAATATTTGTTGTGGTTTTCAGCTTTGACTAATAGACACAACATTTAACTGAAGGAAGGAAGTCCTCTAAGCTCCCCTTCCACCAGTGTTATCAATATTATTTAAATGCCATCTAAGTGCTTGGAGGTATAAAATGAAATAGAAATACTTTATACTTCTCATCCTCATACTCAAATCTAATTGATTCAACCTATAAAATGAAATATATATATATATATTTACCATATTAATCTAAGGTTTGATATCTTTTGGAAGCTAAACTGGTGCTCGCAGTGTGAATGTGGTTCTTATAACTGCACACAGGTTTTTTTTTTAGTTTACCGTGTTTGCGAGGCCATGTGCCCTGGAGGACTCAGTTTTTCCAACACTCTTTTGTAACCCACTAGAAAAACTCGTTCTTATGAAAGGGACTCAAATCATGTTATTTTACAATGTACTCTGAATTTGGGTAATGAAAAAGAAGTCTGAGGGGGCAAGGTCAGGCTTGTAAATTGGCTAGGAAAAGATTTCCCAATAAAGTTCTTATAGGATAGTCCCTGCTGCCCTTGAAGAATGAGCAAGTACATAGTCTTGCTGGGGAAAAAAAATCTTTGGTGCTACTTGCATGACTTTTTTTTCTCAATAATGCAGTTTTCCATGTCTTAAAAACTTCCCTTTCATAAGCACTCATGATTTTCTTGTGTCCTTGTAGAAAATCTGTGAAGTTTACCCCTTCAGAGTCCCTAAAAAATAGGCACCATAGCCTTTGGAACTGATTTCTCTGCCTTGAAAGCCACTGATTTGACTGGATGCTTTTTGAAGGCCCTCTAAGGAGATTAAAACAAGTGTATTACTGAGATAAATTGTCTGTATTCTTCTACTATTTACAGAGAGATATTTAAACACATTTTATTTGGGATAAACCATGCGTCTACGAACTGGAACACTAGCAACAATAGTTTTTACTTACCATGTTGTATCACATAGATAGCAGAAATAAGGACTGGTAAAAAACTAATCATAGATGGATTATGTGGTAATTAATTGCCATATTGTTAAATATACTAATCAAATTAATTATCAAATGATTCACTTTTGTTTTGCAGGCAGGGTCTAAGCATTTAATGCAATTATGTAATATTATATTAGTATCTTCCAGTGGTGATTTTGTATGCTTGCATTCTTTCTGTAAATAAATAGGGAAATATATATCTTATTTTTAGATGTAAGTAAGCATGGATTAAGGATAAGGATAAAGCAAGAAATTGTAAATTATCCATGTAAATGTCAATAACAACTCTTCATTTTAAACAAAAGGTGATAGTATCATATTTGGCCCTGCATCAGCACCAACCATCTCCTTTACCAGATGATTGGGAAAGAGTAAGGACATTTGTTTTCTTATGACATTCTCTTTCTATAGAATTATCAAGATCTCTGGTATGTATAAAAGCCCCTATGGGACATTGATTAAACACTCAGCTGTTAATCAAAAGGTGGATAATTTAAATACAGCAATGACTCTGAGGAAGAAAAGACTTGACAATCTATCACCATAAAGATTTCCATCCTAGGAAACCCTATGCAGAAATTCTACTCTGGCTTAGACAGTGACTGTGACTGTAGCAAACAACGATGATGACAACAACAACGTAATATGTACATCTCACTACCATTGAGTTAATACTGGCTCATAGTGACCTGGCTGCAAGCCAGGGTGAAACTTCCCCTGGGAGTTTGAGATGGGAGTAGACAGCTTGAAAATAGACCTACTCATCATTTACCAATTATCTTATGATCAGACATATCCCATTTATTAAAAATTTGAAAAAAAACCTTCAAGTGGTACTTTCAATGGCCAGGGTACTGCCTGAGGTGCCCCCTGAAGGACTAACCTGAAGGCTTTATGGAAGACGTTGGTGACAACGGGGCCACAAGAGAGACAGAATCTGACTCTGGAAATGCTTTCCACCTTTTGTCTGTGATGTGTTATTCCTGCCATAGCACCATATAACACCAATTTAGCATAATGACCTGATCTTCAGAATTGAATCATGGCAAAAAGTAAAGAGTTAGTATAAACCAATGGTTTGGGGGAAAATGGACTAAAAAGGAAGTAGACGGATATTATAAGTAAAACAGAAAGGTGTGGAGAGACTCTCGTCAGTCTGTGAATGCTTCAAAAAAAATTGTGGGAAAATTCCATTATCTTTTAATTCAATTTTTCCATTAAATTTTTGAAGCTTTCCTTATCACGGCAATATTGGCCATTTATTAGCAAGAAACATATGCACCTAAGATGGATCTTGGTTTTCTAAAGCATTCTAGACTCCCCGCTCCCACCCCAGGATAGCCATCGCTGGGGAAACAAATTAAGCTTCTTTCAACTTTAACTCCTTCAAGTCCTTATCATTTCCTGTAGCACCTTCATGAATTTTCCTCTCATAATCTCATTGTATCACTTCATGTACTTTAACTGTATGCAGGCTGACCTATTTTAGTTCATTCTCTACTTGACTGAGATGTCTATCAGAGCAGGGGCCTAGGACCTCTCACAATACTTAGCCGGCTGAAGACTTTCAGTAAATGTTTAATTGAATTCTAATTTTATGAATCTTGGCAGAGTACTTTGGCAGTGGGTAGATATTTTCTACTTTTAGTGCATTCTAGAACAGAGTGGTGAAAATGGGAAGTATGAAGCAAGTTAGAAGACTCTTCTGAAATTTTTTTCTCTCTCTTTCTAAATTTGGTCTCTGGAGATAACTCATAAGGCCAAGAGCATGAGTATTTCAAGTTTGCTTTTGAAAACTGAGTCATAGATGTTGCATTTCAAGCCAAGTGGAGGTTTGATTATTCTACACTTTCTGGCTTTTAAAAATTCCAGTTGCTATAACAACTTTGATATTTCTTTATTATTTTTAGCACTTCAGTTGCCATAACAATATCTTTAAAAAATAACAATTTCCTTTTTTAAGGGAAAAAATCCATTTCAATTAAAATTGAATTTGAATCAACTTTTTTTTCTTATAATATGAACCTGTAATTTAAAGTATGGTCCTATTCTGTTTTCATGCCATTTTAACACACTGTTTGCAAGAGACGTTTGAAAGTTGCATTTCTCTTCTATGGTTTACTGTACAAACGCGTTGAAGGGAGATAATTATTTTGAACCCTTTCCATGAGAAAATATTTATTTTTCAAATGATGCTATTAAACATTTTAATTTTTAGAGTTTCTCCATTCCATAAAGTAAGTAAAGAACATTAATGATGCATAGATGTTAGTCATGGGAGATGTAAGAAAACTCAGAAATACCTATTTTCTATGTCATTTTCAAGTGCATAAAAAAAAGTTACCACATTGAAATAGTGTTTACCTCAGTTATCTAGCAGTAATTAACAGCTTGGGTCCAATTCATGACACTTCAGTCTTGGAGATGTTCTTTTATTTACTCTTCGAGATAAAGTTTTATAAGCTTAATTCCTGATATTTAGAAAAGTGAAGGAGTCCTATTTCTATGTGTATTATGCAAACAGAGTCCGGGGACATATAGAGTGCTCTTTATGCTTTCCTCCATGGCTAGAGCAAACTAGAGGGCCCTGGTGGCATAATGATTCCGTTTTGGGGTGCCAACTGAAAGATTAGCTGTTTAAGGCCACCAGCTACTCAGTGGTAGAAAAATGAGGCAGTCTGTTTCTATAAAGATTTACAGCTTTGGAAACCCTGTATAGCAGTTCTGCATTGTCCTATAGAGCAGAATCAACTCAACAGCAGTAGGGTTTTTGAGTATAACTTTCAGAATTTAAGCAAGTCTCTGTTTCTATCTGTTTATAAATGTACATTGAATCCAGCAGCTACTTAAGGTTTGACTGTATCAGATTAGTTCTAATTGATGTAAACTACAGTGATACTAGTTTATAAGCAAATCTTAAATTTGGTTTGGAACTCTTGGTTAAAGGAGACAGAGAATTTAATAATATATTTTTATAGATATTTAGATGGAAATGGGAATAAAATTTTTTAAATTGGAAAAAATATGTTAAAATGTCTTTCATATATTGGGAAAAATGTCTTCTGTTATATGGGAAGTACAGTATTCATGCAAGTAAAATTTTCACATAATTAAAGCTTGGTAATTTAAAAAGTTTTATTGGCATATACCTCACATATCATATTATTTAATCATTCAGTCATAGAAAGAAGATATGAGCTGTTATCACCACAATTAATTTCAGAAAATTTTCTTTTCTTTTTTTTTTTTTTTTAACATTTTATTAGGGGCTCATACAACTGTTATCCCAATCCATACACACATCAATTGTGTATAGCGTATTTGTACATCATTTCTCAAAACATTTTCTCTCCATTTAAACCCCCGACATTAGGTCCTCATTTTTCCCCTCCCTCCCCGCTCCCC
>NW_022111324.1:14944799-14956278 GCF_000313985.2 Echinops telfairi
CTGCGGGTGAACAGAGAGCAGAGATGCAACCCAAAGCCCAAGACCAACTGAATCCGGCTCCCGCCTGTGGAGCCCCAAGGGTCCAGTTCCTACCCTGAGGCTGGCGCGGGTAAACTGTGGCTGTGTTGGAACCAAACCCCACTACGGGCTCCAAATGGTCCCGACTCCGGCAGCAACAGTGGCTGGGCCAAGGTCAAGCCCCGGCTGGTTTTCCCGCTCCAGCAGCGACAGTAGTTTGGCCAAGGTCAGGCCCCAGCTGGCTTCCACTGAGGTAAGCCAAAAGCCCCAAGCCCCTCAAAACCCCGTGGGTCTGTGCCTACTTATCTTTATGATGCTCCTCCTGTGTTCTAGTTGTGTTAAAGTTCCCTCTAAGCAGCTCTCCTGGGCTGGATTCTGCGGAGTCCCTCTGGTACGTGTTCAGAAAATTTTCTTATATGCATTGTTAGTGCCCCTTTCCTACATTCTTCCCTGCATGTCCCTAGGCAATTATCAATCTAGTTATTGTCTCAGAACTTTTTATCTTGGACTTCATATACAGAAAATTGTGCAAGACACAAATAGGAAGCAAACATAGAAAAACCCAACAACTATAGCTAATCAAAACATAGAAAAGCCTCAATCCAAAAGAAAGAAAATATTGAAAACAAACCATTTTAAAACTGGTCACAAGGAAATCAGATGATAAGGTATTACATTTTAACTTAACTACATCTGCCATAATCAGCTTTATAATGCTATCTGGTAGCAAGGTTATTAACAGCCTCTACTATGAGCAGAGGGGATTTACCAGAGGCTTAATCCATGAGGGCCTTTTGGAAATGGATTTTGGGCTTGCATTGTCATCCATAGCCTTCTACAAACCAGGTGTTTACAATTTAAGCTCTGTTACCATTCTTTCCTTCAGATTTGGATTTTAAAAAAAAATCATGTCCGTTCCAAAGAAAGGCAACCCAAAAGAATGTGAAATATCATTAATATAGCACACAAGTACTTTAGAGTCCTCATTTGATGGTCATATATAGAAATGGAGCCCATGATACATGCAAATATTATCACAGCTCTACTATTTTCTTGAGATTTATGTATGTGTGGACAAACTGACATCTTAATGAGTTTTGACATGAAGACATATATGTATAAATGTAACCTCTTGTATCTATCAAAATGCAGAACATCTCTATTATCTCAGAAAGTTATAAATCTTTCCAGCCAATTCTTTTTTTATTATTATTATTAAAAGATTATTTTATTCGGGACGCTTACAACTCTTGTCACAATCCATACATCGCTTGCATTAGGCAGATTTGTACATATGTTGCCTTCATTCTTTTCTAGACATTTACTTTCTATCGAACCCTTGGTATCAGCTCCTCTCCCCACCTTTCTTTCCCCCACCCTCATAACCCCTTGATAGATTGTACATTGTTATTATTTTCATATCTCACACTGACCGCTTTCTCCCTTCCCCCATGTTTTCTGTTGTTCTTCCCCCTGGAGAAGGATGTATGGTTATGTGTTGATCATTGTGATCGGTTTCCCCATTCTCCCTTCCTGTCCCCATCTTACCCCTACCCTACTGGTATCACTATTCCCACTTCTGTTCCTGGATTCTGTGTGTCTTGAGTTCCCATCTCTTATCTGTGTCTGTGTACATGTTCCAGTCTAGTCTGAATTGAGAAGCAGCACTGGGCTCGTGTTAGTGGGGGATGAGGAAGCCTCAAGGAACCCCAGAGGAATATAGTGTGTTTCATTGATTCTTTACTGTACCCTGGTGATTCATCCCTTCCCTGTGGCCCCACTGTGGGGGGATTGTTCCATTGTCTGTAGATGGGCTTTGGATCTCTGCTCCAGCCCCCTCGTTCTCAACAATATGTTTTGTTTGTTTGTTATGTGTCTGCTGATGCCTATTGCCCGGTCCCTATGACTCCTCATAATTGCACCGGTGGTGTGCTTCTTTCATGTGGACTTGTTACTTCTCTGCTGAATGGCGGCTTGTGTAACTTCCAGCCTTTAAGACCCCAGATGCCATTATCCTTTAATAGCCAGGCACCATCCGCCTTGTTCTCCACATTTGCTTATGCACCTATTTTGTCTTCAGTGATTGTGTCGGGAGGGTGAACATCTCAGACTGCCAATTTGTTAGAACAAAGTGTTCTTGTATTGAGGGTGGGTATGAGCAGAGGCCTGAAGCTGGTCACCTACCTCAGTGTATTGCCCTATAAAAAATGTATATAGGCCAAGACCTCTATTTTTGTGGATTAATGTATTTACATATGTACACTGCTATGTTTATACCTCTATCCATTGCTTTGCTTCCTCTGTTTCCTCTACCTTTCTCCTGCCCCACCGTCACTTTCTCCCTTTTTCTGCTTCTTGGTACCTCCTCTTAGCTAGTTTGCTGTTGCTCTGAACCCCCCCACCCAGCCCCTGGATCCATATCTCCTCCTTGTTATTGACTCTAATACACTAATTGTTCCCCTGTCTATGGCACTACCTGCTCACTGCCCCTCCCCCCACCGCCCTCATCCCTCAGGTCTCCCGGGAGACCTCATTCCTCAGGTCTCCTACTACTTTCTCCTAGAGGGCATGCAACCCATGCCTACCTGATATAGGTAGGCACACCGACTATGACATAGCCCAAACTGATTAAAAAAAATAAAAGATTTAAAAGAGAAAAGGAGAAGAAACAAGAAGAGAAAGAAAAGGGAGGAGAAAAAAATAGAGAAGACATATACAAAAATCTCATGTCTGTTCACTGGCCTACATGACTGCCCAGGAGCTGCCCTTCCCAGCCTGGAGTCCCTTTTTGGGGGCTCCTCAGGGCTTCATAGCTTTTCTTTGCTTCAGCTGCTGGTCTGGTACGTTCCCTTCTTGGTTCGCTCTTCTGTGGGGGGTTCAGATTGGACTACCTTCCCACAATGTGATCCCAGAAATGTCCTCTGTCACAGTCTGCTCCAGTAAGGGGGCAAGGTGACAGGAGCTATTGTCTGTTGCCCAGTCCCTCTGTTTCCCATTAGCTCCCTGCAGGGACATCATCCTCTGGGCCTGGTGTGCCAGTATGGGGTCCAGTCCAGCTCTCTTTCTCTTCCTTCCTCCCAGTCTGCTTCCGTGTGGGTGTGGCATCTTGGCCCCTCTCCCCAACCTGTAGGTTTAGTGTTGTTCTCTGTCACACCTATTTCTAGGGAGGGGTACAGCCAATTCTTGAATATGTGTATACATGTGTACTTACATACACATACACAGGCTCTGAGGCAACTACTTATTTGATTTAAGCAAAAATTAGTTGAGCTTGTTCTAAAACTTCATATATGTAAATATAATCACAATCTGTGCTGTTTAGTGCATGGCTTCATTCCCTAAGCATGAAATTTTTTTGGTTCATCCATGTTGTATGTAGCTTGGTTTTGTTACTTTTATTTCTGACTAGAATTCCAGTGTATGTCTTTCTGCAATTTGTCCATTTTCCTGTTGATGGATATTTGAATTGTTTTCACTGTCAGCCTATTTGAAAAACAGCTGCTACAAACATTTAATGTAGAAATGTGTTTTCCTGTCTCTTAGATGGAATTTATGGGTCATAGAATAAATAGACTTGATTAAATGCTATATGAAACAACTGAACTATTTTTCAAACTTTTCAAAGTTGGTCCATTTTATACTGCCATCAGCCGTTTATGAGTTTCCATTTGGTCTTTGTCCTTATCAGCATTTTGTTATGTCAGCATTTTACTTTAAGTCATTTTTAGTTGGTCTATGGGGCCATTGGTGATTTACTGGTAGAAATCTCACTTCCCATTAGGAGTCCTGGGTTTGTTTCCCTACCAGTACACCTTATGCTTAGCCACTACCCACCTGTCAGTGGAGGTTTCTGGGTTAATATGGTGCTGTATGGGTTGTAGCAAAACTTCCAAACTAAGCTAGATCAGAAGAAATGCCTGAAGATCTACTTCTGAAAATCAACACAAGAAAGCCTTGTGAATCACCATGGTCTGCTCCTGATCTGATCATCAGGATAGTGCAGAATTGGACAGAATTCCACCCTGTTGTACTTGGGGTCTGTGTATGTTAAGGGCTTGACAGCAGTTAACAACATTTGGTGTGTATATATATAGTGGTGGACAGTCTGAAAGAAGGTGTCCTTTTAGTTTGTGAGCTCTAACCCACCTCTAGGGTCAGAGAGTATATTGTTTAGGTGGCTGGTGATAAAGGTGGAGCTCTGGGAAGGTAAGGAATTCACAATAGTAAGGAAATTGGAATTGACTCACTTTGTTCCTTGTTTCATGCAATAATTCTGTTTTCCTTTTCACATGTCTTTTATTTCTTTTTCTTGCCTAATGCATTGTCTAAAACCTTTACAATACACATAGAGAGCAGGCATCTTTTCTCTTGTTTTCTGTTTTCCGGGGAAGCAACTTTCATCATTAAATTTTAGCTAAAAATAAATAAATTTATATTAGCTTTTCACAAATTTATTTTTGTCGGGCTGAAGAAATTTTTCTTTAGTGTTATTAACCTTTGTTAGGAATTCTTAAGCTAATAATTTATCTCCTGGTAAAATGAAGTTAATAGCATTCACTTATTTTCTGTCCTTACCTTTCTCTTACCTACTGTCATCCAGTTGATTCTGACTCACAGAAATCCTATGGGACATGGAATTGCTCCCTAGGTTCCACTGGATAAGCAACTGCAAGGTCAGTAGTTAAACTTGCCATTCACTCCAGGGCACAAAACAAAATGAGGTTATCTGCTCCTGTGAAGATGGACAGCCTTGGAAACCCTATGTATGGTCTCTTTTAGTCCTACTGGGGTTTATTCTGTTGTGGACACATACTCTGAGGCACTAAAGAACAAAGCAGGCATCTATGGGTGTAGGAGAGGAACCATTTTAGATAAATCCTAAATAACATAGATACAAAACAAAACAACTCACTGCCGTTGAGTTGGTGCTGATTCTCATTGACCCTATTGGATATGGTAGACTGCTCCTGTGCGTTTCTGAGACTTTAACTCTTTACAGGAGTAGAAAACCCCATCTTTCTTCCATAGAGCGGCTAGTGATTTCAAATTGTGGATCTTCTGGTTAGCAGCTCAATATGTAACCACTACACCACCAGAGCTCTTTATATAATACATAGATTGCTCCTTAAATATCATAACATAATCAATAACATAAATTAAAGCATATAAGGGCCCCAAATACTGAGAATCTCAAGGGCCCCCTCTTCTGCTTACTCATCAATTCTAATGAGAAATGTGACTCTGTGTGTGTGTGTGTGTGTGTGTGTGTGAGAGAGAGAGAGAGAGAGAGAGACAGGGATCTATGATGTAACTTCTTTTTAAATACTATTATAATATTAGTAATTGATGGCAAAAGTGAAGTATGCTATTTTAGTGGAATGAGATGATCTTAATTATAGGTTTTCTAATGGATGTAGAGCTCAAAGATTTTTATTATATACTCTGTCATATATGTATTAGTCCGGGTTGACTAGAGAAACATATTCATAGACACTCATGTGGATAAGAAAGAGCTTTATATAAAAGTGCAATTGTATATTGAGAAAACACCCCAGCCCTGTTCCGATCAAGTTCATAAGTCTGCTGTTAGCACATATTCCAATACCAGTCTATAAATTCCTCTTAAGACTCACACAACACATGCAATGATGCCATTTGCAGGAAGATCACAGGCCACTGGGTGGAAAGTCTTGTGGATCCAGTGGCGGTAGAAGCATCTCAGTCTTGGCAGGTTCTCCGTGGCTCCACCAGCTCCAGGGCAATAGCTCCATCATCGTAGCCCCAAAGTGTGGATCTGGCCACCAGTGAGCTATTTATCACTGTAGTGCCACCAAATGAAGTCATCAAACTGTGACCTTATTGGCAGGCTAAACCCCACCCCTTCACGCTAAAGTCTCAAGTTGGCACCAGATTATATAACTACCACAATTTCTATTTCCTACAAAAGAATATTCCCCAATGTTTACAACAAAGAAAATGAGTCAGTCAACTTAGTTGTTTCAAGTATTAATGTAAAATTCTGTTGTTCTCCCACAATAAAAGATTCGCTTTCACCAATTTTGCTTTAAATTGCTCATATTTCAGTCTTTATGCTTGTTTCATAATAAATACTATCATTATAAGTGAACAAATAAAATATGTTATAAAAGAAAATTTTCAGAAAACAAGTAATACAATAAATTACTATATTTTATTTTTAGACAGATCTTTCATCTCTAACATATTATAATTAAAAGACATTCCTCTCTATTTTTTGCTCTTACAAATTCTTCAATGATTTCATCACTATTAAGCTGCTGCACATTACCTACTTCCATACATAATAAGGATAATGAATTAAGTCTGGCTCTTTTATTGAAATCATTTTATTGGGGACTCGTACAATTCTTATCATAATCCATACATACATCCATTGTGTCAAGCACATTTGTATATTTGTTGCCATCATCATTCTCAAAACATTTGCTTTCCACTTGAGCCCTTAATATCAGCTCCTCATTTTTCCTCTCCCTCCCTGCTCCCCACTCCCTCATGGACCCATGATAATTTATAAATTATTTTTATTTTGTCATATCTTATACTTTGCGATGTCTCCCTTCACCCACTTTTCTGTTGTCCATCCTCCAGGTGGGAGCTTATATGTAGATCCTTGTAATTGGTTCCCCCTTTCCACTTCACCTTCCCTTGACCCTCCAGGTATCACCACTCTCACCACTGGTCCTAAAGGGGTCATCTGTCCTGGATTCCCTGTGTTTCCAGTTCCTAGCTGTACCAGTGTACATCCTCTGGTCTAGTCAGATTTGTAAGGTAGAACTGGATTCATGATAGTGGGGGGAGGAAGCATTTAAGAAGTAGAGGAAAGTTGTATGTTTCATCGTTGCTACCCTGCAACCTGACTGGCTCGTCTCCTCCTGGTGACCCTTCAGTAAGGGGGTGTCCAGTTGCCCACAGATGGGCTTTGGGTCTCCACTCTGCACTCATCCTCATTTACAATGATATGATTTTTTATTCTTTGATGCCTGATACCTGATCCCTTCGACACCTGGTGGTCACACAGGCTGGTGTGCTTCTTCCATGTGGGCTTTGTTGCTTCTGAGTTGTTTACCTTCAAGTCTTTAAGACCCTAGATGGTATATCTTTTGATAGCCGGGCACCATCAGCTTTCTTCACCACATTTGCTTATGGACACATTTGTCTTCAGTGATCATATCGGAGAGATGGGAACCCAGTGATATTATTTTTTGTTCTTTGATGTGAATTAAGTCTGTTTTGAATTGTTGCTGAACTGAGTGCTTTTGAGTCACTTTAGGGATGAAAATTAGTGCTCTGTTATGCAGTTTGAGATCATTAAAGCTGGGAATATACATAAAGCAATGTCAACACTGGGAAATGTGCCTTGTATTTTATCATCTATTTTGGAGTTATGCATGCCTACCCACTGCCATCCAGTTGTTTCCAACTCATAGAGATCCAATGCCAGTTTTCAAGGACTGTAAATCTTTATGGTAGCAAACAGCCTCAAATTTCTCTAAGGGAGACTTTGGCAGGTCTGAACTAACCTTAGAGTTATCAGCCCAAGCTTACTCCACACTGCCACTAGGATCCTGTTTACATGCCCCTCACTCTCTCACTCACTGCCACCCAGAAGAAACTGACTCATAAAGACCCTGTAGGTCAGTGGCTTTCAACCTGTTGGTCATGACTCCATAGGGGGCTGAAGGGCCCTTTCACAGGGGTCGTCTGATTCATAACAGTAGCACACTTGCAGTTATGAAGTTGCAACGAAAATAATTTTATGGTTGGGGGGTCACCACAACATGAGGAACTATAATAAAGGGTTGTGGCATTAGGAAGGTTGAGAACCTTTGATTTTCTGAGACTAACTCTTTAAGGGAGTTTTCCCCATCTTTTCCCCACAGAGCAGCTTGTGATATCAAACTGCTGACCTTGCATTTAGTAGCTGATGCATAAGCACTACACCACTAGGGCTTGTCTTTCCTGAATCTTAAGCTTTGTATTTAAGTCATGGAGATATATCTGCACAAATTTCTTAGTTATCTTCCCATATTTATCAGGGATAGTCACTTTGTTAAGAAGGAAAATCTTTTTGAAAGAACTTAACAGACTTTTACCCTTCTTTTCTGCTCCTTTCAAGATTTACAACCTCATAAATCCTAGATAGAGTCACTATGAATCAGAATCAACTCAATGCAAGATTTCAGTGTGTCCTTAATGATGTAGTATGTGGTTACACTCAATTAATCTCTGGTACTCAGTACTTCCGCAGCACTTGGTTATTTCAATGCTGCTATGACAACAAACTGCTTGATAATAATATATGGCAGTATCTGTTTTGTTGTGTTTGTAAAACCTTAAACATTTTTCTCTTAAATTTGTAAATATCTTGCCAAAGGCTATTAGAGATCTCTGCATGTCTCTATCTTTTCTTCTGAATCTTGGAGATCTTTACTGGACAAATAAAAGTTCTGAAATATTATTCCATATAGTCAATATAAATACACACGCTAGTGTTTGTATTTTGTTGGTAATTCTATGTCTCTATAGGTATCTCCTTTTAGCAATATTTTCTAAGGTGTCTAGAATCTTAGTGTAAGATTCTAGGACTGAACCACATAAAAATGGTATATATGTTTCACTTTAAAATATGTGGTTGCATGCCTTTAAAAAGCCTGGGTAGCTTGGCAGCATTGTCATAGAACCAACTTCAGTTATGTTGTGGGGGACCAGTTACTACAACTGAATGGGACCAAGGGGGTGGTTGTGTAATTGAAGGGTAAGTTAAAGAGACATCAGACAAGATAAAGCGTGCGAGAACTCACCTCTACCATGACTTCAGGAACTAGGTCCGCGCAGAGAGAAAGATTGTATTCTCATCATCATTTTATGAGATTGACGCACTGCCTACTGCGCTGAGGAGGCACCTGCACTCATCATCATTTTATATACTCTTGGGCATGCATGCCCCAGTAAGCACATAGGTGACAGAAAGGGCTTGTACAAGAGGCATACACATAACGTGAGGGCGACAAGCCAGGGAATACACACAATAGGAAGGGAGGCACTGCAGTGATTATACACAAAATGATGCTAGCTTGCCTAGGACAATGACACTGGAAGAGGAGAAAAAAGTTGAAGTAGCATAAGATTTTCGAATGTTTACACCTTCCGGCATCTATTTTAATATATTAAAACAACAACTTTTACTTTTTTTAATAATATTGTATTGCTTATGTCACTCTTTGATAGTCATTACGTACTATTGCTGTGTGCTATTGAGTACCACTTACAACAACTCTTAAAAGACACAGTAGAACTGCCCTATAAGGTTCCCAAGGCTATAATCTTTCTTCTATTACTTTGTTAAAGCTGTTTTACTGGAATATAATTCACACAC
Organism: Echinops telfairi; assembly: GCF_000313985.2. NCBI lineage: Eukaryota > Metazoa > Chordata > Mammalia > Afrosoricida > Tenrecidae > Echinops > Echinops telfairi. The sequence goes on from NW_022111324.1 coordinate 14,954,233, forward strand.
CATATAAATCAGTGGTTTAACTATATTAAAAAGTTGAGCAATCATCACCATGATCAATTTTAGAACATTTTCTTCGTCTTTGTGTCCATTATTATTAGCTACCTATTACCTCCAACTTCCTGTGCCATAACCTTAAGGAACTATTGCTCTGGTTTATATATATATATATTGTTGCCTGAGGCAACATCAACTTCATAGCAGTGCGATTGTTTTTGGTTTGGTATTTTATATAAAGAAAAACATACAAAACTTCCAACAATAACAACAAATTAAAACACAGACAACTTCAATCCAAAAGAAAGAAAAAGATAATAGATACTGCAATCAATAAATAATGGGTCAAAAGGGAAATGGGTTTAGAGCTTTTACTGTCTGTCATCTATCACTTCTGCAAACTAGATCCTTGAAATTAAACTCAGATACAATTTTCTCCTCTTATCTTGGATTTTATTATTTGTAATCCTGAGATCACATGGGCTGGTGTATTCCTTCTTTGTGAATTTAGGTGGTACCTCAATTAGATAGCTGCTTATTTTAAAACAAGGACTTTAATTTTTATAGGAGTTGATTGTCACTATTTTCTCCCATGGAATGGTTGATAGGTTTAAACTAATAGCCTTTCTATTGGCACTTCAGTACTTAATCATCAGAATTTTTTTCATTATCTACTATTTATTCTATTTACCCACAATGAATAGTGTCTTTCTCTTGCTTTGCTCTCTAGTTCCCATGGTTGTGGGTGCATGGATATTAAATAATGAAATACAAATATATAAAGGAATATATGGAATACATCTAAGTTATGAATTTAAAATCCAATTATAAATTTAAAATTATATATGTAAATTGCCTGTAGTGCATTTTAATTATCCCATAAAATTATGTAGATTTAAATGTTAGAAGTCAATTCTTTTTTGCCCAACATTTTATTGGCATATAATTCACATATCATAGAATTCAATAGTTCAGTCACTTCAAGAAGAGTTGTGTAGTCATCATCACGCTCAGTCTAGAACATTTCCTTGATCCTTGTACTTATCATTGCCAGATTCCCCACGCCCCCTCCCCAGCACCTTTCTTGCCATACTCCAAAGGACCCATTATCGAGTTACTGTCTGTATATTTATGTATCCTGGGAAAAATAATTTCTAAATAATCCCACTTAAAAATAATAAAGAATTACAAATAATGATTCTTCTTGAACATTTCCTGACTAATACCAGGGGAATTAGTGGAAGAGAACAAGTTGTTAATAATGATAGTAGTAAGAATGGTATTAATAAACTACTTTGGGGTAACCTAAATTGAATAGAGAATTACATATACTATAAAAGTAGATAATGATTTCTAGAATTAGTTTTATAAATATATGTCTTTTATTATTGGAACTTCACAGTATAAATTAGTTTTTAATATACACAGATCAGGAGAAATTATGAGAAAAGAAGAAAAGTGAGAGGCTAGTAGAAAAAGTCACAAAAAAATAAATTGCCTTGTTAGAACTATTAAAGGTTTTTTATTACTATTGGTGAGAATAAAAGTGGCTTATTTTCTATTGTTGGAAGCATATACAAGTTTGGATTATCTCTACTATTTTTAGATTCAAATTCCTTCTTTTAAATTTTTTTTAATAATAGGGTCATATTAAAGCAATCCATGGTGTGATTTCTCTGTCTTTTTAAAAAATTTATTTTATTTTATTTTTGGTGTGATTTCTCTTAATGAGATTTTTTTGGTGTCTTCTAATTTGAGAAATGCTACAATTCAAACCTATTTAAAAATATGTTAAGCCTATACTTTTTAAATGATTTGTTTAAGTTTTGGTGAAGTACAGTTGCTGTAGTTAGTAAATAGTACTTTTTAATTTTTCAGTAGTTTTGTAGTATAGCTTACTATTTATTTTGTGTCTTTATGAAATATAGGACCTGTCTATTTTGCTAATTTCAAATGTAAATTTATTTTGAGTATTTATTATCAATGTGTAAGAGAACTTTATATCCGACATTATTTTATTTTATATTTTAACGTTTGTGTGGTATGCACACA
>NW_022111324.1:14956378-15056841 GCF_000313985.2 Echinops telfairi
ATAAATTATTTTGAAAAAATACAATCACCCTTCTATATTTCACCCAAACCCCCGAAGAGCTTATCAAAAACCATGGTTTTCTGAAAGGCAGTTCCACATGGAGGAAAGAATAGGACTTTCTATTTTTTTAGAAATACTTTTTATGAAATCCAAAATATTTCTTCTTAGACATTTCCAGAGTGGCAGCCAACAATGGAAAGGACAGGAAGGTGTTCATCACTAAGGGGAAGAATGAGAATTTTGACCTGTTTGAAGCCTAGTTCTACAACTCTGTAACTATAGGCAAGTTATCATTACTGCCCCTAGTGTGTTCACTTTTCTGACTAGTAAGGTTCTAATGATGATTCTTAGTTCATAGAGACTAAAGGTTTTATAGTGAAAAAATTATATAAAACAATGTGCACACTGCTCGGCACATTGAATGTGCTCACCAAACGTTACTTACCTTCAGTTTTACTTTAATTTTCCTGCTTATTTTAATGATTTGTTTTAAGTAAGTCTGAATCACTTTTTAGAAAAATGCTGACCCCATAAGAAGTATGTTTAAGATATTGAAAGTTTGTCTGCAGTAAGTCAAAACAAATGGAAATGCTTATAACTTCTATCAAATATTTCAGTTTTGTTTACTTTCTCTAACTTGGTTATGTGTGGTTCAGGCATTGTGTGACCGATTTCTTTGATCCTTTGATCATTCTTTATTTTAGGGAAAAAGTAGATTTTATAATCCTTCCCTCTGTGTATAATGCCTGTATTCTTCTAAGATCATAATCGACCTTAAATTTCTCCTGAAGTAGATTCTAGTTTAGTGGTGTTAGTTCAAGTATATTGTATAGTTAAATACTGCAAACTCTAAAATTCTGTGTGGGCATGGAAAAATATAAAAAATAGGTTTATCAGTTGAGTTTATGAAGAGTTGAGTTATGTTTAATAATTAATAAGTTTTTTCTGCCAATAAGCATTAGATTACTGCTGACTTTTTAGTGTTATAGTACCTTGTGATAGTTTCTCTATAGGGTTTAAAGGTGTATGCCTACTTTTAGATTTTTATCCCCATCTGCCCTGTCCGGTGGATATAATGTTTGCAAATGGTATAAGGAGAATGTCTCCAGAAGTTCATGTGTCATTAATATATTATGAAGAACGGTCAGTTCCATTGTCTTATTTTGTCAATCTTGATCAGAGCTTGCCGAGTAAGTCTATAAGCCTGCATGTGCCTGGCAACTGTTACCTAGTGACAGTTTCAGCTGCAGTAGCCATTGGCTGTGCTTGATTGGGGCAGGAAGCCCAATTCACCTTTCTGATGGTGAGTTCTTCTGCATCAGTCAGGGTGAGAAGGAGGAGGAGGAGCTGGGCTCAGACTCAGGCTCACGTGGGAGGAAGCAGTGATACTAAGAGACTGTGAAGAATATCCTGATGGCACCCTTGTAACTGCATCACTGTAAATCGGACTTCTAAAGCAAGCAGCCTAGCCTAGCAGCTGACAAGAGTGAATGTAGGTGAGAAACATTACCTTATTCTTGCAGCAAGAGAACTATTTTGTGATAAGTGAAACTGGAATGTACAAGGAGGAATATCCTATGGATATTATAAAGGAAGAAGGATTTCCCTGAATGACTTGGTGGTGCGTGAGAAAACAACTTTCAGAAGGATGCTTTCTATTAAGCTGCTGCATTGTTCCTGAAGGAAATGCTTTTATTTCTCGTGCACATTATTTCTTCAGAAGGTTTAACAGCAAAGACTGACAAGAGACTCTGAAATGCCTGTACTTGGGAAAAAAAAAAAAAAGACTTTTGGCAAATGCCAACCTGCTGTCAAAGTGACCTTGGAAGCATTTTTGATGGATTGCTTCATTCTATCCTGCCAGCTTTTCAGTATTCCAAACTCTAGGATTTAAGCTCATCTTAATGCTTTAGAGACGTTTTTTAAAACAAGACCATCTCATAACCTACCTAATGGCCCCTGCGTTAATTGAGCACTTGCTCAAAATAGAACGCAGAAATAGAAGAAGCATTTTCTTAACATATGGCTGCTACATAACTGCAAATATAACAAACAAGGTAATTTTCCACTTTCAGAAAATTTAGTTGAAGTAATGATTTAATGTGTTAATCATCTAATGAGCATAGAAACGCTATAACATAAAATAGAATGTCTACTATAAATACCTAAAAAGCAGCGACAGCATTTCTAGTCAAATAAATTGGAGTACATTAAACTTTCCATTGTTAATTGAATTTTACATATTTAAATATGTGAGATATATAGTTGAAAAGGGGTGATATTACTTTATACATTTTATCATGCCTCATTATAAGGAAGGTGGCATATAAGATAAAGTTTCTCCTGCTATTAATGCTGAAAATAATTACAAAAGGTACATTTCTTTTGGAAAGGAAGAGGCATAAATTGTAATATGTATTGCTGCTAGTAGCACCATTAACTACAACAAACTAAAATGGTTTGAATCTAAATGCTTAGGAAAATGCTTACAGACTTAAAACTTCAAAAGTTCATCTTATTTTAAGTGGCATTAACTATTGTTTATTACCGTCCCTTCCTGAAATTCATCCTTTTTCCTCATGAGAGTTGCAGGGCAATGTGGGTCTGTTTGTTAACCCTGTCCTGCTCCTTTGTGCCCCTATAGAGGGGCATCTTTTGGAATTACCCTTGAGGGGTGTTTTCCTTAGCTCTTAAAAAATTAGAACTAGATTATAAATATGACTCTCCAGCATCAAACTCTAAACTGAGCCCAAAGATACTGTTGGCCACAATGGATTTTTTTCATAGATTTCCATCCAAATCTGTTTTCTTGGTTATTTAAATTCTGAAATATGGATTAACACTTCTCATCCTTAGTAAAACACCAAAACCCAAACAATTTAAATCTTTCTTTTTCTCATTCTTTCTAGTTTATCCCTAAGAAACGATCTTTTCTGGGAAACAAACAGCCACAGAAGCTTTTCCTCCCGTGTCAGTAAATATTGCTCCCCTTTTTTACAGATTTAATTTGTGCTCAGTACAAGGTAATAAGAAATCTGTTTTCTCTAGAAGTACTTTATCTTTGCAAAAAGTAGTTTGAGAGCACTGGAAGGAGCTAATCGGTGACCTTTTTCACCCCCTTTCTAGCTTATCCCCCTCCCTACCCCCTCAAAGCAGAGGTGTGTCACTGCTGCGCTGAGGCTGACGAAGAGACTTACTTGAGCAGCTCTCTGGAACGCTCAGCTGTGATAGAAGCACTGACACTGTCTACTGAAGCAGATTCTGAGACACTCGTGTGCAGAGTGTAACTGATGCTGGGCCAGGCACCTGCTTGCTATAGCCAAAGCTGCAGGTTTCCTTAATCCCAAACCATGAATGAATCCAGGGGGACTGAACAGAGGATCCTGAACATGAGCAGTGGAATCGTGAATGTATCTGAGCATCACTCCTGCCCACTTGGATTTGGCCAATACAGTGCAGTGGATGTCTGCATCTTTGAGACAGTTGTCATTGTCCTGCTGACTTTCTTAATCATTGCTGGAAATTTAACGGTCATTTTTGTCTTCCATTGTGCTCCACTCTTGCACCATTATACTACCAGCTATTTCATTCAGACGATGGCATATGCTGATCTCTTCGTTGGAGTTACCTGCTTGGTTCCTACTCTCTCACTTCTCCACTACTCCACAGGTGTCCACGAGTCATTGACTTGCCAGGTTTTTGGATATATCATTTCAGTTCTAAAAAGTGTTTCTATGGCCTGTCTTGCTTGCATCAGTGTGGATCGTTACCTTGCAATAACCAAGCCTCTTTCCTACAATCAGCTGGTCACTCCTTGCCGCCTGAGAATTTGCATTATTTTGATCTGGATCTACTCTTGCTTAATTTTCTTGCCTTCATTTTTTGGCTGGGGGAAACCTGGCTACCACGGTGACATTTTTGAATGGTGTGCCACCTCTTGGCTCACCAGTGCTTACTTTACTGGCTTCATTGTTTGTTTACTTTACGCTCCGGCTGCCTTTGTGGTCTGCTTCACATATTTCCACATTTTCAAAATTTGCCGGCAGCACACCAAAGAAATAAGTGACCGAAGGGCCCGATTCCCAAGCCATGAAGTGGATCCCTCTGGAGAGGCTGGACACAGCCCAGACCGTCGCTATGCCATGGTTTTGTTTCGGATAACCAGTGTCTTTTACATTCTGTGGCTGCCCTATATCATTTATTTTCTTCTAGAAAGCTCCCGGGTCTTAGACAACCCGACACTATCCTTTCTCACAACCTGGCTTGCTATAAGTAATAGTTTTTGTAACTGTGTAATATATAGCCTCTCCAACAGTGTTTTCCGGCTGGGCCTCAGAAGACTGTCCGAGACAATGTGCACATCTTGCATGTGTGTGAAGGATCAGGAAGCACGAGATCCCAAACCTAGGAAACGGGCTAATTCCTGTTCCATTTGAAGAAAACTACATGCTAAATCAAGTGTCATCTGACAGTGGTTTTGAATCATATTCTTCATTTCATCTGGAATTTTGCCACCAGAGAAATATTTACTTGAGTAATTGACTACGAAATGAAGGATGAAGCTGAATGTTTCTTCTCCCCCACCCCTCTTTTTCCCTGGTGTGAAAAGAAAAACAACTAAAGGAAAGGATGTGTAGAGGTTAATCTCATGAGGTAATTATAGCATGTGAGCATAGTTGTGCAGTAAGAAGAAAAATTAAATTCCAAGGATGAAAAAAGTATCTAAAATCTTCCACAGGACATGAAACAATTGACACATCAGATCAAACCAGTGCATCTTTCTATCTCTGAGTGAACTTTCCCTGCCTGTGTCTCTCTCTGTGTCTGTCACTGTTCCCTGTGTTTTGTAGAAGCTATTACTTACATGCATTGCCCTTCCTAGAAAACTGTTATATATATATGTGGCAAAATACCTTTTGCAACAAAGTGTACTTTTCAACACACTAATCTGTCTTTAGATGGACTCTCCATGAAGGGTGTGTAGTGTATGTTGTATTTTATTTCTTGCTTCAGGGACCCTTTGCTTTCATTTTTATAATGTTCTCTGTGTCACATTTTTGTCGTTGTTGATACAAAAAAAAGTATTATTTTTTCTTCTGGATGAAATTACATATATTCATTCCCCTTCTTCCTAAAAGCCTGATTTTTTTTTCTGTCCATTTTTCTTGACTTGCATCCTTTGGTACCTTAATCCAAAAAAGTGTCTTAGTTAATGAAGGAATGCACTGTATAAAGCAGTCATAGTGTTAAATAATTTGTTCCTTCTGAGCCTATTTGAGCCTACTTTGGAGGTTGTGTTAAACATTTTTAATGGCGCTTGGAAACATTTTTATCTGGTTCTTTTAAAATTCGTTCATGTGCCTAGAGTGGTGTCTTTTTGCTAGCTTTTAAAAAATTTTTGTTGTTTCTTTTTTTGTTTGTTTTTTTCTTTACGAAAACCCCAAAATAATTCTAATACAAATGCATGATACTCATCAAGCAGTGAGATTTCACTCTTACTGCTTCTTGGGCTATCTTTTATTTGTTTTGTTTTAAGTAAAATATTAACCATTTTATGTTATGTCTATAATAACTTTCTATTGTGTCCACCAGTCATTTATGGGATATGTGTTTGTATATACTATATTTTTTACAACAAAGAAAATGTAAATTATATTATGTGGTATTATATTATGTGCCTATTGTTTTCCTAGCAAATAAATAGATCCATGTTGTTTACCCTGTCAAATTGGAAAAAATATATACAAAACTTTCTTTTACAGAAAAATACTTTGTGTAGTTATTTGAATATTTATATTAGGTCCAGCTGCATTCTTAGGGCTGCTGAGAGTACAATATACTTAATTATCAAATACTGTGAGAGCTGTCAGTATTTTCTTTTGTAATAATCAGTTTTCAGATTCAGAGATCAAATGAACTTATATTTTAGTGTGCTACATGGGATTATGTGGTAAATTGTCAAGGATTTAGATGCAGCCAAGTGGGAATCTTACATCTAAATCTTACTTTTTTACTTAGTTTCCTGACAGTGATATTTTAAAATTTATAACCGACTGCTGAGGGTTTTTCTTCTCAGCACTTTTTGAATTCTTTGTTTTATGAAATGCATTTAACGAAGCGTGCCTATGACCCTTCAAATTGGAAGCCAACCAGGCTTGTGCTCCTGTGGTTGGACTTCAGAGAGTCTGTAGTAGCATTGGTGACGTTTTATTGAGGTTGTTTGGAATCCCTGTATATTTTTAAACATGTAAGAAATGTTTAAAATAAAGAATAAAATAGTATTCTATATATCAAAAATCAGACTTTGCTTCAGTTTAATAAAAGGCTCACTGAGCAAAAAAAAAGGCTTACTTAGAATAAGAGTTCAATTGTTTGAAAATCAAACTTAATTGTTTTTCATTCCTTGTGGTTTAGGTTGTTTATATGTATTCTTGTTGCCTTTTTGTCAATGGCATTTTAGATAATTGAAAGAGCTTCTGTGAAGTTCACGGAATAATAGTAATGCTAACTTTTCAACAGTCATAAATAGAAACTTCTGCCTTAGATCTATGATGTGGGAGTCAGATTTTGTGTCTTTGATTTGGAATGTAAGTATAGTTAGATGATCCAGTAGATCCTCTGTACAGATAACCTGACTTCATGTCCCTTGTATATTCCTGACTTCATGCCCTTTGTATGTACAACTTTTCTTCATGTTAATTAATAAACAATGTGCTAGGCACTGTATTAAGTTTTACATACACAAGGGGCTTCCAAAAGTTCATGGAGCTGATAACAAGGGCTCAAATAGAAAGAAAATGTTTCTAAAAGGATGATGACAACATATGTACAAATGTGCTTGACACAAGTGATGTATAGATTATTATAAGAGTTGTAAGAGCCCCCAATTAATGATTTATTTTTAAAGTTCATGGAGATCTTCCATTATCTGTTCATTAAATTTTTTTCATGAACATTTAGCCCTCATTCCAATATTTGGAAGTAGGTGCTGCTATTATTACCATTCTGTAGAAGCTATGGTAAGGTCACTAAGACAGCTTCCTGTCTGTATGAGGCCAGTACCTATATGCTTAACCACTTAGCTAACCAGCTTTTTTTTCTTTTCAAAATCCTTCCAATTATTGTACCTCTTCCCAGATTCTCTGAGTGTTATTCCACCCTCCCATCCCCCATACATTTTTTCTTCTTCATGTTCCCTATCTTGTGATATTTTGTTTTGTGATCTTTCAAGTCTCTTATTAAAACTACAATCTGAGAAGCACAAACTTGTCAGTTTAGCTTATAATCATACTAAAACCTGGGCATGACATTTCCTTGACTCAACTTTTGCCAGTCTTGTTATATTTTTCTTGAAAAGCTTTTAAAATTATCTATAAATTTGTTCTTAAAAATACTTTGAAAGAGGTAGATGAAAGACCACTCATAGACAAAAAGAGGGTCCTCTGACAGGCGAGTTCTAGATTTAGGCTCTTCATTAGTGTTGCGTGTGTAACTCTAAGGAACATGGCTTCTGTTTGACGTATTTAAATATGTTTATATAATAGGATAATGCTTATTTTGTAACGACCCTTTTCCGATTTGTGTCTTTTAAGAATAGAAAACACATAACTGAATTCCCATTGTATTTTGTGGTAATTATCCAATTTAAATATAAATGACACTCAAAATAGAACGCTATCTATTGCCTGAGGGTCGTATCATCAGCGGCATTTCCCTGGAGTGATACCGTGTTAGAAAGGCTGTAATAGCTTACTTGTTTTTTTGGAACCAAGACTGAAACCATGGCCTTCCTAAACTGTTTGACCTTAGATAAGACACTGATGTGCTACAAATCTCCATTTTCTCATCACGGAAATCCAGAGTTTAGTACCCCATGATGGGAGCTTGGTGCTGTCGAGTAAGGTTGGGCTGCTAAGGACTGCTAACTGCAAGGTCTGTGGTACAAACCCACCAGCTGTTCTTCGGGAGAAAGATGAAGCTGTCTGCAGTAATAAAGATTTACAACCCCTGGGACCCTACCTAAGGTTTTAATGGTAATGTGTTTAGGTTAGGCTTATTTCAAAATAATAAAAATAGTTTTCAATAAGATCATCATTTTTGCATTAAATAACTTGTGATAATATCTCCCAATGGTTTCCTCTATGTTAGGTGGTTTTGCGGACTTAATGAAACAATGCAGTATGTATGCTTTGTACAGGAGCCCTAGTGGAGTACTGGCTGATGAGATGAGCTACTACCCCAACTCACTCCTGTGCTCTGCAGGAGAAAGATGAGGCTTAAAGGTTTACAGCCTCAAAACCCACAGAGGAATTTCTACTGTGCTGTGGGGTTACTATGAATCAGCATTCACTAGATGCCAGTTGAGCTTGAGTGATGGACTTAGCACAGACCCTAGCACCTAAAGATTATTTAGAATGTGGTGCTGCTGTTTTATTATTTTTGTGGTTGACATATTCATTACTATCCAAATATAATGATCACGAATTCCAATTTAATAATGTGGTTGCAATAGCACCCCCCTCATTTTGCTTCTGTAGTTTTCATTACCAGGTGAACCTCAGTCCAAAACTATTTAAATTGTGCACTGCTTTGAGTAGCATCATGAAATCTTGCACTTCTCACTTCATCCTGGATCCAGCTTCCCATTCCTCTGCTGGGCTCCAGCCCGCAAAGCACACTTGGCTACACTGTACCACAGCCTGCCAGTGTCTGACAAGGGACTGCTGCCCAGTATAGGATTCAGTACTATCCGTGGTTTCAGGCCTGTGGAGGACTTGGACAAGGGAAGAGGCTGGGTGAGGGGATCACACTGTATTAGATTTTTAAAAAGAGAATTCATCAACTATGTTTTCATAAGATTTTTATTTTTAATTTTTTCCATTCAAATATATTTATGCAGGTTTTGGCTTAAAACAAGATGTTTTTGATATGGAAATGCACCAAAACTTCTGAAAGCGCGTGTCCCAGGAATAATTATTTTTGATGACATCATTTTAGAGTAATGATATCCAAGAAATAGATGCTGAGATGAGACTGTCTGAGGTCTAGCTATCTCCTTACTCTTTGTGTTAAATATGCTTAAAACAGTTATCTCTCTCCAGGGAGTCAGTAGTAGAAAAGGAACGATCAGAAATAGTTTTTCATGTTGGCTTTCATGTTTGTCTTTATATTTTAATTTTCCTAAATTAATGAACTGGATAAAACAAAGATTGATCAGCAGGTTTGCCCTATACATGTCAGTTCATTTAGAAATAAATGAGGCCGTTGCTTTCAAAGACGTTTCTTTATTCTCCTCCCTCTAAGACCTAATTATTAGATTTAAAAAGATGTAATTTCATGATAAACTTAAATTTAGATGGGAGGAATCTACTAGTATTACCTACTCCGTATAACATCACCTACTGTTAGCGGGGGCCTTGCAGTGTGTAGGAGTGCATTTTTGTAGTATCAGTGCTATATTTCAATATGCAATTCTAACTGTTCCCCCCCCCTTTTATTTTTTCATTTTACTGGGGGCTCTTACAGCTCTTATCACAATCCATCCACTCATCCATTGTGTCGAGCACATTTGTACATTTGTTGCCATCATCATTTTCAAATAATTTTCTTTCTACTTAAGCTTGGTATCAGCTCATTATTTTCCCCCTCCCCCCACACCCTCTCTCCCTCATGAAACCTTGATAATTTACAAATTTTTTTTACATGTCTTACACTGACTGATGTCTCCCTTCACCCACTTTTCTGTTGTCCGTTTCCCTGGAAAGGGGTTATATGTAGATCATTGTGATCGGTTCCCCCTTTCTCCCACACCTTCCCCTTCCCCTCCTGGTATCTCTACTCTCATTATTGGTCCTGAAGGTTTATCTGTCGATTCCCTGAGTTTCCAGCTCTTACCTGTACCCATGTTCATGCTCTGGTATAGCTGGATTTGTAAGGTAGAATTGGGGATTATGATATTGGGAGGGAGGAATCTTTAAAGAAGTAGAGGAAAGTTGTGTTTCATTGGTGCTATACTGCTGACCCTTCTGTGAGGGGATGTCCAATTGCCTACAGATCTCCACCCTGCAATCCCCCTCATTCACATTGATAAGAGTTTTTGTTCTGGGTCTTTGATGCCTGATACCTGATCCCAGCGACACATCATGATCACACAGGCTGGTGTTTTTCTTCCATATGGACTTTATTGCTTCTCAGCTAGATGGCCGCTTGTTCATCTTCAAGCCTTTAAGACCCCAGACGCTATATCTTTTGATAGCCAGCACCATCAGCTTTCTTCATCACATTTGCTTATGCACCCATTTTGTCTTCAGTGATCGTGTCAGGAAGGTGAGCAGATGGAATGCCAGTTTAATAAAACAAAGTTCTTGCATTGAGGGGGTACTTGTGTAGAGGCCCAATGTCCGTCTGCTACCTTAATACGTAACATATAAATATATGTACATAGATCTTTTTCTCTATTGTTACATATAAATATATTTACATATGTACATGCCAGTATTTAGACCTATTGCACTTTTTTATGAACAAGTTTAACTTTAAGATTAAGTCAGATATGTAAAAGGTATAATATTGTATGACCAGTTTTTCATATAAAGATGAAAACAGGGAAAACAGTAAAAAAAAAAGTCTATTCAGTATTTCTCAAAAATGAAAATTTTATCCAGTACTAGTTTTGCTCTATGATTATTATTTTTTTAAAATATTTTGACATGTCACAAACAGCTATATCTGACATGCTGTTCGACATAATGCAATCTGATAATGTCTCAAGATTTTCTTCTTATGTAGACCATTTATATAGTTTTCCAACTTCTTTAATACTGTTTTTCCAGGTAGATTTTCTGGAGAAACTTAATGGCCTGACAGTTGCAATATTAGGTGTCTTTGACTGACTTTTGCTTCAGTTTTTAAGTGTTATTTGCTGAATCTGAACCAGATCTTAATCACTATATGATATTTTAATATACCATTGATGGCATCTTCCAATATTTTTCAAGTCTCCATAACAGAAGGGTGATCTTGGAGTAGATAAAGAGATCTGCTGGTGTAATAACTGCATTTCATAGATAGCAAGATTTTACTCACATTTCCCTAACTATGAAGACCATAGTCATAATATTTTAATGATATTTTTTATTTCATTACTATATTGATTTTCCATGTAGGTGGGAAATAATCACAGTATTAAATTCACCATTATTCAATTATAACTGATAGATGATTAATATGAAAGACATATTTGAGATTAATACCTTACTTTGACCAATGAGACTAAAGTAGATTTTTAGGTTCTAAACTTAAATTTCTAGGTGCTAACAGAACGCCTAAATAATTTATTGAAAGACAGTGTTTTCTGAAATTCTGAAAAGTCTTCAAATGATAATTTCATTAGGGAGAAATCAGGTTTTCTCATTTTTATTTGATGTTTTGTACTTGGTGTTGTATTGTTAGGTGCCATTGAGTTGGCTCTACCCACAGCAACCCTATTTACAACATAATGAAACACTGTGTGGTTCTGTGCCAGCCTCACAAATTGTTCCTATGCCTTGAGCCCATTGATGTAGTCACTGTGTCAGTCCATCTTGTTGAGGGCCTTCCTCTTTTTTCACTGCCCCTCCACTTTACCAAACACAATGTCTTCTGTAGGGACTAGTCTCTCCTGACAGTATGTATGATGAAGTATGTATGATGAAGTCTTCTCATGCTTGCCACTAAGGAGCACTCTGGCCTTACCTCTTCCAATACAGATCTGCTTGCCCTTTTAGTAGCCCATGGTACTTTCAACATTCATCTCCAGCACCACAATTCACATGTATCTGTTCTACAGTCTTTCTTATTCAGTTTCCAACTTTCATATGCATATGATGCAATGAAAAATACTATGGCTTGAGTCAAGAGCACCTTAGTCCTCAAAGTAACATTCATCTTCAATACTCTAAAGCAGTCTTGTGCAGCAGATTAGCCTAATGCAATGGGTCTTTAGATCACTTGATTGCTGCTTACATGCACATCTATTGTGGATCCAAGTAAGACAAAATCACTGACAACTTCAACCTTTTCTCCATTTAACATGATGTTAGCTATTGGTCCAGTTGTGAGGATTTTGGTCTTCCTTATATTGAGTTGTAATTCATACTGAAGGCTATAATCCTTGATCTTCATCAGCAAGTGTTTAAATGTCTCCTTACTCTCAGCAAGCAAGGTTGTGCAATCTGCACACTGCAGGTTGTTAATAAGCCTTCCTCCAATCCTCATGCCTCACACTTCTTCATATAATTCTTCCCTGATGATTTGCTCAGTATATAGATTGAACAAGAATGGTGAGAGGATACAATCTTGTTGTACACTTTTCCTGCTTTTACACCAAGTAGTATTCCTTTGTTCTGTTCCCACATTTGCATCTTGATCCTTGTATAAGTTCCAAATGAGCACAATGGAGTTTTCCAGAACTCTCATTCTTCTCAAGGTTTTCCACAGTTTATTATGGTCCACACAGTAGAATGCCTTTGTGTAATCAATGAAACACAAGGAAAACCTTTCTAGTCTTCTCTGATTTGAGCCAAGATCCCTCTGACATCAGCTTGTCCTCTTCTGAGTTCCACCTGAACTTCTGGCAGTTCCCTGTCAATATGCTGCTGTAACCATTGATGGATGATCTTAAGTAAAACTTTACTTGTGTACAATATCAATGGTATCCTTCTACAGTTTGAAGATTCTGTTGGGTCACCTTCCTTTGGAATGGGCACAAATATGGATCTCTTCCAGTCAGTTGGTCAGGTAGCTGTAGAAGTCTTCCAGATTTCCTGACATAGAAGAGTAACTGCTTGCAGTTCTTCTTCAGCTTTCTGAAACATGTCAGTGGGTATTCTGTCAATTCCTGGTACCTTGTTTTTGGCTAATGCACCCAATGCAACTTGAAATTCTCTCTTTAGCACCATCGGTTCTTTCTTGTATGCAAACTAAAATGGTGGAATGGTAACTCGATCTGGGGTACAGTGACTCTGTGTATTCTTTCCTCAATATTTTGTCTTTAGAATCTTTCAAATTTTCAAGTTGAGATTTGAATTTTTTCTTAAGTTCTTTGAGTTTCAGATACGCTAAGCATGTTATTCCCTTTTGATTTTCTAATTCTAGGTCTTTGCACATTTCATAATAATATTTTACTTTGTCTTCTCCAGGTGCCCTTTGAAATTTTCTGCTCAGCTCCTGACTTCATTCTTTCTTCGATTTGTTTTACCTACTCTATGATCAATAGGAAGTTTCAGAGTCTCTTGTGACACCTATTTTGATCTTTTCTTTCTTTCCTGGTTTTTTATCATTCTTTACTTTCTTCATGTTGATGGTCTTGATGTCTTCCCACAGCTCCTCAGGTCCTCTGTCATTAGTCAGTAATGCATTAAGTCTGTTCTTGACATGTTCTCGAAATTCAGGTGGGATAGACTCCAAGTCTTATTTTTGCTCTGTGGACTTGTTTTAATTTTCTTTAGATTTATCCCCAACGAACATATGAGCAGTTGATGGTTTGTTCACAATCCGCCCCTAGTCTGGTTTTAGCTGCTACCAGCTATTGAACTTCTTCATCGTGTCTTCCTATGGATATACTCAATTAGATTTCTGTGTATTTCTGTGTATTCCATCTTGGGAAGTTGCCTTTTGGGTTGTTGAAAAAAAGGTATTTGTTATGAGCAAGTCATTTGTTTTGCAAAATTCTATCATGCAATCTCCAGCTTCCTTTCTATTACCACATCCATATTTTCTAACTACTCTTCCTCTTTGTTTCCAACTTTTGCATTCCAATCACCAATGACTATTAGTGCATCTTGATTGCTTGTTTAATCAAATTCTGGTAGAATTCACTTTCTTCATCACTAACTTTTGTGGTTAGTGCACAAATTGAATAATAATTGTATTGATGTGATTTCCTTGAGCCGATAGATGTAATTCGATCACAGATAGCATTGAACTTCATGATGGCTTTAGCAAGTCCTTTCTGACATTGAATGCCATGCCATTCCCCTTGATTGTGTTATTCCTGAAATATTAAATCATGAGAGTTTCTGATTCAAAATGGCCAATACCAATTCATTTCAGCTTACTAATGCCTGGGATATCAATTTTCATGTGTTGTATTTCATTTCTGACCACTTCTAATTTTCCTTAATTTATACTTTTCATATTTAAAGTTCCAAACATTAAAAGATTTTTGCAGCTATTTCTTTTTACCTTGAGTCCTGCCCCATCAACAAATGAAGACCCCAAAGGGCCACTTCCACAGGCTGTACCAGACTCATGTCAACATGGTCGACTCCTCTCCAGAACCATCTCCTCTTCAATCACATTGTAGTGCTGCTGGACTTGAGAGGGCCTTCTCCTGGCAGTATCCCAACAGTGCTCTATTTCTTCTCTTTTTTTATAGATACTGAGAATAAACTGCCTTTATTACTGTCATAGTTGACTTTCTTTAATAGCTCTGCTTCAAGATTCACCCAGTTATTTTTCAAGGTTTTTATTTTTCTTTTTCCCCTGAACTGGCAAGCCAAGTTCTTCTCTACTGTCTGTTCTTATTCTGGAAGCTCCACTGACACCTGTTCTCTTTGGGTGGCCCTTCTGGCATTTGAAATAACAGTGACATAGCCTCTACTATCACAGCAACACACAAGCCACCACAGTACAACAAACTGACTGACTATGGTCTTTCTACTTAAGCAAGTTAAATAAGATTGATGCCAGTTAAAATTGCCAAAATACACTTCATAAATTCAAATGGAAAACATTATTTTATTGTGAGGCAAGTGCAAAAAGTTATATAACTTGTTCTTTAAATTTCAAATTGTATTATTGAATCAGTTACAAACAGGAGCAAATAGAGATGACCAGTGTATTTGTCTTAGGTTATGCCTCACACAAGTGTTCCTGTAAGAGGGGCTTCAAAACGGTCATGGGAAAATTTCTGTATCTTTTATTCCATTTTTCCACGCATTTTTCAGAGCCCCCTTAAATTTATGTACCTGATAAAGCTTGAAGTTAAGAATAAGTATAAAGTTAAAATAATATTTTACACAAGAAACCTGTTTACAATGATCTCATTTACCTTTTAAGTAATTACACTATTAAACATTAAATTGGTAAGGTTAATGTTATAGCTGATATATTAGGAGATTAAAATATAATTTGGGAGAGAAACAGATGTAAAGGCAAATATACAAACAAAGCTTCTCATAGTCCTATCTATTATTTTATACAGCTAAATATAAGTTTGAATTTTTCTTATTTTGACAAAATATTATTTTTAGAATTTTGGGATGGTATCAATTTTGAAAAAGAGCATAGTTCTTATATATGAGATAGAAACTTCTTTATAATGATTATCTTGGCTGTGTTTGTGTCTGTATGAAATGTCCTTCTTGAAAAAGGTCAGATTTTAAAATATTTATGTTGAAGTTAAAAAAAAAAAAAGAACATTCCTTCTTAAAATAGATTATACAAGAATTAGGTTTTTTTTCACTCTACAATCTCAATGCCCTAAGAGTATTTTATTTAAAATATTTTATAATCCCAGGATCTTATCATTTTACTAGATTTGGGGGTATATTTATTTCATTATAAATCTAGAAATGTGCATTTTAAAAATTCTACATTGAAAGTAATGTTATTAACTGGGTATTCTAGTGACTTCTTTTATTTCAACACCAACCTCATATGAGCCTTAAAAATTCAAGTAATCAGGTCAGTCAGAATTAGTAATATTTTAAATGAAATCTTTTTAATACACAATTCAGCTTTATTTCAATGAATTAATACAGCTGCAGAAAAATTAAAGGATTTCAAACTAGGCTTATGTTGCAATGGATTGCCTTAAAAATGTCCTTAAAAGAAACCTCTCTTTATATAGTCCCTAGTAAGTGCACCAGTTGAATATATATTAATTCTACTGAATTTGAAAAGTTTATTATCTTAAATATTGGAACATTTTCCTGCCAGTTTTATTATAGCTACTGAGTTTATGCTACATAATTAAAGGGTTTGCAAATTGATCATTGCAAAGACCAAATTATTTAAGCCTGAATTGATCATATCTTTTTTGTTCATTTCAAACCAACAAATTAAGATAATAAGTACTTATTAATTGTGTTGTATGGTCAGGGAATGAATTATGGCTCTGTAGAACTCTTGAGTCCTTATATTAAGTTGTGGGAACAACCATTAATCTAAGAACTTGATAGAGAAACTGCAGAAAAGTCTTAATAGCAATGCATTTCTGTGAATAGTTACAAAGATTGATACATTTCAAAAGACAAATTGACCTATGTAGCATGCATGTGTATGCGGTAACCTGAAAGGATTACCCTCAGACGCTTTGAGAAGTTAATGGAAAGGAAAGGAGAGAAAACTAGAAATAGCATTCTACGAATGTGTTGTGGAGAGAAATATACAATCACTTAGCGATGGAGGAAATGAGAAGAAGAAATTTTATGTAGATTAAATCTGATTAAAGTAAAATAATTACCTTAGTTTAAATTACGAGCTTTGAGACTAGAACAAAAATAATAACAGGAGTAGAAGCAGCTTGAAGTACTGGATATAGGACACATCCACCAACTTAGGCATCATTCTTACAAGTTTTCTTCTTACAGTTGTTTTCTGTGGTATTTACAACCTGATTACAGGTGAATTTCACTATGTGTGGACCATTTTTATGACACACACATTTTAATTTTATCTACCGTTAATCTGGAACTAAGCTTGTGATATAGACCAGGTGTGCGTGCGTGTGTGTGTGTGTGTGTGTGTGTGTGTGTGATGAAATGTAGTATTTATTTAGCACAACTTGGACATGCCAGTTACTTTTGTTGTAAACGTTTATGTATATAATGACATTTATCAACTTCCTGTTTTTTTACATGTTCAATTTAGTGACATCAGTTACATTAATCATGTTGTACAACCATCATCAGTATCCGTTGCCAATCTTTCCATGACCATAAACAAACTCAATATTTCCTGAACAACGAATCTTTCTTTGCATTTCCCTCCTGTCTCTGGTAATCACTTTGCTCTCTCTCTATTTGACTATTTTAGATATTTCATATAGGTGATAAATATCACATGTATCTTTTTGTGATTGACTTATTTCACTCAGTATAATGTTTCCATAGTTCGTCCATAGTGTAGGATGTATCAGAGCATCATTTCTCTTTATTGCAGAGTGATATTCCAGTGTATGTATATAGCACATTTGGATGAACATTTTGCAATTGATATAGAATCATTCATTTTTCATCCTTTAGATATTTAGCAGATATTGTTGTTTGTACCAAAGATTATACTAATTTTTTAAGATAATGAGATTTATAAATAAACAGATTTTTCAGTTTTCTAAGAATATGTAGACTTATAGGAGATATCTGAACTTTATATTGAGAACCACAGTATAAAATAAAAATACCCAAACCTCCTGCCATTGAGTGGATTCCAACTCATAGGAACCAAATAAACTGTTTCTGAGACTGGAAATAAATCTTTATGGGTGCAGACAAGCCTCATATTTCTTCCAGGGACTGCCTGGTAATTTTGAGCTTCTGACCTTGTAACTAGCAGCCCAATGCCTAAACCACAGCACCAACACTATTAAATAGGTGCAGACAAATTACAACTCATGGGAGAAATCTAGCCCACAGCCTATTATTGGAAATAAAGTTCTATTGGAACATAGCCACACTAACTTATTTATGTATTATCATGACTTCTTTCATGCTGTAATGACAGAGGTGAATTGTGACAAATACTTTATGGCCTGCAGAGACAAAAACATTTGCTATCTATAGCCTTTTACAGAAGCTTTCTAACTCCTGATTATAAATGTTCATTATATGATATTCATTGTGCACTTATTAGTGCCATAGGATCTCTTAAGAAGGAATGATTCTTAACCTGTATGTGCAATGCAGCCTAATTCAGCTAAGCATCACAAGGGTCTTTATTACTCTGGAAAAGTCTTATCTGGTGTGGGATATTTATGGAGCCAAGGAAGCTTACAGATCCGTAACTTCACTTTTCATCATTGTTTACATACACAGTGCTTTGTATATAATGGCTATTAAGTTGTGAAGTTGAGTGCAAGATACTGTAAACACTCGTGTATAAGCCGTTTTGCAGCACATTTTAAATGCAGCTTTTGTAGTAAAATTAGGTGCCTTGGCTGATATTTGGGTTGGCTTATATGCGAGTACAAAAGGTATTCTCGGTGTAGTAAGTCACTTTTTTGTTGAGTTAAATTGGATTTATCAAGATAAGCAGTATTTCTTTAGTTTCTTCTCAATAGTCCTTTCCTCTAACTCACCTGAAGGTGTATTTAAACTGAAGATCATGCTAAGATATTTTGCTTCTCTATTTCTGATATAGCATAAATAGGTATACTATGGGAAAAAATACTTTGGGAGAAATAAAAGGTGATTTAATGGAGATATTGTTGAATATAACTATCAACTATAATTGAATTTTTCTTTCCAACCACCACACTCAATGGAATTGTAGGATGTATTTTTAATAATATTTTATTGCATTTTCTGTGACAATTTACATAGCAAAACAGGCCACTATTCTAAAATTCCTGTACATATTATTCAGTGGCTTGGGTACATTCTTCACAATGTATGGACATTCTGGTTATTTTCATTCTAGATCTGTTTACATTAACTTAGTTGTTTTGCCTATGCTTTGGTCTCAGATAGATGGTTATAGGCTATACTCGCACAAGTAACTTAAAGGAAGGTGGATACATTTTGAGGTAGTTCTTACTTTAAGATAGTTTCTGTTTATAGTCAGCTGAAATAAATACCTTTTGGAAGTCTACTCATTGCCATTATAGAGAAAAAAATACTTCTCAAGGCTTGAACTGATCCTTGAATAACATAGTTTTGATGTACAATGATTACTTTTTCGTCAGAGAAAAATGGGGCCATCATTACACAATTTCCCTTTGGTTTATTTATAATGGAGCTTTAGAAAGTTCTTGGACAAATTCCACTATATACTAATTACATTTTCCCTAGCATTTTAAAATATGGTTTGTATATTGTACTGCTACTAAGCCTAAGGCTAAATTAGTAATCCTAGATAGTTTTATGATATTTTTGTCATTAACTCTATTGAGTATTTTCAATGAAATTCTTAAGTCTCTTAAATTATATATTTATTCTCTCAGCATATAAATGATCTGTACTGTTTCCTATTCCACTTTTAGGCCTTAATGTCATTAAAACTCATCTTAGTGTTACCTCAATTGTTTTAGTCTTTCTGAAACTTGGTTTTGTCTTCTGATATGTGTATGTTTATTAAACTGTTCATATGAATATTATAAACATTGTTATTAATACAGATCATTATTTTTAAAAAATTAAACATGCTCAAGCTCTACTTGTATTAGAGGACCCCTATATCATCCCCAGGTTTGGTGATTGGTTATAAGGACTCATTGGATTTATCCTGAAGTCATACACACAACTAAGATTTATTACAGTAAAAGGGTATAATACACATTCTAAAGGGAACAGGTGCAAGCTTTTAAAGTCTTCACTTAGTGGTGTCTCATAGGACACAATTTCACCACTGACAAGTTGTGACAGCAGTGTGCATTGTTGAGTACCAGGGAAGTTAAATACAGACTCAGTGCCCAAGGTTTCTATTAGGGGCTAGTCATATAGGTGCTCTTCCTAACCTACCAAACTTTCAAAAGAATGCATGTGTGTGCTTCTTTGCACAAACAGTGTGGCCACAATAAGCCACTCATATAACTTAGAAAAAATTTATGGTATATTGATATAAGAAACAAGTTAGCTGCCAAATTTCTGGAAGTTAGCTAAAAGCCATCCTTGCAAGTAGTCCTTTCTAAGGTTAGACACTCTCAGGTCTGCTGTGTTAACTCTTCTCTGAACATTAAGGTATGTTGATTTATGCACAGTGTTCATGTGTATACCAAATATCAGTGAGGGCTCAAGGAGGTGTAGTGGTTACGCATTGGGCTGTAAACCGTAAGGTCAGCAGGTGAAAACCGCCAGGCACTCCAGGAAAGAAAGATGAGGCTTTCTTACTCCAGTAAATAGTTACAGTCTCGAGACCCATAAAGACTGTTCTATCCTGTTTGCAGGGTCACTATGAGTTGGAATCAATTAATTGTCAGTGAGTTTCTTTAATGATACATACTAATTACATTAATGTATGGTATATGTATAGAATATGTATCTTAATTTTATTTATGAGATATATTTTTCTATATCACACTTTAAGGGAGTTGTTCAGTTCTCTGTCTTTATGCCTTTGGAGAAATAACTTTGAGTGTGGGTCTTTTTGGATGAGATTAGTTAGATTCACAGTAGTAGCGTTTTCATTTGTTATATACATTAAATTACTATATGTGTTGATATCTTCTAAACAAAGATTTTAGTTTTATAATTTTGGTAAGGATGTGTATAATATCTACCTCTATTTCTACATCTTCATTACTAATTGCAAAATACTTATTAATTTTCTAGGTTCAAGATCCCCAAATGTTTAAATTATGTAGAGGCTATGTAATTTTCAGAACTTAGTTTCCTTCTAATTGTTGCTACTATTTTAACCTTGTTTAGGATTATATAGGATTGAGAAGAGAATTAAAAAGAAATCACAATTTGGAAAAATAACTAAATCTACAATTTAAATATCACATCTTACAATAAGTTGTAGGTACACTACCAAGAAATTTATGGAAATTATGGAAATGCGGAAACGTTTTTCACCATTTGGGAAGCTCTTATTTTTTTTATAATCCAAATAGATTTTGTGAACTTGTCTGAATAAAGTATATTATTTCTAACTTATATAAATCTTAAACTTAAAATTTCTAAAAGACCAATAAGAGACATTTCAAGTATTTTGCATATTCATTTAGCAAGTCAAACATCTCATTATTTTGTAGGGTTTAGTATAAGAACTTTTATCATTTGAATTCTATTATTACAGTCAAAATATATAAACATCTTCATACAAATCTCTTTAGCATTTGTAGTAAATTAAGATGAAAGATAACATTTTGTGATTTTATTGGAGTGAACCTCTGCCTAAGGACAAATGAATGACTTTTAAAAATGATCCTCAAGCCAAGCAAAATCATGCCATTAACTTGATTCTCAACTTATAGTGGCCCTACATCACACAGTGGAACTGATCCATAGGGTTTTAAGGCTGTAATCTTTACTGAAGTAGTTTAGCATATCTTGCTTCCAGTGATGTGCTGATGTATTCCAGCCCCTCACCTTTCAACTAGGAAATAAATGTTGAACCACTGCACTGTCAGCGCTTTACTCTGTTGTAAAGGGTTACTCTAAATCAGGGTCAACTTGACAGCAAGGTGTTGAAACCATTCTTATGGAGTTGCAATTTTGTGATACACTTTCCGTCTCTGAGTTTTAGTGTTCTCAAATATGTCCACTCTCCGGATGAAACTACTATCCTTTTTTGCCTCGTACTCCAAAATAGAGCTCTCCAAATCCATTCTTGTGCCTTTTCTTCAGTCACATTCATGTAGCCTGGATTTCTCATAAACACTGAAATCCAAACAGTTTATAAAGGGAATTTATTATTAAAAACTCTCATTCCTTAAACTGACCATCTTTTGTTTTCTTATTAATGTCATTTATACCAGTATCTTCCTAGATTTTCAGCTTAAAGCCCTGTGTATTTAATAAGTACTCATTGAGTGAAAATTCTCACCAGTATTTTCTCCTTCATACCCATTACATTTAGAACCCAAATGACCATCTTGCTTTACTAGGTTTTTTAGACACCTCTGTGCAGCTTAGATCACTTTCTTCACAGAAAGACAACTCTTCTTTCCTTTTTTATAAGCAGTCTTTGTTATATTTTTTATATACTTTGAATCATAGGATGGTAGGTTACCTATTAACTTAAGCATCCGGTCTCACCCAGTCTATGAATCTCCCTCCATGAAATGTTCACTATTTGGTCTTATTGCTATATCAACTCTCTGTTTTCTCCCCTATTGATGTAATTCTAATACATGAAAACTACTGTTAGATCTTCCATCCCTTTCAATGTTCAAAATCATTATTTATTAAACACTTAATAAAATTGTTCAGCAAATAATCATTGAGAATCATTTAGGTGTTGTAAATACTTTGAGGTACTTGGAAGGCAAATAGTAGTGAACAAGAATGATAAGTTTTCTTTTCTCAAAGGACTTGTATCCAAATAGAAACAAACAAAAATACTTCAAATTAAATTTAAGTAAGAAAAATGTAATATAATTTAAATTTTGATAAATGCTACAAAGAATATAAAATGGGGCAATAGTATAAAGAGGGCATGAAGATGGGAGATTACTTCTCCATGTCTTTTGATTTCTAAACCTCTCATCATTTTGGTTGCCTTCCACTACAACATCCATGGCTTCTTTGGCAATTTTCAAGTAAGCAAGGACAGAGACTTCTGATTTCATAATGTCCTCTATGTACAGAGAAATGTTAGTGACATTATATGAACTATCATATTGGTAGGGTCATCATGAAAGAGGAAGACACAAAAATTTAGTCTTTTAAGGTTATTGTTGGATTTGGATATAGTATCCTTTGACTCAGAGTGCCTATATAAAAGCAGTCGGACTAATAGAACCTATAGCTAGTCAGCTTGCTTACATTAGTGCAGCCCCAAATATGCATAGCTATTTTAGCAGCAGGTTCACCTTAGCTCTGTAGTGAATTGTCTCAGGTCTATCTTAGACATGTGTTCTCTATCCAGCTCTTTCTTAGTATATACTTCGTGAATCAGTATATTGAAACTAGTTTCAGGGTTCCACAGTAATCCCTGTTAAACTCACTTTCCTTGGACCTTCTAATCTTATGTAATCTTTTTTTTTTCCAAATATTTTTTATGTGAAGTACTTTAAGTGGGTTTTCACATTTCAGGTCATCAATTTTGTATTCAATAGTTTAAACTACATATCAATCCCCGATTAGCTTACCCTACCCCTTATTTTGATTTTTATTTTTCTTCTTGTAGATAACTATCTTATCTTTCACCCAGTCAATACCTCTATTGTTAACCCTCTATTGTTTCCGCTTCCCTGCCTTGAAACATTTACCTTTTTCATTTCAAAACAGTAATGATAACTTTGAACCAAAAGACATCAGGATTAGAACTTAGGAAAACTATATTTAGGGACTATGTTTTAAGTACAGTCAAATGTGTTCATGTCAAATTTTCCTTTTCTCCTTTTATTTTTAACTCTTTCTTGAGATGATTGGCAAAGAAAATGAAGCATAGAGTTAAGCCTACCCTCTAGAATCAGGAATGATTACGGTTTTAATTTTTTATTCCACCTCATTACTTGTATCAATAGCAGGCCTGTTACTGGATATTTGTGACTTGATTTCATCCTTTGTGAACTGGTTAACAATTGTATTTTCTTCATGATAATACATGAAATACTAAAATATAAATCCCTTATCACAGTACCTGGCATAATAAATGTTAGCAACAACAGTTGTGATGCTATTGGCCCTCTTTAAGTTATATATACGGTAGTCTTTCTCTTGCTTTTCTGGTTTAAGATAATCTGAATGTATGAGCACACACTCAGATCTATACACAGCAAGTTTTTGTCAATTTATTCTTAGGGATGGACATGGTGAAAACAACTTCATTTTTTAAGTCTTAATAAATTATCTGTCTAAAATTCCCATGGAAGAAGTATCAGACTTACCATTTTTGAAATCCATTTTTTATTGAAATCTTAAGAATTGTCTTTCCAGAGGATGTACACTGATAAAGATAGGAACTGTAAACACAGGGAATCCAGGGCGGATGATCCCTTCAGGACCAGTGGTGTGAGTGGCAATACTGGGAGAGTAGTGGGAGAGTGGGTTGGAAAGCGAGAGCCGATTACAAGGATCTATATGTGACCTCCTCCCTGGGGGACGGACAACAGAAAAGTGGGTGAAGGTAGACGTCGGACAGGACAAGATATGACAAAATAATAATTTATAAATTATCAAGGGCTCACGAGGGAGGAGGGAGGGGGAAAAATGAGGACCTGATGCCAGGGGCTTAAGTGGAGAGCAAATGTTTTGAGAATGATGAGGGCAATGAATGTACAAATGTGCTGTACACAATTGATGTATGTATGGATTGTGATAAGAGTCGTATGAGCCCCTAATAAAATGATTTAAAGAAAAAAAGAAGAATTGTCTTCATGCTAGTCATGTTTCCATCTTTCCAGAGGAACATAACACCCCAAAGATTAGTAATAGCACCAGTTATTTTAGTAGCTACCTTGCTTTGTTTGAAACTAGCAAAAAGCTAATCGTGGAGCTGAGAGTAAAGTTGCGAATTGTTTAGATATTTTACTTAACCAATTTGATAGAAAGCATGATTTCCAGATCTCAGTATTGCTGTGTGATTCTATTAGATGATAGAATTGTCTTAAAAAGGGTATAGGAAAAGTAATATTTATAGCATAGCTACTCCATGACAAATAGAAGGAATACATAGTCACTGTACCAAAAAGAATTGGCCAACTTCAACTGTTTCAAAAATGGCACACAATCAAGATCTAACAGTACTGAGAAAGAAGGTATAAGTTGCAATGAAATGATTAGTGGAAAAACAAGGCTCCAGGACTTGACAGAATACTAACAGAAATGTTCAACAAATTGATGCAGTAACGGAAGTACTGTTTTATGCAAAGAAATTTGGAAGACAGCAACCTGACCAACTGACTAGAAGAGATCCATAATGGTGCCCATCCAAAAAAGGAGACCCAGTAGAGTCTGGAAGTTGCTCAACAATATCATAAATGTCATTTGCAAGTAAAATTTTACTGAAGATAGTTTAAAATGATTGCAGCAGTGATTGACAATGGATGTGCCAGAAATTCAAACCAGATTCAGAAGAGGAGGTGGAGCAGGGGATATCATTGCTGATGGATAGTGGATGAAAGCAGGAAACACTAGCAATATGTTCACCTTTGTTTGGTTGACTATGCAAAAACCTTCCCCTGTGTGGTTCAT
Organism: Echinops telfairi; assembly: GCF_000313985.2. Taxonomy (NCBI): domain Eukaryota; kingdom Metazoa; phylum Chordata; class Mammalia; order Afrosoricida; family Tenrecidae; genus Echinops; species Echinops telfairi. The sequence goes on from NW_022111324.1 coordinate 14,981,443, forward strand.
AGCAACATATGGGTAACATTGAGAAGAATGAGAACTTTTAAATACTTAATTGTGCTTGTATAGAACTGGTTTATAAATGAAGTCAAGCATGCAAACACAAGGGAGTATTTAAGAATTTAAAATCAGAAAAGGTGTGCATCAGGGTTGTATCCTTTCATCATACTTCTCTAATCTGTATGTTGAGCAAATCATCTAAGAAACTGAATTATATGAAGAAGAACTGTGCACCAGCATTAGAAGGAGGCTCATTAATATACTGAGATGTGCAGATAACACACCTTTTCCTACTGAAAGCAAGGCAGCTTTAGGTATGTGGGGATGAAAATCAAAGATTATTATGGATTTCAAGTCAATATAAAGAAAACAAAAAATTGTCACAAATGGGCCAATAGACAACAGCATAATAAATGGAGAAAAGATAAAAGATTTCAAGGATTTCCTCTTGATTGGATCCATGGCCAATTTTTATGGAAGCAGTAGTAAAGAAATCCAAGAACGTATTGCATTGGGCAAATTTGTTGCACTAGTACTACTAAAAGTATTTAAGAGGAAAGATATCACTTTGAGGGATAATGTGGGCCTTACGCAAGCCATGATATTTTTAACTTCCTAATATGCATGTGAAAGTTAGACAACAAAAGAGGAAGACCAAAGAAAAATGGATTTATTTCAGTTATGTTGGGAAGGAATATTGAATATTGCTGGAAGAACAAACAAATGTACTTCTTGGAAGAAGTACAAATGTCAGAATGCTCCTTAGAAGCAAAGGTTGTGAGACTTCACCTCAGGTACAAAGGACATGCTATCAGGAGAGGCCAGTCCTAGGAAAAGAACATCATGCTTAGCAAAGTAGAGGGTCAGAGAAAAAAAGGAAGGCCTTTGACAGTATGGATTGACACAGTGACTACTGCAATGAGCTCAAATAATAGCAATTGTTAGGATGGGACACAACCAAGCACTGTTTCCTTCTATTGTATGTGGATGGGGTCATTGTGAGGCACAACCAACTTGACAGCACCTAACAACGGTCTGACAGTCGTCTTTATTTAGCTCTTCTAGTAACTTATTTCAGTGACAAGGACATTACGCATGAGAACGTAAAGATAGTATCATCAGTTGTATACTACATAGTGGAATCTATGGATCCAGTTTTAGCTGTCACCAAAATGATCTGTGTTCTACTCCAATGTGTATTGTCTCCTGTGTGCTATCTGATTATAGGCAAGATTCCGACATATGCATTAAACAGTGTCTCTCACTGAAAAAATTAATAAGTTTTGCTATAGAAAAGATCTTCAAAGTGAGAGAATTGACAAGGATTATGACTAAAATTTACAGATTTTTCTAAATAGGAAAGCTTTATTATTTTACAAATATGAGAGGGCACCCCCCCAAACACAATTTTTTTTCAAAGCATGTATTTAAATTGTTTTACAAACTAACCTTATCACCTGCAAAATACTCTCCATTACACAATACATTTGTCAAATCTGAGATTTCATTCTTGGAAACATTTTTCAAACTCACCTGTTTGATGGCTGACAGCACCTTCCTCATTTTTATCTTCACCTCTTCTACATCGGCAGAAGTAGTATCTTCTACATTCACCTCTTCTACACTGTCCTTTTATGTCCCTCTTCAGTCATGGAAGCAAAAAGAAGTCTCATGGAGTGAGGTCAGGTGAGTCAGGTACATGGGGCAGGAGAGGCATGCTGTTTTTGTTTTGTTTTGTTGGGGGGTTTTGCTAAAAACTGGAGCACTGAGATGGCTGCTGCATGAGCAGGTGCATTGATGAGGTGAAAAAAAGGGTACCTCATCTGCCACAAATCAGGGCTTTTTTTGTTGCACACTGTTATGCAATCTTTTCAGAACCTCTAAAGCTTGATTAACGGTCTGACCTGGTCGAAATGCACTATGAGTCAACATTTTCGTCCCTTAGGGAAGTTGGTGGATGTCTAGAATGAGATTTGTTATCAATTGACATTTCACCTTTTTGAAACAAGAAAACCATTTATACACTTGAGTTTTTCCCACAACGTTCCCCTTGTAAGCTTTGTTTTCAATAGTTTCTGCAGCATTTTTCCCAAGCAGGAAACAAAATTTCAGAGTCACACATGGTTCTAAATCGGCCATCACAGAAAAGGAGGTTCAAGTGAAACTGCTTTTACAAAAAATAATTCACTGAGACCAGAAAGAACCTCCCAGGTGACACCACTAGGTGCACTATCTCAGAGTGAGTTGCTTGCCTATCAGGAAAAATGCGTACTACAAAAGCTTTGCTCCACCCAGCACAATTCCAGTTTTGGGTGGGCAACCCCTCGTGTCAGGAAAGTAGAATCTGAGGGTTCGGAGGATTTTTGCTATCATGAGTTTTCTTTTCTGGTTATGTAAGAGTCAGGCATGTAAGATTACATTCTGAGGAGGTCATTTTAGAATATCTCTTAGAAATATTTTGGTTTAGGTTAAGAGTAACTCTTCCCTTTCTTGTGTAATACTCTTTGTAGCACATTGTATTTAAATTTTTATTTTTATATTTATATCATTTACTATATAATTAAATTATATATGGTATATAATATATACCAAATTATAGAAGCAAACCCAATACTGTCTAGTCGATTATGATTAATAACATGCTATAAGATATCTAAAAATGTAAACCCTTATGGGAACAGATGGCTTCATCTTTATCCCGTGCAGCTGCTGGTATAGTTGAAACACTGACCTAGTATTTAGCAGCCCAGTGCTTATCCCCGAGCACAGCCAGAGTGCCTTATCTAGTACAAACTGGATATACTGTATGTGAATTAGGGTAAGTGAACAGAAATTTTAGGATTCTTTGTACATATGGTGATATGCAGTAGTGCTCCAGTTCATCACAGAGGAATCCTAATACTAATCCTAAAAGACTAGCAAAAAAGTATTTGCATACAACAGTAAGTACAGATAGGTTGATATTTGTATTAAACAAATCTTTTTATTTTTCATGTTAACCCACTGTGATCGCTGTTCATTGATGGATTGATAGTCTATATAGGTTTTGTGACCTTGATAGTTTTGCAGCATAAAGCATAGTTATTATCTAACTCATGTTTAAACAGAGAAAAAAATTAATACAGAGATATATAAAGGGACTTCAAAAATTCTGGAGAAAATGTTTATCTTTTAATTTTTCTATGAATTTTTTGAAGCCTATATATATAGGATAGATAGATAGATAGATATCCAATTCTCACTTTTTAAATATAAGTCTCATTAGAGTAAGCACTGTGTGACATTCTCTTCTGTCTCTTCAGAGTACCAGAGTGGTACCCACACATGATATGTGTTCAACATCCTCTATGTTTTATTATATAAATGAGGGGGCATCTTTGAGGAGATTAGAAAGTTAATTATTCTGGAATTTCGCTTGAATATAAGCATTTGATATTTAAAATTGGTATCGGAGAAATACAGCTGTGACTGCCTAATAGCCTTCCATAAATTGCTAAATATCAGATAAATACTACTTTCATTTATTGGCTTAGATAAATAACCCAAATATGTGTGTGTGTGTGTGTATGTGTGTGTGTGTGTGTGAAATTGTTTATTTTGTTTGTGAAGGTAAATTATTTCAACTACTATGTATCAGGATGATTTTTGATGCTTGTATATTTCTATCAGCAAAGTTATTACTTTCTGTTAACTGAGTTTTTTCTTTCTCTCTCTGTGTTGTTTATTTTTCAAAGCGACTAATGAAGCATTTCTCAGAAGTTCAAGCTGTGGACAATTTAAGTGAGATTCACTGGTAGTGTGTATTAGAATTGCAGATTCTTAGCCACCACATCAGACCCATTAAATCAGAATGTCTGGAATGTGCAGATCTGGGATCTGAATTTTTGAAAAGCTCTGCAGGTGATTTCTTTGCAATCTGAAGTTTGTGCATCCTGGTATTAAACCTTGCTGGAAGTGTCTCGGTCATGGGGAGGAGCTAGATCCTGGAGTCACTGTAGACGGAATCTCTCGCTGGTGTAGCTTTTTATCCCACTTTAAGTCCCAAACTATTCAGTCTTAAGACACTTGATTATGACTGTTTGAATTGTTGGGAACATCAAATTGCTCTTAGGCCAGTACTGAAAAGGAACAAAATTTTCCTCACTTCCAGTTTCTGACATCCTAGGAAAATGTCTCAACTACTTTCCTTGGTGATTCTGGCTGTGAAACTGACTTCACCGCTTTAAAACCTAGAACTTCACTGCCTAAAGACGGGGAAAAGGTACAGTTGCTGTAGGTCTACAACAGCAGAGCTTGGTCTAGTAAGTACTGTGAAAATTTAAGCCCAAATATACCTAATGTGATTGATCATTTCCGACTCAAGTGCTTTCTACAACCTTGAACCATCATGGTTCTTCTAGTGGCAAAGGGTCCCTAGTGCCTTGAGTCTAGTTATTTATCTAAATGCTGTTGCTCAGAATCAGGCCATCTTACAGAGAAGATACTTTTTACAAGTGCTCAAAACAAACAAGCTAAAATAAAATTAACTCACTGCTATTGCAAGTTCTGACTCATAGTGACTCTATAGGACAACTCAGAACTGCCCCTCTGGTTTTCAGAGGTTGTAAATCCTCCTGAGAGCAGACAACCTCATCTTCTTTGGAGCAGCTGGTGAGTTCAAACTACTGATTTTAGGGTTATCAGCCTAACATGTAACCCACTATGTCACCAGGCCGCCTTTTATAAGTTCTAGGAAGAGATGAAAGGATCCCTGGTGGCATTGTGGATTAGGGATTAGGCTGTTAACCTCAAGGTTGGTAGTTTAAATCTACCACCTACTTGCAGGAGACACATGAGAGTATCTGTGCCTGTGAAGATTTAAAGTCTCTGCAATCTTATATATGATTGCTCTGAGTCAGAATCAGTTCAATGGTGGTGTCTTGGAAGAGAACGCAATTCCAAATACAATGAAATATTGCTATGCACATTGAGGTCAAGACATAGAAAATCATTTTAGGTTGCATTCTCTTATACAGGCATATAAGCTACACAATACTTTTAGTAATAAACAGATTAAAAACACATGACCAATTGTATAGTAAATTTTAGCAAAATAACCTACTACATATGATATTAGTAAATGTCTGTGTTCTTTATCTAGTTTCCTATTACATTATTTCCTTATTATTTGATATGAAGGAGAGACTAATATATAATAGGAATGTTAGACCTCTTTAAAAAATATATACTGTGCCTTATACCCTCCTCCATCAGAATGTTATTAAAGTAAAATTTTATTTAGAAATAAGCTATGATTTGACCATGAGATTAAGTTTTTGTGTGGTTGCTAAAAAATATAGCCATGACTAAAATTTGAGCATGCTAAAAAAAAAATGGATGGTGTTAATTTAATTTCCATGAAAGGCATTTGAGCAATTTAGTGTTTGTGAAAATTCACCACCACTTTAAATAAATGTTTAACTTCTTCATATGAAATAAGCCATGAGCTAGTCCATTAGATGATTCTGAACAATTTACCATCAATTCCAGAATAGCAATTTGTGACAATGGAGATTAACTTCTTGATTTTATGACACGACTATGTCCTGTGCCTGGCTATTTACTTCTCGTTGTAAAACCAGATAATGCAAAAAAACAAAAAACACTTGAGATGACTGATGCAATGTTGCAGTGTCAGTCAGCATCATCTAAGGATTATGATGGGGGAAAAGAAAACATATTATTACATTACAGACCTGATTTCTGACTTGTATCGTGAAGTTAAATGGGTATGATCATGCTCGGTGTTTCCTTTGTGAAGTCTTTTCAAATAATTGGACACATGGAATTTTTATTTTATTTATTTATTTATTTTGATCATTTTATTAGGGGCTCATACAACTCTTATCGCAATCCATACATAGATCCATTGTGTAAAGCACATTTGTACATTCCTTGCCCTCATCATTCTCAAACATTTGCTCTCCACTTAAGTCCCTGGCATCAGCTCCTCATTTTCCCCCTCCCTCTCCACTCCCCCTCCCTCTGCAATCCCCCCATCATTCACAATTATATGAATTTTTGTTCTGATGATGCCTGATACCTGATCCCTTCAACACCTCATGATCACTCAGGCTGGAGTGCTTCTTCCATGTGGGCTTTGTTGCTTCTGAGCTAGATGGCTGCTTGATTACCTTCAAGCCTTTAAGACCCCAGATGCTACATCTTTTGATAGCCGGGCACTATCAGCTTTCCTCGCCACATTTGCTTATGCACCCATTTGTCTTCAGCGATCGTATCAGGGAGGTGAGTACACAATGATATGGTTTTTTGTTTTTTGATGCCTGATAATTGATCCCTTCGGCCCCTCATGAGCATGCAGGCTGGTGTGCTTCTTCCCTGTGGGCTTTGTTGCTTTGAGCTTACTTTCAAGCCTTTAAGACCCCAGACGCTATATCTTTTGATAGCTGGGTACCATCATCTTTCTTCACCATGTTTGCTTATTTCCCCACTTTGTTTTCAGCAATTGTGTTGGAAAGGTGAGCATCGTAGAATGCCAGTTTAATAGAACAAAGTATTCTTGCATTGAGGGAGTACTTGAGTGGAGGCCCAATGTCCATCTGCTACCTTAATACTAAACCTATAAATATATGCACATAGGTCTATTCCCCTATCCTCATATATAAATATATTTACATATGTACATGCCTTTATTTAGACGTTTTTAAATGCCCTTTGCCTCCTAGCTCTTTCCTCTATTTCCTTTGACTTTCCTCTTGTCCCACTATCATGCTCAGTCTCCATTTTGGTTTTGGTAATTCCTCTTGGTTACATTACCGTTGATCACGCCCTACCAGGTCTCCTACACCACCCTCACCACCAATTTAGATCACTTGTTGTTCCCTTGTCCCTGGGTTTGTTAACACCACTACCTTTCCCCCCGACCTCCCCCTCTCCCATGTCCCCCGAAACTGTCGGTCCCATTGCTTTCTCCTCCAGATTGTTCATCCAGCCTATCTTATTTGGACAGACCTGTGGAGATAATAACATGCACAAAAACAAGACAGAGCAAAACCAAGCAACAAAATAAAAGAAAACAACAACACAAACAAGCCAATGACAAAAAACAATACAGAACCCAACAAGAAAGAAGAGCTTGTGGTTAGTTAAGGGACTCTTTGTTGGCCTTTAGGGGTGTTTTCCAGTCAAGTCTGTTGAAGCGCCAAGCCCTGGCCCCAAAGTCTGTTTTTGGTGTTCCCTGGGGACTTCTTTGCTCTGTGCCCCTTGCTGTTCTGTTCCACACCCTTAGTGTTTTGCCTCTGTGTGGTGGGATCAGATTAGGCAGAATTCACACAGTGTGCCTCCAGTGTTGTCCTGTATAGGGCTATGGGTCAGTGAGGAATGTCCTGTCTCATAGTGGGGCCGGCCGTGTGGTCTTCTCTGGGCATTAGCTGCTCTGAGTGTGATTATCGTCCTCATGGCTTGGTGGGCCAGGATGTGCTCCACTGTCTTTTCCTCCCCCTTCATTTGCTCCTGTGTGGTCTGATCAGACCTGCCCCTCTCCCAGAGCTGCAGATTCAGTGCTGTCCTCTGAAGTAAATTCTTCTGGGGGGAAGGGGAGGTGTCCACGTAGTTGTGATTGGGGCTAGCCCCTCAGATCTCTTCACTGGTTTCCTACTCTATGCAGGCATGTTTCATTCATGTCTTGGAGCACTGGGTTGAAGTCTGGTCCCTCTTTTCCTGTGGAGGGACCCTTGGATAGGTTAGGGCCCTGTGCCCCTGCTACCCATTAAAAAAATGTTTTTTTCCTTTCCCCGCCTCCTTTTTAGTTGGCTACCATGTATGTCCACAGGGAATTTTTAATCAGGTCTAAAATGGTGCTAAGAACTAAACTTTTTCCAATCAAAATAAAATTGGAAACATTTACTCCCTATACCCTAGTCCTTCAAAAAAAAAAAAAAAAAAGCAATACAACAAAGAAAATTTTGGCCAGTCAAGCTTTATTTTTATTGTTGGATATAAAAACATATTTTCCTCTATTACCTGCGAATTACCAAATTGTGTTTCCCAGGCACAACAGGGGCAAAGCAATAGTACAGCAGTATTGGGTGGTACTTGGTAATTTTCTGTCTGTGCACATATTAGAGTTCTTCCACATCACTTATGCACAAGAACTCAGTCTACCTTTCTTTCTCTTTTGTTCTTCCTCTGTTGCTCTTATAGACCCAGCAGTTTGTGGGGACTACTGTTCGGTCAGCACAATTAAGCACACATTATTTAATGCTAGGATGTAAACCATTATCAGACTTTCTTTTAACACTAGACCAGCAAAATCTCCTTTAGACTCTGCATATGTAGAACATATCATGGCTGAGTTGCTGTGATTGAAGCAGCATGAGGAGTCTCACCATCATCCACCCTCTGGCTCCTGCAGAGCAAGCTGCAGGTTCATCCTGACTGCTGATCACTTAACTCCCTTTTTATTGAGATGAGAAATTAAATGCCTTGGGAATTAATCCCTATTCATCAAGTCTTTAGGTGCTTACCACCCTCTATCGACCTTCTTTGACTAGGGTTACTTTCTCCTTTGTGAAGCATGGCAGAGTTAGTTATGCTCATAGCATTTTGTGTAAACATCTCTTAGAGGGTTTATCATTTGGTTTTATACTTAAATGTTTCTGCTGCCTTCTTCATAGGCCTTCATGCCAAATAGTCTCAATCCCAAGTGAAATTCTAGTATATATCAGGTAGTTAATAAATGCTGCATTGATGTGAATAAATTAAATAAAGTGAATAAATGTATTTAATACCTTTCTTAGAAATTATGTCATCCATTTGTAAAGTGCCATTTTGTACATATTGTCATTTTAACTTTCAGTGTTTTCCCTGTTTGTATGAACTAGCTTTCTTTCTTCCATTAGATTGTCAGGTTTTTCAAAACCTTCTATGTCTAAGCCCAGTAACCCTCCTAGAACAATTTAAAAAAAAAAATCATTTTATTAGGGGCTCACACAACTCCCACCACAATCCATACACACATCAAGTGTGTAAAGCACATTTGTACATTCATTGCTCTCATCATTCTCATCTGGCACAATATTTAGCATTCATCTGCTAACCAAAAGTGGTGAGACCCAATGGCCTGCCTACCATAAAGATTTCAGTATAGGATGTCGCTGGTGGTTGTTCCCAACCCTTTAGGTTCGCTTTGAGTCAGCATAATTGGAGAAGCACTTTGGTTAATTACAGAATCTATTGGAAAATGTAGTAATACTGAATCATTACTCCCTTCTTAAATATTCCTGATATTTACAAAAAAGTCACTACGAGGTCTTCTTTTTTTTATTTGGTCAATATGTAAAGAAGCAGTGTATAGCTGAAAGAGTGTTTGTTTCCAAGATCTATAATTTACTAGCTTTTGACCATGGTCATATTATTTAATCATTCTAAACCTAATACCCTCATCCTAAATCAGGGAAAGTAGCACCTACCTGATAGTGATAAGTAAATTAAATGACATATGAAGTGCCTAATAACACAATGTGAGTCAAACTTAATAAGTATTATATATTAGTTATTATTATCTACAAGCAGGTATAGTGAACCTGCTAAACCAGTGGAGATTCAACTTTAGTGGAAGTGAGAATCATCTGGGTTTTGTTAAGATTCAGATTCAGATTTAGTAAATCTAAGGTGGCACTTGAGCTCTTGCAAATACTGTGCTAATTTGTGAGTACCTTAAAAATCTCAGATTAAAACCTGAAGCAAGAAAATGGATGCTTACTACTACTGGGAACTGTTACTTGGTTAAGCAGGGATTTATTTCAGTCATATCTTGGAAGAAGGATTTGACATGTTAATTAATTTGTCTTTCCTCTTACCTAAGGGCTTTCATTGGCTCAAATTGTCATAGAGCTCCAAAGCAGTATTTCTCTCTGTCTTCAGCTGCAGCACTGTCTACAAACTACTTGGGTATTCTGATACAGTCCTCTTTTATTTTGAGAACTAAACAAGGTATAAGGAAATATCTCCCCAAGACCTCAAGAGTGTTACTCCAGAGAGTACATGTTTAGGGTCACAGTGCCTATCTGAGTACCAGATTTGAGTGGCAGAAGGTAGCATGCAATCTTTAATACATTTAATATGGGGTATTAATGTTACCTGGAGCCCTATGAAACACAAGATGCACTAGGGTCCTTTCTTGCATGGATGTAGAGTAGTGCTACATGAATACCATAGTTTCAGGAGCAGAACTTGGTGTGCTGAGATATTAAAACTGTGCATAAGAACTCAGCCGGATTACTGTGACCAAAGTATTATCTTGGGCACTGGATAAAGTGCTAAAAATGATTATTGAGTAGGCTGTGCTTACATGTCTCTAAGCTAATCTATATGTTTGACAAATGACAGCCAGACTGTTAAAATATATGGACAAACACTGAAAGCTAAATGTATGCAATTCATCAGCAAATAATTTTCCCTGCACATTTGAACACAACAAAAAGATCCCTGGTAGCACAATAATTAAGTACCTAGCTATGAACCAAAAGGTTAGCGGTTCAGATCCACATGGGACAGAAAGCTGTGGTATAGTCTGCTTTCCTAAAGATTAGAACCTTAGAAATCCTGTGGGCCAGTTCTGTTCTACTCTCTAGGATCTTTATGAGTTGGAATCCTGTCAATGGCATCAGGGCTTTTTGATGCTTCTAAGCATTTTACTTACAGTCTTGTGATGCTCACATAGAACAATCATTATTTAACACTTGGGACTTCTGACAAATGAACTCAGAGTTGTATTTTATTTTTTATTTGGAAGTAGAAAAAAGCTATTGGGATAAGTTTTAGTTTAATGCTTATTCAGGGTTTATAGAGCCATTTAACATGACTTTCTGGTATTTGCTTCCTGTAGCATTGTTTTCAAATTCAGTCCTCAAGGTCCTGGGTTGGGGAGACAGGTACTGGACATCTGGATAGTTGTTTTTAGTTTTTTTCCCCCTCCGTCAGTGTTATCATAAAGGAGGCCTGGTGGCGATGTTGGGTAAGATTTCGTTGGATTACTAGCTGAAAGGTCAGTGGTTCAAACACAAGACTCTCCAGGGTAGAAGATGAGAATGTCTCTTCTTGGAAAGATTTACAGTCTAGAGAACGCCATATAGGGATTATGAATCAGAATTGACGCAATAGCAGGAGGTTGGATTAGGTCTATTATATTTAAAACCTGTATTATAAATAGGTAATGTTGTAGGATACAACAGGGAACCTTACATAATGTATATTTATGATAAAGTTCTATTTCTTTTAGAAGCAATTGACATTTATCTTGTATTTGTGTCTACATAAAACTAGTTGTTATTGTATTAATACACTTATAGTAAGTGCTTAGAGATCAATTAGTGTGTAAATGAGTGCCTAGGGTTTAGCTCTCAAAGAGGTTTCTTAAAAATTATTTTAAAACTGCTTAGTCTAACGTATGAATAGGCTATATATGGCAGTCATAGTCTCATAGCCAGAGTGTAATAATGTCATTAATTAATAGCAGATTTTATAACCACTTTTATTTGTTTCTGTGATTAAGAAAATAGTTATTATTTCTATATAAGATGTCATTTTAAAGTAGTATATTTTGCACAGAAGTATAATATTTCTCTAGAATATGCACATTACCACTTATTTTGCCAATCTGAATTTCACACGTATCTTTTTGCAGTTTAAAAAATTATTATTAATTGAGAATTAATACATCAGTCCATAGTTCAATCATGTCAAGCAGGATTGTACAATTGCTACCACAATAATTTTCCAAACTCTTTTTTGCAGTTTTGTCCTCTTTGAGCTTTAGTTTTTTCTGATTTAGTTTTTCTGATTTAAACATTGTTTTAAAAATATTCAAGGTAGATTATCTTATAACATGCTTTTCTGGATATTGTTTTCTGGTTCTTTTCAACAAGTCATTTGATAAGAAACTATGTCCAACCTCAAGTACATTGGCAAATGAGAAAATTTAGCTTTTACAATGTGCTTCATTTGCTTAAATGAGTAAGGTCCTGGTTATTGTCTATTATCTTAAGTGTGCCTCAATTTGAACCACTAAAGTAACTCAGAAACCATTGCGACTTTAACCTCTCTTTTTCAGCATTTGTCTGATCTAAGTTGTATTTTGAATGACTTCTTTCTGCCAACATTAGTGCAGTACTTGGTAGAGTGGAATGGAAAGGATATTACCATAAGTGATTTTAAGTTTAACAAAAGAAATTCAGAATCTCTTGTCTGCTTTTCAACAATCCCTTGATTCTGATTGTGTATTATACTATAATGTGTATTTAAAGCATTTCCCACAAACCCTAAAATACTTTTCTGGTTGATTCATATAAGGCCATGCCCCAGGAACACTGCTCCAAGAATAACTGCTCTAGGCCTGTGCTTCTCAGGCTTTAATGTAAAACAAACCGCCTATACCCCACTCCCATTGTATTGATTTCTTCTCATAGCAACCCTTCATAGTGTTTTAGGGGCTGTAAAACTTTACAAGAGCAAATAGCTTAGCTTTCTCCCTGAGAGAAGCTTGTGGGTTTGAACTATAGACCTTCTGGTTAGTAGCCCATTGCTTACCTGATAGCCCCAGCAGGGTTCCTACCTGGGAATATTGCTGAAACTTAAATTCTGATTCAGCAGAGATGGCATGATATATAAAATTCTCAATTTCTAACAAGATATTGCCACTGCTCTTAGTCTAAGGACCACAGCTTGAGTAGAAACTATGGACTATATCTATATGACTTAGTGTTTACCAAGGGTAGGAAGACTAGCTTGATCTTAGGTAGCAGTTCTCAAACTTAAGCGTGCACTAAAATCATGTGAGTGAATGAGTGCTAAAAATATACATGCCTCGGTTTCAATATCCAGAGTCAGCTTGGCTATGGCTGTGGTGACAAGGAATATGCATTTTTCAAAATGTCTCAGAAGATTTTGATGTAGATGGCTTACAGACCACTCTCTGAAACACGGTACTTTAAGTTTGGCATTGAAATTACTATAGAATGTGTTCTTTCTGCGATGACAGTTTTTAAAAGTCAAGGATACTGTGAAATCCCCATCTTATTGCCAATGTACTTAATACTCAAGTAGTTATACAATTTTGTGTGTTTTTCTGTTCTATCCCATTGCCTCAGGCAAAGGGTGCATAATTGATTATAATGCAATATATCAATGATGGCTATTACTTCATTCATTCAGTAATGACTCCTCCAGGAGTCTGAAATGGATAATTACTTGGAAGTACTAGGTAAGTATGTACATTGGTAATAGTGGAATGATTGATCAGTATTAATTCTTCTGTTAGATAATCTGACCTGGTTATTTACACACAGTCTCTCTCTGGAAATCATCTGCCTCTCTAATTATATTTGTATTTATCAATTGTCAAAGCTTAGGTTGTTTCAGATATAAAATAGCCAAAGTTCTGAAGTTAAAAATATTAGGAATTCAGATAACAATGAGTTGTTATTTAGTTTTAAGATACTAAAGTCTGAGTATTTCATTCAGTATTTAAAGAAATTCTTTCATCTGCTCAAGTCTTTCTGTTTTCAGGATGCAATTTATCTTTCTATATTATCTAGAGGATTCCATATATATATTGAAAACAAAGATTATACAAGGGTTATAGTTAGTAAATGCTCTTACCTCATAACAACCAGTGCCATTTGGATTACTTCATTCAACAAACTGTATAAAAGGGCATTTATAAAGGTCTAAATACAGGCACATACATATGTAAATATATTTATATGTGATGATTGGGAAATAGATCTATGCACATATATGTATAGGTTTAGTATTAAGGTAGAAGATGTACATTGGGCCTCTACTCCAGTACTCCCTCAATGCAAGAACACTTCATTCTATTAAACTGGCATTCCATGATGCTCATCTTCCCAGTACGATTGCTGAAGACAAAGCGGGTGCATAACCAAATGTGGGGAAGAAAGCTGATGGTGTCCGGCTATCAAAAGATATGGTATCTGGGGTCTTAAAGGCTTGAAGGTAAACAAGCGGCCATCTAGCTGAGAAGCAACAAAGCCCACATGGAAGGAACACACCAGCCTGAGTGATCAGGAGGTGTTGATAGGATCAGGTATTCGGCATCAAAGAACAAAAAATCATATCATTGTGAATGAGGGGGAGTGTGGAGTAGAGACCCAGTGCCTATCTGTAAGCAACTGGACATCCCTTTACACAAGGGCCGTGGGGGTGTGTGTGTGAACCAGTCAGGGTTCAGTATAGCACCAATGAAACAAACAACTTTCCTCTAGTTCTTTAATGCTTCCTCACCCCCACTATCATGATCCCAATTCTACCTTACAAATTCGGCTAGACCAGAGGATGTACACTGGTACAGATCCAGGACAGATAAACCCCTAAGGACCAATAATGAGAGTAGCGATACCAGGAGGGTGAGGAGAAGGTGGGGGAGAAAGGGAGAACCGATCACAAGGATCTACATATAACACTCTCCCTGGGGGTATGGGCAACAGAAAAGTGGGTGAATGGAGATGTCGGACAGTATAAGATATGACAAAATAATAATAATTTATCAAGGGTTCGTGAGGGAGGGGGAGCAAAGAGGGAGGGGAAAATGAGCTGATATCAAGGGCTCAAGAAGAAAAAATATTTTGAGAATGATGATGGCAACATATGTACAAATGTGCTTGACACAATGGATGTATGAGTGGATTGTGATAAGATATGTATGAGCCTCCAATAAAATTATTTTAAAAAGAAAAAAAATATTTCACAATAAACAAAACAAACTGTGGTGTAAACCAAAGTGATTTAAATTTAGAACTAATCCATCATGTGCTTAAATTTATTATCTCATTTATTCACCAATTTTCATATGATTTTGAAATTCAGAACCCTAAGCAAACAGAAGTGTACAGAGAATAGATTACAAAGTGAATTGAATTAAACAGATTCTAACCAAGGCTAGTCCTGGGCAAAAATGTTGTGTTAGGAAGCTCTGATTGTATCATTCCCTTTCTGTATCTCTAGCCTCAAGAGCAACTTCTTTTGTGCTACCTCTGGATGGTTGTGCCCCATTTCCCTAGTACCCCCTGTGAATTCTCTTTTGTCCTTGAGGATTTTAAGATTAAAGTTGTGAAAGTCACCATGACCTACTATAGTCAGAGCTGTGGCAGAAGAATTATCTCACACACAAAGTGTTTGTGATCACAGAGAAGAAAGATTAGTTCTGCCTGCAGGGAAGGATAGACAAACATGTCATAGGGCAGTTAACATAAAACATAATCCTCTCTGGGGTGTGGATACCAGACAATATGACTTTTCTGTTGATAAATTTTGAGTTTATTTATAACAACTGTGCTTTACTATCCACAATAGTAATGCCTTTTAAAACAAACAGACAGAATTGAGGAAGAGAACTTTGACTAATTTTTAAAAGAGAACAAAAGTAATTTGTATTGCATGTGAGTAAGTAGTTTCATTAATATTTGAGGAATACTTTTGCTTTGCTAGTCACCAGTATTCTATTAGATCAATTGTTAATTAATTGAAAGGGCATTGCATTTTTCAGGATATTCCTCTAGATATTTCAGCTACTTTGTGTTAAGAATGTTGAATGGAAAGAAAAATAAAAAGTATTTGAACCTTGTCATATTTTATTAGTAGTAAAAAAACAATTTTGGGGTATCATTTTGCTTTTTTCTCCCTTAGTACCATTTCTTTATTTATTTTTAAAAAAACATTTTATCAGGGGCTCATACAGCTCTTATCACAATCTATACATATACCATTGTGTCATCCACATTTGTACATATATGGCCATCATCATTTTCAAAACATTTTCTTTCTGCTTGAGCCCTTGATATCAGCTCATTCCCCCCCCGCCCCCGACCCTTGTTCCCTCATTAACCATTGATAATTTATAAGATTTTTGGGTTTTTTTTTCATATATTACATTGATCGATGTCTCCCTTCACCCATTTTTCTGTTGTCCATCCCCCTGGGAGGGGGTTATAGTTCGATCACTGTGATCAGTTCTCCCTTTCTTCCCGCAACCTTACCCTTACCCTCCTGGTATCACTACTCTCATTATTGATCCCGAGGGGGTTTATCTGCCCTGGATTCCCTGTGTTTCCAGCTCTTATCTGTACCAGTGTACATGCTCTGAACTAGCTGGATATGTAAGGTAGAATTGGGGTCATGATAGTGGGAAGGTTAAAGAGCTAGAGGAAAGTTGTATGTTTCATCGTGCTATACTGCACCCTGGCTGGCTTGTCTCTTTCTTGTGATCCTTCTGTAAGAGGATGCCCAATTGTCTACAGATGGGCTTTGGATCTCCACTATGTACTCCCTCTTGTTCACATTGACATGCTTTTTTGTTGTGGGTGTTTGATGCTTAATACCTGATCCCATTGACACCTCATGATCAGACAGGCTGGTGTGCTTCTTCCATGTGGATTTTGTTGCTTCTCAGCTAGATGGCCACTTGTTTATCTTTAAGCCTTTAAGACCCCAGACGCTATATCTTTTGATAGCCAGGCACCATCAGGTTTCTTCACCACATTTGCTTTTGTACCTGCTTTGTCTTCAGTGATAACGGGTGAAGCTGAGCATCATGGAATGCCAGGTTATTAGAACAAAGTGTTCTTGTGTTGAGGGAGTACTTGAGTAGAGGCCCACTGTCCATCAGCTACCTTGATACTTAACTTATAAATATATGTACATAGATCTATTTCCCTGTCTATTTACATATATACTTGCCTGTATTTAGACCTCTGTAAATGCCATTTGCCTCCTAGTTTTTTCATCTATTTCCTTTTACTTTCCTTTTGTCTCACTATCATGTTCAGCCTTCATTCTGGTTTCAGTAATTCTTCTCTGCTACATTGCCCCTGATCAAGCCCCACCAACCTACCTCCCTCACCATTGATTTTAGATCACATGTTCCCTTGTCCCTGGGTTGGTTGACAACCCCCTTCTTTTCCCTCACCTCCCCTTCTCCCATGTCCCCCTGAACTGTTGGTACTCTGTTTTCTCCTCTGGATTGATAATCCCACCTATTTTATCTAGATAGACATGCAGAGACAATAATAAGCACAAAAAACAAGACAAAACAAAAGAAAACCAAACCAAAACAACAACAATAACAAAAACACCAAAGACAAAAAAAAAGAAAAGCCTATAAATAGTCCCAGATCTGTTTGTTGACCTTTATGAGTGTTTTCCAGTAAAGTCTGATGGGGTGTCATGCCCTGGTCTCAAAGTCTATTTTTGGTATTCCTCAGGGATTTCATCGTTTTGCTCCTCTTGCTGCTCTGTTGCACACCCTTAGCATTTCACCTAGGTGTGGTAGGATCAGATTAAGTACAATTCCCGCACTGTGACTCCTATGTTGACCCCCTCGGTGAAGGATGTCATGTCTTGTGGTGGGGCCGGCCCTATGGTCCTCTCTGTGCATTGGCAGCTCAGAGCAGGAATATCGTCCTCAGGGTTTGGTGGGCCAGGATGTGTTCCACTCTTTCTCCTCTCTTCATTTGCCCCTGTGTACTCTGAGCAGACGCATCCCTCTCCCTGAGCGGTAGCATCAATGATGTCCTCTGAAGTGCATTCTGCGGTGCAGAGGGTGTGGTGGGGGTAGCACATAGTTCAGATTGGGCCTGGCCCCACAGACCTATCTATTGAAAAACCAGCTCTTGGTACCAATGTATAGTTTATGTTATAAACGCAATATCAAGTAGTCTTCATTTTCACAATTAACAATTTCTTCCCATGACTTTCTACAAGGTATGGTTGAAGTATAGAGTTTTTCTTCTATTGTGATATAAAATGTATCTCACCAAACTGTACCAATGGCATGGAAGTGGCAGCTGACCTTCTCTGACTTCAAAAGAGGAAATGTGAAAAATCACCAAGACTGACTTCTCTGAGGCAGAGGTCAAACATGCATTCATGCTCCAACCTTATTTACCCTATTCTGACACCAACCATCCCTCCCTCAGCATTCTACATCTCTGCTGAGTTAAATAATGTGTTGTGATGGCCAAAATAACTCACAAACAATAATTAATGTTGTGGGAATTTATTAGGGAAGCCAACCCCTTCAAAATAGTAAGGATGCAGTTCTTTTGTCCACAATCCCATGTTGGCAGATGTATCTCTCTGGTCTTCATCTTCTCAATTCTGGGCTCTCTTAGCCTTAGTCTCCATGGGCCAGCAAGGTCCTCCCCCCACTCTGACTCTTCTCTGCGTGCCTCATGATTTTGGTGCTGTGGCTTCAAATGTCTCTATGGCTTTTGCTACTTCAGGCAGGGATCTTGACCTTACTCCCTGGTGGTTTCTTTCTGGATGGTCATGGAATTCTCTCTCCTGAGATGGTGCCCCTATGCCTAGATGAATGACAAAAAAAATTTTTAAAACAGCAACAACTAATTTTTTATTAGTGTTTCATACACCCTATTTGCATGGTCCTATCAAAGGATTATTACAAAAACAAGGGTAGAAGAGCCGTAAGTGAGTAATTTCACATCAACACAACTAATTTTACTTAAGATCAGCATTTTAAAAGAAAATTTATCTCAGCCTTTGATTTCATGGCTTGTCATTCCTATTTAACAAGTATGTCTTTAAATCTAATCTTGAGATATGTTTCTTGTCCTAAATTTAGGAAGATTTCAGAAAGACCCTAATTTTAAGACTCCAAGAAGTTAATGCATTTTTTCTACTAAAGGGAACTATCAATGAAATGTTAAGGAAAAGCTGAGCTGACAGTTTCTTACATGATGAGTGGTGGTTATTATAAATATAAGCTTTCTTTTGGAGTTCTTATTGTGCTTATGTAATTTTGCTTATGTAATTTCTGAGGAAATAAGCATCTCCTAAGACTGAAGATAAAACATTTTCCTTTTTTTTCTTTTAAAAATCATTTTATTGGGGGCTCTTACAACTCTTACCACAATCCATATATACATCCATTCTGTCAAGCACATTTGTACATTTGTTGCCATCATAATTTTCAAAACACTTTCTTTCTACTTTAGCCCTTGGTATCAGCTCCTCATTCCCCTCCCTTCCATCACCCACCCTCATGAACCCTTGATAATTTATAAATTATTATTATTTTGTCATGTCTTACACTGTCTGATGTCTCCCTTCACCCACTTTTCTGCTGTACATCCCCTAGGGAGGGGATTATATGTAGATCATTGTGGTCGGTTTCCCCTTTCTCCCCCCACCTTCCCCCTACCCCCCTGGGTCACTACTTTCATTATTGGTCCTGAGGGGTTTATCTGTTCTGGATTCCCTATGTTTACAGCTCTTATCTGTACTCGTGCACATGCTCTGGTCTAGCCAGATTTGTAAGGTAAAATTGGGGTCATAATAGTGGAGGTGAGGACGCATTAAAGAACTAGAGGAAAGTTGTATGTTTCATTGATGCTATACTGCACTCTGCCTAGCTTGTCTCCTCATGACCCTTCTGTAAGGGGATGTCTAGTTGCCTACAGATGGACTTTGAGTCTCCACTCCACACTCCCCCTCATTCACAATGATAGGATTTTTTGTTCTGGGATACCTCATACCTGTCCCATCGACACCTCATGATCATGGCTGGTGTGCTTCTTCCATGTGGGCTTTGTTGCTTCTCAGCTAGAAGGCTGCTTGTTTATCCTTAAGTTTTGAAGACCCCAGACACTATATCTTTTGATAGCCAGGCACCATCAGCTTTCTTCACATTTGCTTATGCACCCGTTTTGTCTTCAGTTGTGGCGTTGGAAAGGTGAGCATCATGGAATGCCAGTTTAATAGAATAAAGCATTCTTGCATTGAGGAAGTACGTGTGTAGAGGCCCAATGTACATCTTCTACCTTAATACTAACCTATACATGTATACACAGAGATCTATTTCCCCATCATCATATATTAATGTATTTACATGTGTACCTGCCTGTATTTAGCCCTCTATAAATACCCTCAGTCTCCTAGTTTTTTCCCCTGTTTCCTTTTACTTTCCTCTTGTCCCACTATCATGCTCAGCCTTCATTTGGGTTTCATTTATTCTCTAGGTTACATTGCCTTGATCAAGCCCTACCAGGCCTCCTACACCCTCCTCACCATTGCTTTTGGATCAGTCGTCGCTCCCTTGTCCCTGGGTTTTTTAACACCCACTTCCTTTCCTAGCCTCATGGCCCCACCCCCACCCCCAGCACCGTTGGTCCCATTGTTTTCTCCTCCAGATTGGATAAACAATTTTTAAGAACATAATCCAATAATCTGTTTTAATAGTGGAGTTAAGAGATGGATTGTACTTCACTATTTGCCCCAAAGCTAAAATTTAAAATATAGATTCTTAATCAATATTGTCAACAACTTGATTAAAAAGATCTTCATCCTTAATTATTTACTCTAGGGTTGCAATATGCATCTTTGACCCGATTATTACTTTCATTTTTCTTCATTTGCACTTTCATTATCTTCTGTTCTCTGGCAGGCTATTTAGTTCTACCAAACAGACTTTTATCTTACTATCCTTTTATACTTCTATTTGTTTTACTTTCTTCAACTGCAAGCTTATTAGCAGTCATTAACACTTGTTGTCAACCCACTCTCTAATAGCCGCAATCTGGCTCTTACTACCAAGTGCATATTTGAAGATCATCAGTGATGCACTAAATAAAACTTCAGTGACTTCTCAGTTTTTACTATCCACTTTCCCCTTGGAATTTTTAGTTGCCACTGCTTCTTAAATAGTTCTTGCTTTTCTCTTTTCATAACATTTCATCACAAAACCGCCCCCCACCTGAAAAACCATCTCTGTCTGTCAGATCCTTCCTGTCCTCTAAGGACTGTTTAACATGCCATCTTTCCTTTAAGCCTCTGAGCTAAAACTGTTCATCTCTGACCGCAAGTAGTCATATAATTCTTATGTGGAGCACATTTTGAATATGTTTTACCTCTTCGTAGTATGACTTTACATATACTTTTTGTCTATCCCCGTTGGTAATAAATCACAGGAAGAGAGAGCCTTAATGATGTACATATTTGACCTTTAAATATTTGTTTATACAATTTGGTAGGTAGACTGCTGCCTGAAAAACACACAAAGAATCCATGGCTCAATCCATGTAGCTTTTGAATATATTTCTTTACATGGGAAAAGAGAACTAAACTGGCAGATTAAAGTTGCTAATCATTTGGTTTTAAGATGGATAAATTATTGTAATGAGTCCTAGGATCTTTTAAAAGAAGAAAAAGCAGAAGATAGTCAGTGATGCATTGTAAGAAGGACTCCATTAACCTCTGTTGACGTGGAAAATGGGGGAAGGGAACTATACACATAGGAATGTGGATGGCCCTTAGAAGTTAGAGAACACAAGAAAGCAAATATAAGGTTGCCAGAAGAAATTAAGTCCTGCTGCGACCTTCCTGTAAGCCAGTGAGATTGCGTTGAGTCTAACTTTTGACTCAGTGATATTTGAGATATCCCTATCCACTGCCATCGAGTTGATTCTGATTCATCATGACCCTCTCTACTTTCCAAGGCTGTAAATCTCTGTGGGAGCAGGCAGCCTCATCTTTCTCCTGCAGACCAGGTGATGGTTTTGAACCACCAGCCCATGATTAGTAGCATTCACATAGCAATGCTACCACATATCCCTATTCTGAAAATTCAGAATTGATAGGGTGAGAAAAACAAGAAATATTCCAAAATAGTTAAAAATTCTCTCCATAGGAAATCTATTTAACTTTACAGTAGACTTTTTGTTTTCCTGCCTGTTTGTTTTGTAAAGTAGCTGTGTTTTGATGTCATCCCAATGAGGAAGAAACTCTGATAGACTCATATTTTGTTTTATGTGGACCTCGTGATTTGAAGAAGGGAATGACTCCTGCGTTGCTGAATAGGACTATTATATAGCAGCAGCCCAATCAATATTAATAAAATGAATGCTTGTAGAATTGATCAATGGAGGGGAAGTTTTACTACTCATTTATTTGGAGAAATGAGCTTCTTTTAGATCAAATGCACTATGCTCTGTTCTCCATACGATATACTCTGCTGTTTTCCCCTCATGCTTTCTTTCCTTGGAGACTGTTTTATTCTTTACCTTTGACTAGCTTTTACTGGTTTCTAATGTCTCAGTTTAAAAGTTCAAACTGAAGGGGAAAGTTCCACATCCCTTCACTGCCACGCTGTCTCCTAGACTAGTCAGGTGTCCCTACTTGTGTTCCCAGAACACTTGTACTTCCATGTTAACCTTAATACACTGCAGTGTCATTGCTTACTTAATTGTCTTTTCCTCTAGAGAGAGACTACATATTCTTTGCCAGCCATTGCATTCCCAGTCCCTGGTATAATGGATATTTAATAAATAGTTATTAAATAACTTTCATGAAATATAGCAACAATCTGAAACGTGATAAAAATAGTACACTCAATCTTAGTAGATATAAGGTATTGTTTTCCATTTCTTTATCTATGGTAATTTGTATTTTTACTCTTTAAGGCAGTATTAAACTTAATAAGAATATTGTATACTTCTAATATTATAATAATTCTTATGTTTAAGAGTATTTGAAGATTGTATAAATTTAAAACTTGGCATAAAATTCCAAGGATTAATCTACTTCACCTCTATATGTGGATATAAGTACTTCTTGATAGATGCCATTTTTCAAGAAAAAAAATTTTTTCGGTGATTTATCTTCATTGGCCTAGTATTTTGGGGAGCATATATTTAGAACATTGATTTTATATAAATTTTTGAGAGAAATAGCATTGATCTCTTTCTAACTTTTCAAACTAAAACTCTCTTGGTGGTTTGGAAGGACTTACGTGGAATTGACTGGCTTATGTCTCTTGATGGACTCCCGCAAATAAAGTCCCAGTCTTCTTTCTCCAGCTGCATGTGTGTCGATTTGCGGTTTTCCTCTTGGGCCGTTAGGTGTTATTCTTATAAGATAAGAGCATGCTAGGTAAGGAAACTTGTACATTTTTCCTCTTTGCTATTTAAGCATCATGGAGCTGGTCCATAGATTTTGACACCATTCTTTTCATTTTCAGTTGAATTATTATTGTTGTCTTATTAGAGGGGAAAATTTCCTCTAAGATAATGTCTACAGAGTAGTTATAATTTACAAGAGGTTTCATAGTTTTCCATATGATATAAACATCTTCAGAGATTTGGACCTATTTATATCTTAGCCTAGTAGTTCATCTTAACCACTAGACTGTTTTGCCTACATTTGATTATTAAAGCTAATAAAACGAATTTGTTTCTCCTGTTTCATGTTAATATGAAATTTTAAGTTGGCCAGTACAAAGAATTTTTAGCAGCCAAAATATTTGACCTTTTAGAATTCTATTTTTAACTACTACCCCCTCCCTCAAATTTTCCTTAGAGCATATTTACTGTTACTCTCTCACTATGAGTTTCATTTATCCTGTGACAGAGAGTACTAGGGACAGTGAGAGAAATTGGTGCCTTCATTCATTCCTGCAAAATCCCTTCCTCCCTGAAAAAAGGATGAGATGAAAGAGTTTTGGTGTGTATGCAGATAAGGTAGCAGAGACCTGGTTGGATCATATGATACTTTGAGAAGTCTGGTCCTCTGAGGGATGCTTAGTTTCTGTAAGGAAATCGTTTAGCGTTGAGCATGTATCATGACATTCCACCCTCACCCTCCTGTTGGAAGAGTTAAATTGCTCTAGGAAACTCCCCCTACTTCCTGGAAACAAACCCTGTTTTCCAGCCTGGGTTGTAAATAATTTCCCGACTCTCTGTCCTAGTCCTTAGGCTCTTTTGACTCTGTTCTTGATGAAAACTGGTCTCCTTCTGAGATGCAAAACTAGATGAATGTAAAATATAATTGTTTCAGTTCATTTTGGTGTAGTAACCCAGCTTAGTTTAAGAAATTCTGTTTTGTTTTAAATGGCCTTCAACTTCCTGCTAGTTAGTAGCCAGCTATCCTTCCCCTCCATTCCTTCCCTCTGAGATCTCCTGACAGACCTTGAATCTCTCTAGGTATCTTCAGACTAATGCTGTCACCCTTCCTTGCAGGGTAAGTGAAAAGGTAACTGCCTGCATGTTTCCCTTCCCCTTTAAGCTAGCTCTTTCCCTTAACTGTAAAGACCCCATGCTTTCTTACTTTAGGTCGAGAGTGTTTTTCAGGTTAATATCCCCTTTCAAACCAGCTGTTTAATAAAGGCTTTAATTATTAGTAAAGTAGTGTGGTTGATCTCACCTGATATATTATAGTCTCACAAAACCATGGAATGGAAGCAAGCCAGAGAATGAAACTTTGCTTAGTTTCTAAGTGTAGTATGAAGGAGGGTGTGGCCAGCCCCCTACCTCCAATCATGGGTTCAATAAGCACAATTGTACGGTTGAGATATATATATATATTATAATTAAGTCATCGAGAGCATGAGAGATAAAAGAAATATTGCAATAATGGAGTCAGACACATTGCATGGTAGCATGCTCACCTCAGCCCTGCTTGATGGTCCACGTGGAGAGAGGGGGAAGGGAAGGAGGACAAGGGAACAAGGGAGTGAGGAGAGGAGATGAGAAGCTGAGCGAGAGGGAGTGATATCTATAGCTAACGCAGGCCTATATATCTTTTAGGGGGCGTGCAAGCCCACTAATTACAGGTAAAGACATACATCATAGGAAGGGGTTGCACTATAGGTTATACAGCATTGAGAGGGGGTGGTCTAGGGACATACACGCAATAGGAAGAGGAGGGAATGGGGGTATACATGTGACAAAATGGTTGGATCTTAGATTCACTGAGCGGGTTTGATCTGTTCTCTGGATCTCCATAGGAACCATTACCTACAGGAACCAAGCTAATGGTTGCAAGCCTTAGGGAGAAGTCACCCATTGTCCGCAGCAGCAGGGAGCAGGGCCTTCTCTCTGGTGACTGCTTGTCTTCAGGGAGGATGTTTGTAAGCATCTTACCTCCCCCCACATCTAAGGTGATGTGAATAATTGTTTGGCAATGTTAAAATATGTTCTAGGGGGAAAAGGCCCCAAATTCAAACCAATTTCATAGAGACATCTTTATTCGGCCATAAACAGGACAAACACAAGACAAAAACAAATCATCCAGATGAAATAAACCATCAGCATGAAGCCATCATGGTATGCAAAGTATCCACGGCTAGGCTGCCAATTATAGCCTACAGAAAACACAGGAAACCATCACAAACTCATGATTAGTAGCTGATCAATGTATCAGTGTCACAAGCAGGACTAGAGAAGTGGGGAAAGGACCACGATGGGCCACTACACAATTGGAGACTTTGAAAGCTTACAGAATGCACCCTGTATCCCTTCAACCACCTGGCTACTTGTGACCATACAACCCCGAGTCATATCTACTGATAGCACAGCTTCCAGGTGACAGGTACAGTATCAGTAAATCATTAAAGCCAAACCCAGTCAGCTCTTCAGGGCAAGATCATCCCTTCCTGGACTGGCCTGAGAGTTGCTGTACTCTACTTTCAAACACACTCTGCCTGAGGGTAAAGCTACCTTATTGCTGGTTAAGGACCAGAAAAAATAGATTCTTACTGTTAGTCACCAGGAGGGATAGAGTAGAACTGCTCTCTAGGGTTTCCAAGACTGTAAATCTTTTTGGGAGCTGAATGCCTCATCATTTCCCCCGGTTAATGACCAGAACGAACTCTAATGGAAGCTGACTTTTCAAGACTGAAAATGTAGTTAGGGCTCCCACTGTAAACCACGGTCTTCTACAAACTATGTCCTTTAAAATTTAAGCTCTACTAAAAACCCACTGCCATTGAGTGGCTTCTGATTCAGAGCACTCCTATAGGATAGGAATAAATAAACAAACAAAAAAAAGTCAGTGTTGACTTATAGTGAATCCCCTGTGGGTTTTCAAGACAGTAACTGTTTATGGGAGTTGAAAGCCCAGTTTTTCTCCTGTGGAACTGCTAGTGATTTAGAACTGCTGACCATGTGGATCACAGCCTAACTCGTAACCACTATGCTACCAGGGATTCTTCATAGGACAGAGTAGAGTTTCTAAACTGTAAATCTTTATGGGAGTAGACAATCTCATCTTTCTCCTGTGGAACAGCTGGTGGGTTTGAAGGGCATATCATTCAGCTCATTTAGTGAGTGCTTATTGTGTGTTCAGCACTGTGACCATACCTATGTTTTGTAAGAATTACATTCTTATATGTGAGGGAAGTGGCACAAGGACTTGTAGAGCTTCCACGTGAAATTTGAAGTAAGAGTTCATGCATGGAAGATACATTGAGGTCCTCTCCCTGGTTTTTTAGTGTATATCCCATCTTTCATAACTCTACTGTGTTTGGGGAAAATCCTTTGCGTTTCAGGACTCTTGTCTTCTCTACTCATGTCCCCTTTGGACTTCTAGTCTTTCCATGTTGTATAAGGTTTGTTTCTGTCTTGTTTTCTTTTGTTTTTTTAAAACTCAAGTCTTTCTGATACACTGCTAGCTGGATTTCTGAACTTGTTTCTGATGGTTCTCTTCCTCACCCACTCTTTGCCTCTTTGTCATTAGCAGCCCCTTGCAAATTACGCTGTCTTTTCCTGCTTTCTCTCTGTTTAGCAAAAACTGCTTAGAAAGAAAGCAACAGCCTCCTCATTTGAACAAAAGATTCCAAGAACCCTATGTGGGTTGGTTGTAGATTTGCTTAACTGAAGGGGGGGAAAAAGTGATCAGAAAACAAAATACCCTTAAGTCTTAGCCTCTTTATCAGTGATTGAGTATATCTGCTAATGTCAGGGAGGCATTATACATGAATGGTATAGCACTATTAATTTTATTTACTGATTTCTGTCTCTGAGGTCCTGTCTATTACTATTTTGCTGCCTTTCCATAAAAGAAGATTAAACCCCTGAAAGCTCATTATGTTATAGTCCTGATTTATTTAAAGCTCTCGTTACTTTCATGAATATTATTTTCATCACACTTAAAAAGTCAGTTTTATATTTTTTACTTTGTACTTTATAATTCTGTATTGTACCTGAAAAAGAGATTAGGATTTAGCTCTCTATTTTCTTTCTTTCTTTTTAAAAATCATTTTATTGGGGACTCATACAACTCTTATCACAATCCATACACGCATCAATTGTGAAAATCACATTTGTACATTCATTGCCCTCATCATTCTCTAAACATTTGCTCTCCACATAAGCCCCTGGCATCAGCTCTTCATCTTTCCCCCTCACTCCCTGCTTCCCCCTCCCTCATGAACCCTAGATAATTTATAAATTATTATTTTGTCATATCCTGCCACAATGTCCGACATCTCCCTTCACCCACTTTTTCTGTTGTCTGCCCCCCAGGGAGGAGGTTATATATAGATCCTTGTAATCGGTTCCCCCTTTCCAACCCACCCTTCCTCTATCCTCCCAGTATCACCACTCACACCACTGGTCCTGAAGGGATGATCTGCCCTGGATTCCCTGTGTTTCCAGTTCCTATCTGTACCAGTGTACATCCTCTGGTCTAGCCAGACTTGCAAGGTAGAATTCGGATCATGATAGTGGGGCTGGGGGCCGGAGGAAGCATTTAGGAACTAGAGGAAAGTTATGTGTTTCATCATTGTTACATCGCACCCTGACTGGCTTTTCTCCTCCCCGAGACTCTTCTGTAAGGGGATGTCAAGTGGCGTACAAATGGGCTTTGGGTCTCCTCTCTACACTCCCCCCCTCATTCACTATGATATGATTTTTTGTTCTTTGATGCCTGTCTTTTTTGTATTTTCTAGTTTCAGGCAAGATCTGACATCAGCAATGATAGCCCTCTTAAGAATGTGTCCTGAACCTCTGGCAGCTCCCTGTCAATGTACTGCTACAGTCGTTGTATGGTCCTCAGCAAAATTTTGTCTGCTGTTGG
The DNA here is from genome assembly GCF_000313985.2 of Echinops telfairi. Classification (NCBI taxonomy): domain Eukaryota; kingdom Metazoa; phylum Chordata; class Mammalia; order Afrosoricida; family Tenrecidae; genus Echinops; species Echinops telfairi. Next base: position 15,009,325 of record NW_022111324.1, read on the forward strand.
GGGTCAGCTATAGTAGGAATCAATTGACAACTTATTTAATATTACATAGGCTCAAAACTTTTATGTGTCCATTTCTTTTTAGTTGTTAACAAAGGGTGGAGGTACCAGAAACTGCAACTGATTTACTATTGTGGTAACTCTTGTGGAGATGATAATAGTGAAAAGACCAGAAAGTAGGTCAAGTAGAGAAGAGTTGCAATGGCTCTGATAATCCGTAGCTTTGTGAATTGGTTCAAAAAGAAATCAGCAATTACCCTAAGGGTAATGATTTTAAAAGTACTGAATTCTGAGATTTGCAGCACTGTTTCTTAGGTAGTAGTTGCTGTGAAGATAGAGGTGACAGCAGTTGTAGTATGGCTTAGTGAGGAAACCCAATCAAAATGGACATATAGAATAGTATGCATTTAACACTTATGGTTTTCTCTTCATGTTTTTAATCTCTGATGGTAGAAAATAAAACATACTGAATTTTTGTTTAATGTTAAATATCTTAAATGTACTATGTTTTCATCAAATAGAGCTGACCTCATGTTTCTCTGGAGGAGTGGTTGGTGGACTTGAACTCCTGACCTTATAGTTAGCAATGTGTGGCCCAAATATGTAGTCCACTGTGGCACTAAACCAAAAACCAAACTCATTGCCATTCAGTGTAGAACTGCCTCTGTGAGTTTCCAAGACAGTAACTTTGTATATGGGTAGAAAGCATCTTTTTCCCTTGGAATAGCTGGGGGTTTCAAACTGCTAACCTTGCAGTTAGCATCCCATTGCGTAATCACTATACCACCAGGGCTCTGGATACTAGTAAAGATATCGAAATGAATACGAATGGATTTTTTACTATTGAGGAAATGACATGTTGTAGCCACAGTTCAAAAGACTCTTAAAAAGCTGATGGTCCCAGCTAGCAAAAGATATAGTGTTTTGGGTCTTAAAGGTTTTAAACAAGTGGCTATCTAGCAGAGAAGCAACAAGCCCACATGGAAGGAACACACCACCTTGTGCAATCATGAGGTATTCTTGGGATCGGGTAACAGGTATCAGAAGACCCAAAACAAACAAACAAACAAACAAACAAACAAAAACATTGCTGAAAATGAGGGGTGTTGGAGCAGAGACCCAAAACCCATCTGTAGACAATGGGACATCCCCTCACAGAAGGGTCACAAGGAAGGGATGAGTCAATCGGCACAGTTATAGTGCCGATGAAACAAAATATCCCTCTGGTTCCTTGAGGCTTCCTCACCCACCAGCATCATCATTCCAGTCCTGCCTTTCTGTTCTGGCTGAACCAGAGCATGTACACTGGTACAGTTAAGAGCTCACGACACATGGAATCCAGGTCAGATAAACCCCTCAGGAACAGAAATGGGAGTAGCGATCCAGAAGGGTATGGGGAGGAGGGAAGGGAGGGGGAATCCATCACAATAATCCACACATAACACCACCTAGGAGTACGAATAACAGAAACTGTGGGGGAAGAGAGACAGAAGTCAGTGTAAGATATGAAAATAATAATAATTCATTGTTTATCAAGGGGTCATGCTGGGGTGAGGGAGGAGAGAGGGAAAAAAGGAGCTGATACCCAGGGCTCAAATAGAAAGTAAATGTTTATAAAATAATAACGGCAACATATGTACAAATATGCCTGATGCAATTGATGTATGGATTGTCATAAGAACTGTAAGATCCCTCAATAAAATTATCTTTTAAAAGAAAAGAAAGCTAACCAAATATAAGGCAATAAATGTTAGAGATACTGATAAAAAAGACTTAAATTCATAAGTGAATAACCATTCAATGAATAGAGGTGTTTCTCATTGCTGATCTCGCTATCTGTGCTTTTTGCCAGTAATAATAAAGATCCCCCCACTCAGCATTGCTGGAAGATGAGCTTGTATTTCCCCACACACACAGATGTTAAACCAAAACTAGATCCCCGTTTTTTCTTTATTTAATTTTTTCTAAACCACAACAGCCCGGCAGAGAGAGAACACACACACACACACACACACACACACACACACACACACACACTTTAGAGGGAACTTTCAATATGTCTTTCCAGTGTGTTGAGTAAATTTTTGTATGTCTTTTTATTTCACAATCTTTTGCAGTTTTTCTGGACCAATACAATTCTGTAATTCACTTTGCTGTTGAAAGTCGGGTTACTGTCTTACTTATTAATACAGTTTTTCATCATTTCTGCCATGCTTTGTTTGGAAGAGTTTTTTTTTTAATACTTTTATTGGGTGCTCTTAACATCTCTTATCACAATCCATATACTCATCCAATGCTTCAAGCACATTTGCACATATGCCACCATCATCATTTTCAAAGCATTCTCTTCCCACTTGAGCCCCGGATATCAGCTCTCCATTTATTCCCCCTCCCTCCCACACCCACCCTCTTTCACGAACCCTTGATAAGTTAATGGTTTAATTTTTTCCATATCTTACATCATCCTCCATCCCCGCTCACCTCCTTTTCTGTTATTAGTCCCCCTGGGAGGGGGTTCTAGATTGATCCTTGTGATTGGTTCCCCTTTTCTCCCCTCACCCTCCCCTAATCCTCCTGGTATCTCTACTCTCCTTGTTGGCCCTGAGGGGTTCATCTGTCCTGGATTCCCTGTGTTGCAGGCTCTTATCTGTAGCAGTGTGGGTGCGCTGGTCTAATCCAATTTTTAAGGTAGAATTGAGGTCATGTTAGTGGGGTGAAGGAAGCCCCAAAGAGCTAGAGGAAAGTTGTGTGTTTCATCGATGTTATACTGCACCCTGACTGGCTCATCTCTTCCCTGTGACCCCTCTGTGAGCATATGTCCAATTGTCTACAGATGGGCATTGGGTCTCCACTCCATGCCTCCCACCCCCATTCACCTTGAGATGGAAGAGTCTTGATTGCTTTTTAGCTAAATGAAACCATAGCCATAGAAAAAGTGGTCAAGACATGATGAATTGGCATGTCATTTGAGATGTGTGTTCTGCCCAATAACAGCATTCTCTTGTTGAGAGGCATTTTCTCCTGGGAGTGCTGGAGGAATAAATCCCTCAGGAAGTCACTCATAGTATTGCATCTGTGAGACACATCTAGACTGAGGATATCTCCTGAAAATTACTGTCCTTTCTACACAATCAAAGCTTATTTTCTTCTCATCCTGAAAATGACCTTAAGTACATTCTATGACTCTAAAGAACTCTGGATCTAATATACAAATAAAACATGTTTCATTATTTCTAAGTAATATGCAAGTTTTATTTAGTTGTGTTCATTTTGCTAGGAATGAAAAAAAGAATACATTTGCATTTTGTGTTAATTAAATTGGAATGATATAGTATATCATCTTTTAAAAAATACTGGCAAATTTAAATGTTCAGAGCTATATAAATAGGGATGAGCAGAGTCTATTCAGGGCAAGGTAATTAGAGCATCTTTGGATAGAAGATCTCTGGGTAAAAATAGCTAGTCTCAGATAGTGTTAGAAAAGGTAATTAAGGCCTGAAGAATAATGATGAAAGCCTACTCAGATACCTTTTAGTTAAGGTTTAATATCTTACATTCAAAATTGTGAACCCTAGCTTAGGCATCTCCATGCAATCAAAATTAGCCCAGTGGGTACTACTGAATGAGAAATTATAATATTCTCTTCGTTATTCTTGCTGGAGACGAGGAATGGATGTGGCCCGGCCACCTGAAAGGTTATAAAGTATAAATATTGATCATGCCTTTCTTTTCCTACCCTGTTTCCCCGAAAGTAAGACATCCCCTGAAAATAAGACCTACATACACTTTTGCCATCCCCTGAAAATACGGCCCCCCAAAGCTACCATAACTCTAGACTCTGGACCATAGTGGGCCACTGTGCAGCTCACTGTTGGCCGCTGCGCAGCCAGAGCAGACAGGAAGTGTGAGGTCTCTTTTAGTAAAACAATAAGTAATAAATGTGTACCGTATTCTTCCTCATGGAAAAATAAGACATCCCCTGAAAATAAGACCTAGTGCATTTTTGGGAGCAAAAATTAATATAAGACACTGTCTTATTTTCAGGGAAACAGGGTAGTTCAACTCTTATGTATACCTATATACATAATTTTCTACCCCCTTCACATTCTTCACTTTCTTCCCTGTTCCAGAATTAAGATTGCTAGATTGCTAATGCTGTTCTTAATTCTCTGACAAGTCCTTTATTATCTCTCTCTCTTTTTGATTAATTTAAATATACCTAATCTTCACTTAACAGAAGAAAGATAAGGTTTTGTAGGCCTATAAAGAATTCTAGTCTCAGAAATCCACAGAGGCAGTTCTACCCTGGTCTATAGGGTTGCTGTAAGTCAGAATGAGTTTGGCTTTTTGCTTTTCTCACTTACTGATCGTCTTGTTATCCAACATTTTCCATTTACAATAATTGTAAAGCATATACCATCCAAACTTTTAAAATATTTACATCTTGTAACAAATGCTGAGGTGCAAGGGAAGATTAACATGGTGATAGTTACTGTGATGTTGGCTTGGCAAGGCCCAGATTCTCAGTGGTTTGGCAGTTATGTAATGATGCAATTTGACACGTAAGTCACAAGGTAGTTACAGTCCATTTTGTAATCTGATAGGATCATCCTTCATTTTGCTATGACATTGGTCTTTGAAAATGGCCTCGTCTTTTTTACTTACATGAAGGTATCCTCTAATGAATATCTGCAGCACCTTTCTCTTTTTTCCACTTTAATCCATCCCTTGGGAATCTTTTATCACTACCATTATACTCTATGAAATGACTCCAAATACCACTGATCTTCATCTTCAATATTTTCTGGATATCTATATCTGAAGTGTAACAATATCTCAAGCTAAATATTTTAAGTCAGGAGTTACTCTACTACTGTTAGCTCTGTAGTCTTTTCTACATGTGAACACATGTATCTCCAATTCAGTTCATGACTTCATCAGCCAACTTAGTCATTTAATAAAAGTACTTTTATTGGGGGCTCTTACATCTCATCACAATCCATACATTCCTCTAGTGTGTCAAGCACATTTGCACATATGCCACCATCATCATTTTCAAAGCATTTTCTTCCCACTTGAGCCCCTGATATCCACTACCCATTTCTTTTCTCTCCCTCCCCTACCCACCCTCCTTCACAAACCCTTGATAAGTTTTAGATTATTTTTCCATATCTTACATTGACCTCTGTTGCCCCTCACCTACTTTTCCATTATTCGTCCCCCTGGGAGAGGGTTCTAGATTGATCCTTGTGATCGGTTCCCCTTTTCTCCCCCCACCCTCCCCTAATCCTCCTGGTATCTCTACTCTCCTTGTTAACCCTGAGGGGTTTGTCTATTCTGGATTCCCTGTGTTGCAGGCTCTTATCTGTAGCAGTGTGCATGCTCTGGTCTAATCCGATTTATAAGGTAGAATTGAGGTCATGATAGTGGGGTGAAGGAAGCACCAAAGAGCTAGAGGAAAGTTGTGTGTTTCATCGATGCTATACCGCACCCTGACTGGCTCATCTCTTCCCTGTGACCCCTCTGTGAGGGGACGTGCAATTGTCTACAGATGGGCATTGGGTCCCCACTCCATGCCTCCCACCCCCATTCACCTTGGGTATGGTTTTATTCTGGGTCTTAGATGCCTGATACCTGATCCCATCAACACCTCATGATCACACAGGCTGGTGTGCCTCTTCCATGTGTGCTATGTTGCTTCTGAACTAGATGGCCATTTGTTTATCTGCAAGCCTTTAAGATCCCAGATACTATATATTTTGATAGCCAGGCACCATCAGCTTTCTTCACCACATTTGCTTATTCAACCATTTTGTCTTCAGCAATTGTGTTAGGAAAGTGAGCATCACAGAATGCCGGATTGTTAGAGAGGGGAATAGAACTATGTACTCATCTCTATATGTTAAGACTTAAGCTTGCAGATGGACATTGGGTTTCGACTCAAGTACTCCCTTAACAAATTTTTCTTATTTTATACATCCAACCAAAGATGTGTCCATTTTTCTCATGTAGTAGTCATCATGTTTGGGTACTCCATTTCTTTCTCACTGCCCATTGCTAAATTTCAGACTCAGACTTGCTCTAACTAGAAATACATTCACTGTGGCTATGGATTTTATTTCCTGCTAGCCCAGTCAATCCCATACAAGTTCATAAAGTCAGCTTCCTTAAGCACAGGCCTGGTCATGTCATTATTCTGTGTAAAAGCTTTCACTACACATAACTTCTTACTCTATAAGGATTATCCTTATTTGTAAGGCCTGTTCCCACTAGCCCTTAAACCTCCATTACATATAAGCTATATACCCCAGGCAGATGGAATTGACATTTTTTCTTCAAAAGCATCCATTTTCTTTTCCTATGTGTGCCTTTACATTGTAATACACAACCTACATGAAGACAGTGTTTTTAAAAATCTGTTTTGCCCACTATCCAGTAAGAATCCCTTAAAAATTTGAATAAAGAAACTTGGTATTAGAGATCTGTTTAGGAAGGGTTCCTAGTAGCACCTCTCAATCTTACTTTATCTTTCACAAAGTCCAAACAAATACCACCCCTAAATTCAGGTGTCCTACCCCCCAAGTAAGGGAGTCAACCTATGAAAGAGGAAAACCCAGATTTCAATGGTACTGCCTTCTAAATGCATTCTGTCCTTGAGACTAAAAGACCATAGTTTTTGTTTCACGCGAACAAAGAAATTTATTAAGAAACCTTTGTATTGATTATCAAAGCTTATTATAGATGAACATGGTATGTATGAGGTATGAGTCTAGGAAAATTAAAAGTGGTCAAAATGAAATGGAATATGTACAGACTAATATTCTAGACATTAATGAGTTTCAATGGACTGGTAGTGGACATTTTGATTCAGACAATCATATATGGTCTAACATGCAGGGAATGACAAATTGAGGAGGAATGGCATTACATTAATCATCAAAAAGAACATTTCAAGAATTATATCTGTGATTCTCAATCTTCCTAATGCCGTAGCCCTTTAATACAGTTCCTCATGTGGTGGTGACCCCCAACCATAAAATTTTTTCATTGCTACTTCATAACTGTAATTTTGTTACTGTTATGAATCGAGCAACCCCTATGAAAGGGTTGCTCGACCCCCAGGTTGAGAACCACTTATCTAGCTTGTCGGTAATAGGATAATATCCGTACAGCTACATGGAGGACCGATTAATATGACTGTTGTTCAGTTTTATGCACCAACCATTGGTAATGGTTCCTCAAAGATGAGGAGAATGATTACCAGTTTTTACAGACCTCAAGGAAATGGATTGACACAGTAGCTGTAACTATGAACTCAAACAAAAACTATCATGAGGATGGCGCAGGACTGGGCAGTGTTTCCTTCTATTGTACTAGGGTACCTATATGTTAAAACCAACTTGACAGCACCTAAAAACAACAATAGCTGAAAGGAGCACTGGCGCAATAGTGGGTTATGTGTTGTCCTGCCAACTGTAAGGTCAGCAGTTCAAATCACCAGCTACTCAATGGGAAAAAGATGAGGCTTTATGTTCCTATAAAGAGTTACCGTCTTAGAAATCCAAAGAGACAATTCTACTCTCTTCTGCAGAGTTGCTATGAATCAGAATTGATTCAATCAATAGCAGTGCGTTTTGTTGTTTGCAAAGGTTTTCTGAAGTCTGAAATTGATCACATGTGCAAACAAAATTCCTCACAACTGGATCAGTAAGCCAACTTTATGATAAATCCAGAAAAGATTGAAATTGTAAAGGATTTCATTTTACTTGAATCTATAATCTAGCAAGAATTCAAATAATGTGTTGGACAGGGGAAATCTGCTGCAAATAATGTAGGAGATGCATATGTGTTGCAAAATGTTTACAATTATGTAAGCCTGTTTTTAAAAGCACAAATTTAGAACATTGAAATAAAAGTGAATTAAACAATATTTCTTACTAAGAGAAATATAAAATGCATGTGGTTTTCATGCCTACTGGAATGTTTGTGGGTACACTGAGCCTGCTTTTGCTATGTGATTAAATTTCTTGACTCTCCAGGTTCTCTAGTTAATTTCTCTCCTGGTGGGCTTTTTAATAGCATGTGGCTTCTTTACACAGCTAATCATGTTATGAAGGGTTTTAGATTATTTTTAATGAAAAATAAACCCATCTTAATTCTAATTTAAAAAAAAGAATGTCTTCATTATGTTTATGTTCAGCACAAGACCACTCAAGAGAAGAGAAAATATATCATTTGGGACACAACTTTTCTGGCCTAGTATTTTGCGCCTGATGGTAGTTACAGCTGGAATTTTTCTTAGGGATAGTGCTGTTATTGTCACATTACTGCTTTTTCTCTAGTCTCTGGCTTCTGAAAAGCTTGTTCTTGCTATATATTTTCTAACTAACATGTCAAATAATTTCTGATGTGTGGTAGCAGGTGTTTTTGCCCATTTTACTGTAAGATAGTTACATAAAGGCAATAAAAGCACATATAAAAAAGTCAGTTCTTATGATCATTCTAGAATTTATATCTTATCCTCTAACATTATCTCTTTGTGGAAAGCGCAGGGGACAACTGAAATTCATTATCCTGCCGTGAATAAAAGATCATGCTTTCATAGCACCATGACCATGATGTAAGCCTTCAGTATTTTCCTAATCCGCAAACGTTTCTCCTGGTTAGGAGGCCATGAATTCAGAATAGGTTAGACAGGTAAATCCTGGACAGAGCGACAATAGAGTCCTCACACATTCTTTTCCAGCTCTGAGTCACATTTTGCTGTTCTTCAAATAATTTTGAATGTATACTCTGAACATCCTCAGTTTAAAAAAAATGCATATGTTATATACCCATAGTCTGCACTCATATATGGTCTAAGATATGTTTATGAGTTACAGTTCTATATGCATATGTATGTGAGTCATAATATTTGCATTGCATTCAAGTTATAAACTACACAAAATATAAATTAAAAATAGATGACATTAAAACAAATTTGAAAAGTTAAATTTTTTTTTCTCTCATCAAAGTGAATTTATGCTACATACCGCATGGTGATGCTACATACCTCACTTTGGAGACTCAGTTGGTGTGACTTAAATCACAATGTAAAGGAATGAGGAAATGGTATCTTGAGAGGGACTCTAAAGGTAAAGGGAAATTATTTTGTTTTTTGCCTGTTTGCTAGGGGAAGAATATATGTAGGGAGTAGATGGTAGAAAAGTGTGCTGGAATGGATCACAAAAAAGGGATGAATACAGGAGGGATTATATTTAAATAGCCAGTAAATAAGTGATTGGTTATGAGGCAATAAGCAACCCTGATGGCACAGTGGTTGAATAGTTTGTTTATTAGCCAAAGGGTTGATGGTTTAGACTCATATCCAATCTGTGTGACCAAGATGTAGCAATTTGCTTTCATGAAAGTTACAGCCTTAGAACCCTTTGACTGTCCTTCTTAATTTTCCAGTTTATGGGGTGATTGAATATACTGTTTGGGGGACCAGGTACAACTTACCTATAGTCCTCCAAGTTAAATCTTTGCTTGAAAATAAAGAGGTTTTGTGAAGGAGAATTGCTCAGTGCAACACATCATTTGGCCTCTTGACTGCTGCTTCCATGGGCGTTGATTGTGGATCCAAGCAAAATAAAATCCTTGACAACTTTCATCTTTTCTCCATTTATCATGCTGTAGTTATTGATCCAATTGGAAAGATAATACTGTTATAGGCATATCACTAGAAATTGTTTATATATATTTAAAGGCAATGCAGCAAAAACTCAGTTTTGAGTTTAGATTCTGATCTGATTTTTGTTGTTTAACTTTGGGGACATTTATAACAATTCATGTTTTCCAGTAGTTTAAGGACATAGCTTCCTTAATCTTTCTTAATAAAATAAGAATAATAGTTCTTGGTAAATGAATTATAAATTTTTAAGTGCAGAAACATTTTGAATTATTCTTATTGACAATATAACTTTAAAGTCAAGAGACTAAGACTGAAACATGTTTACTATGTTAATATGGAGACAATACTTAAAACCATAGCTGCTATTATAATGTAAAAGTCAAATTTAGACCAGCTTATTATAATTAAGTTATGTTCACTAATATTTATTCAGTGTACATGCTGAGCCAGGGCCTGTGTTAAATGTTCCAGCATTATATAATTTAATTATCAAATCAATCTTGTGAAGTAGGTATTGTACCCATTAGTATAGTACTCTGGAAACTGAGCTCAGGCTGCATCAGTAATGGCAGAGCTGAGACTTGAACTTAGGGATTTGGACGGTGGTTCACTGTATTATAAAACTTACTGCTATCTAGTCAGTTCTGACTCATAACCACACTAGGACAGAGTAGAACTGCCCCTGTGGACTTCTGAGGCTGTCTATCTTTACAGGGATAGAACGCCTCCGTTTTCTTCTTTGGAGTAGCCGGCCGTCTCAAATCAATAACGTTTTAGTTAATAGCTGTCAGAAATATATTAGCAAATATAGTTCTGTGGTCAAGCTGTTAGCTCATAGTTTTTCTTTGCTTGCTTTTAAATTGGGAACTAATGAATTGTTCCAAAAGAAGCCTACAGAATGTTTTTGCAATTTTATTAAGGGCTTTTAAATTATTCAGCTAAAGATATGACTAATATTTCAACAAGGATTACTTGGTGGTACAACACTTAAGAGCAGAACTGGAAGGACCTGGTTTGAACCCACTAGCTCCTTTCTCTCCCCAAAATGTGGCCTTCTGCTTCCATAAAGAATACAGCCTTGAAATCCTATTAGCCAGTACTACTTGGTATTATGAATTAGAATGGACTTAATGGCAATAGCTTATTGATTTGTTATACTTTAAAACAACAACAACAACCAAAAAGAAAATGACCAAACAACCTAACAAGCTATTGAAAAATCTAAGAAAGACAAAAATTGTACTGGCAGATAAATAGGCAGGTGATGAGATGAAAGTTATACCTCAGTATTCGAGGGAGTTATTGATGCAGCCTTATAAAGGCAAGCTTTTTAAACAATTAGTATCCATAGAAATTGGTACCAGATATATGTCTGATAGAAGTTAGTCAGAGCTCTTTCCATTGAATTTCCATCTTATTTTGAAGAAAAAGATCAGCTATAGCCAATGCCTGTAAATGCTACTTGATCACATAAATCTTTCCAGAGTAGTAGACTGCTCATCTCAGTAAACGTGTTGCTCTTATGAAACAGAATGTCTCATAGTCTTTGATGCATCACAATGAAATTGTCTTTGTTTTCTTATGTATACCTTTTCAAAGGCATTGTTTAAAATGGCAATTTTGCATTGTCACAATACTCTGTGTTTGATGTTTTTGAGCATTCTTCTGTCAGTTAAAAATATTGTGATTTTCAGGTAATCCAGAGCGGATTATTCCTTCCAGTGGTGTGAGTGGCGATGCTGGGAGGGTACAGGGAGAGTGGGTTGGAAAGAGGGAACCGATTACAAGGATCTACGTGTGACCTCCTCCCCGGGGGATGGACAACAGAAAAGTAGATGAAAGGAGACATTATACAGGGCAAGATATGACAAAATAATAATTTATAAATTATCAAGGGCTCATGAGGGAGAGGGTAGCGGGAAGGGAGGGGAAAAAATGAGGACCTGATGCCGGGGGCTTAAGTGGAGAGCAAATTTTGAGAATGACTAGGGCAATGAGTGTCCAATGTGCTTTACATAATTGATGTATGTATGGATTGTGATAAGAGTAGTATGAGCCCCTAATAAAATGATTTAAAAATAGATATATTGTGATTTAAATATATATATATATATATATTAAAGCAAAGTAGACATTTTAGATAAAAATGTTTAATGTGACCTTGGATACAAAAGATTAAATAATTTATTTTTGTTTTTAAATTCTTTGTATCTGGTATCAATCATCATTAGATCAGTAGTTTTAAACCCAAGTTTGGCATTAAAATCATGTGGGAAAGTTAAAACAAAAAGGCAAACAGACAAGGCCATATACACTTACATTCAGCCAGGATTCCAGCCCAGAGATTCTCATTTAAAGGGACTGGGATGTGTGTAGGCACTGATATTTTAAAATAATTTTCCAGATCTTTCTAATGTGTGGCCATAGTGGAGAGCTACAGTATTGGGCTGGTCTATATTCTCTGTACTCATGTCATTCTAGGCATTAATGTACATTTAGTACTGCTGTATAAACTAAACTTAAGGGGACACCATTCAAATTGTGTTCTAAATGAATGGCACTTCCGACAGAACTGAATATGACTATTTGACTCCCGGAGTTGGTTGTGTCAATAGATAATGGTTTTAGTCATTACTGACACAAGAATAACAATATTACTAGTAGAGGAGTATGCAACATGACAGTGACCTGGTATACATTCATCTTCAGTTGAAACCTACATATGGCTGCCTCGACAGCCACTCTCTATTGAAAATGGGCCACATGTACCTAATGGTGTGACTCTAAAACATATCTGTATCTCACAGTAGCAGTGGCCGCAAAAGGTCCCAAGAGAGATCATTGGAGCTTTGTATAAAATTCAAAGTTGCACGGGGTTTCAGATCTGATTGGGACAGGGTTAGGGATAGTAAAAAAGCTTTTTTCATTAATACTGACTATGTAAGTGTTACAGCAAGCTTATCTCTTTAAAACAGAAAAGGAAAATACCCATGGTTATAGAAAGAAGCATTAAATTCCATTGGAATAAAGAATGCATGGTCTGCCTCTATGTGGGTCTTGAAGACATGACAAACATATTGCAAACTGTGCTGAAGTCCTTTACCTTTTAATTAATCTTCAGTGACGTAAAGTCTCAGGAGTCTAACAACAGTTCTATTTCAAACCCATTTATGGGGCTAAGGTGAAATAGGGCTGTAGGTTCTCTCAGAACCATTGTGTATGCTTTATTGTGGTGCATATCAAAACAGTAGTTAATTATAGTAGTACCATTTCTGTTCTTCGCCTCATTATCTCCGTCTTGCACTATTATTTTCTGTTGCTGCTGGCTATATAGCACCAGGCCTGGCACCAGTTAAGTGTGAACACAATGCCAGCACGACATTCAGCTCGAGAATAGAAAGGCAGATGGCAGATTTTACTATTTATAGTTGGAGCCCATCTACCTGAGGTGAGCCCTATTTAAATAGTTCTTACCAAGAATGTTTTCATATATTAAAGGGATGAGGAAATGAAAGCTAAATAGACAACCTCAGTCCCCATAAGTTTGAGATCAGAACTTTCCTATAGATTGAAAAGCAATTCCAAGTATTGATTAGACATTTTTTAACTGGAAAATGGTATCTTTTTTCTCCCTGTACACAAATAAAGACTTCAGGTAGACAGCATTTTTCACAGCAGAACTTGAGGAATGTGCTATTGTTCACTGAGGTTGTGCTGCGGTAGCAACTGATATGGTGAATTTTAATTATTAGGAACAAACTAGGTTTCTAATTATTTAATGATATCAAACATTTTTCAAACTATGAATAGTTTTCATTTTCTCACTAATTTTTTTTTACTCCCATAGAAAGAACACAAATAAGTGCTTCAGGTTTATTCGTTATATTGCTTTTAAAGGGATTTACTGTTCAAAAGATCACTCAATATTGTATATTAGTAATTAGCATGTGGAAATATTCTTTTTATTCAAAATTAATATGGCATGTGAACTATAAAGGCTTTTTTATTCTTTTTTTGGCTTTTTTATTCTTAAGGCATCTGATTTTATGTGTTTTATTCTCAACAATATAATAAGTTGATATGTAAAGTATTTGGGTGATCCAGGTAATCTGGACTATAATAGTGACTTAATTAATAATGTGCTTATTAAAATCTATAGTCCATGGAAAATAAGGATTTTTTTTCTGTTTCATTTTCTTTATTTCTTCATTTCTCTCCTTTTAAGCTTTTTATTGTGACTTAGGTGATGTATACAGAGAGAAGCCCAAGCATGACATTCCATAATTCATGCGCATTTAATTTATTGAAATCCCCTCAATGTAGCATCCATTAGCCCACTTCCTCCCTGGGTTGCCTCTTTCCATCATTCCTTCTTTCCTAAAAAAAATAAAGAATTTTATGTTGTACACTGAAGAAGTCAATTTACCTAATTATGGTAGTTATACATATATTTATATAATTATAATACATAAATTATCTACTTATATTTAATATAGCTTATATCAATATTTTATACACATATATTTATATGTCTTATATATAATACATGTATATATAAACACAGGCATATAAATCTAATATTCATGGGGGAAAAGAGAAAATGTTCTGAAATTGATTGTGGTACTGATTGTACAATTCTTCTTGATATGATTGAAGTATTGAATTATGTGATATGTGGCTTACATGCCAATAAAACTGTTAAAAAAAACTACGATGGTTCAAATGCCAGAACAATTGTGAGGACAACACAGGAATAGGAAGTGTTTTGTTCTATTGTACATAGGGTTGTAGGTTGTACATATGGATGTACATTTGATTAAACATACTGGAATTTAGCAGGTTCTTTAGATTTATTCTAAATTATGCCAACATTTTACATCATGATAAAATATCCATTATATCAGTTTATTCATTTTGTTTAGGTGCAGAGTCCAGGTCATTTAATCCTTTACTTGTCTCTGATCTGTGCTGTGCTAGATAGAAGGAAGCCTATAAAAACCCAACTTGGAGTAGAGCAGCTACAATGTAAATTTACTTATTTGCTTTGTGAATTTTGAAATACAGCAAACAAGCAATAAAAACTTTTAGTTAAACATGACACATTATATACATGCAGATATTTTATATAGTTTAGCTATTTAAAAAATAATCTCTAGGACAGCACAGGGCTTTTTAACAAACCCCATGCACAAAGAGAATGAAGGAGATAAGTTACAAAAATATGAAAACTGGAAAGCAGATGAATAAATGCTAGATCATAGCCTGACCCAAGAAAGCTCAATTATGTTGATAGGAGGGTAAAAATGTAAATGTTATTTATATCACAGAGTCACAAACACTGAAGATCTCCAGAAATAAGAGTGGAAATGGGGAGAATTGTTTCAAACAAGAGAACTGTTTTTAAAAATCTGTTTAGGAAATAAGGATCCTTACTGGCACAGTGGATTAAGCACTTGGCTACTAACTGCATGGGTGACAGTTCAAACTCATAAGCTATTCTGTGGGAAAAAGATGAGGCACTCTACTCCTATAAATATTTAAAGGCTTAGACACCCTAAAGAGTGTCTAAAAGACACTCTAAAGAGAAATTCTACTCTGTACGCTATAGTGCCTCTATGAAAAGGAATCAGCTTGATGGCAGTGAATATTTAGGAAGTGAGATCCTATCCTCTTTTCCATGTAACTGGACTATATGCTTCTACCTGTCAGAAGACTAAAGGCATATCTTTTATAGTGAGCAAAATAAGGATGTCTGAATGCTGATAACACACATAGCAAGTGGATACTATGTTGCAAGTATGATGATTCAGTGAACATTTTGCATATTAGGCTTAAGACTGCTAGCCTTCTACGAGTACTCTGTATGTTGGTAATCAGGCATACTTCTTCTGGCCAAAATTTAAAACTGAATTTTCTGTAGAGAATCTAAATATACAAAGAAAGAAAACTTACAGATGCCATGGTTGGGGTTCCCCAAGGAAATTACTCATTCAAATCATCTTTAAGTGAACCCTACTGTCAACAAGCCCCATAGATGTCATCGATGTTCCAGTCAAATTTCACTTTTGTGCAGCTAGGTAAGGACCAATTGGCACTGGATCAAAATATTTAAAGTGAAAAAATAAAAGATTTGAAGAGAGAGAAAGATATGTCACATCTGTGAAACAAAAGCAAAAATCTTATGCTCGCACATGTTTTACTGTAGGCACAGTGAAATAGTATGAGAGTGGTAAAATTTTTTTTAAAAATCAAAAAAGAATTAAGTAAAATATGAAAGAAATGAAATTGAGGAAACCACTCCCAAGATAAAGAATACAGAAAGATAGGACATAGAATATACAAGTTAAAATTAGAGTATTCATAGCCCTAGAGAAATCTTGGTGGTACAGTGGTTAAACGCTGAAATTCCAACTGTTGGAATTACCGTCACCGGTGGCTCTGCAGGTGAAAAGAATGGTACTCTGCTCCCGTAAGGTCCACAGTCAAGAAAAGCCTCCGGGGCTGTTAGTCCTGCTCTCTGCCATAGCATGTCCGTGTGCATCTGAAGTGACCTGATGGACACAAAACGGTAACAATCATAGCAATAAAACAAACTATTGCTACACATAACAATATGAGTGAACCTGAAAAGTGTGCTTCTTGACTTGAAACAATATATTATATAATTATGTATTGCATTAGAGTATGATTCCAATTATATGAAGTTTAAGAGCAGGTACAACTCTTGTGCCGAGTCAAAATAGTGGCTATCTATTGGGACTGAGTATTGACCAGAAAAAAAAGACAGATCTTTGGAAAAGCTCATCATTTTTGGAGAGTCAGCAAAAATGAAGGGGACCCTGGGTGAGAAGGATTGACATGGTGCCTGTAACAAGGGGCTCAAACATACCAGTCATTATGAGTATGATACAAGGTTGGGCAATGTTTTGTTCTGTTAGACATAGGGGTGCCACTGAGCCAGAGCTTACTTAACAGCAATTAACAGCAACAATATTGACAGGGTAGATTTTTGATATGGGGATTGTTTCCCACTTATATATATATTTCTTATGTAGAAATTCTTTGAGCTATATACTTAAGATTTATCCACTTTACTAGGTAAGTTAAATCATTATCAAAAAAAATAAAATAAAATTAGATAAATCCCAACATTTAAACAATAAAAGCTATGAAGGCAATAAAAATAGTGGGCAGGAAATAAGGGAAATAATATTTTTTATTAAATACTTTTATTGGGAGCTTTTATGTCTCTTATCACAATCCATACATTCATCCATTGTGTCAAGCACATTTGTACATATGCTGCCATATCATTTTCAAAGCATTTTCTTTCTACTTAAGCCCTTGATATCAGTTCCTCATTTTTCCCCTTTGCTCCCCCACACACTCTCTCTCATGAACCCTTGATAAGTTATAGATTATTATTTTCATATCTTACATCATCCTCTGTTGCCTTTCGCTCACTTTTCTGTTGTTCATCCCCCTGGGAGGGGGTCATATGTTGATCCTTGTAATTGATTCCCCCTTTCTTCCCCAACTTTCCAATAAGGGAAATAATTTAAGGATGATTTTTGGCACTGAGTTTCTCAAATAAAAGGCCTACCACTTAGCTAAAGGATCTGTGGTGCCATAATAGGCCACACATTGAGCTACTAACCACAGAGTCAGCAGTTGGAGCCCATGAGTCACTCTGAGAAAGAAAAATAAGGCTGTCTGCTCCCATAAAGAGTTAAAATCTTAGAAACCTAAAGGGGAAATTCTACCCTGTCTTGTCTGGTTACTATGAATTATTCTCTACTCAATGGAGTGAGAGTTTGAAAAATATATTCAGCATATTGAATAAAAATAGACACATACCATAATATATTGGTAATTGTTATGGATTCAGTTGTGGCCCCTCATATATATACTAATTCATATATTTATGAATATATATGAATCCGAACTCCTATACCCGCGTATATAATCTAATGTAATTGCTTTCCACAATGCAATATAATCATTCAGTACTCAGTACAAGTACAGTAGTCAGTTGAAGTGATACCTTTGTAGGGTTGGTCCTAAACAAAGACACTTCTGAGTTAGATAAAGAGTCGTATACAGTGAACCCTCGTTTATCGTGGTTAATCGGTTCTAGACCCTACCGTGATAAATGAAATTCCGCGAAGTAGGATTCTTTATTTGTAAATCAAATATTTTCGTAGTTAGAGCATAGAGGACATGAAAAAACACCCTTTAGTCACCATTACACTTGTATTACCCAATTTATTAAACGAAAAAGGGAAAATACAGTAAAACATTTTGGACGTTACAATTATCATTTATTATTTATTATATTATTTATGGCATCTAGTTTACAGTATTACATATTTCACATACAGTATTATTATACATAGTTCTTACAAATACTGTAATCAATGGCGTGCAACCTCCACGATTTTCTTGCCATCTTTGATCATATCCAAAAGTTTTACCTTTTCCTGGATGGTGAGCATCTTCCTCTGGCGCTTATTTTTATTGTCAGAAGGCTTAGAAGAAGCAGCTCGTTTAGGAGCCATCATAGGGCTTAGATAAAATTTCTTAAAAATCGCAAACAATGACAGTACACTGTACAAAAGCAAAACTGCATCTGATACGTAGCTCCGATACGTAGTGATGCAGACAGAAGCGTGTACAGTATGAGCCAATCAGTGGCAGTATTGACAGAGCATGCGCTGTTACGCAAAAACCGCGATAGTGAAGCCGCGGAAGTCGAAGCGCGAAGTGGCGAGGGTTCACTGTAGTCTAAGAGACACAAGCACATAGTGAGGAAAACAGGATCATCTAAGAGCCGAGGAAGGAACAACCACCCTGGGCTGCCAACAAGGAAGTAATCAAGACCTTCACTTGAACTTTTAGCCTCCAGATTGTGAGAGATTAAATTTCAGTTCGCCAAAGCCACTTGTGATATTTCTATTCCAGTAGCACTAGGAAACTAAGCAGCAATTGTGGTATTCTACACACAAAAGATTCTGTGAGATTCCAGAAAGAAAAAAAACAGGTTTTATTTTCTTCAAAACTAGAAACGAGAAGATAATGGAGCAGAACTTTCCAAATCTGAGGAAACTTATTTCCAACCTAGACTTTTATACCAAGCAAATTACTAAGTTTTAGAGCAGAACAAAGACACTTAAATGGCAAATATGTCTTCCTTCACTCTTTGTCCCCTAAGGTACCCTGGGGTGTTCACCACCAAAATGAAGGAGATAACAAAAAGAGAAAAGGACAAAGTACCGGAAATAGAAAATATACCATGAGAGAAATATGATTGGAACTCTCAGGATGAAGAAAAGGAAAATCTTAACCTCACAGCTGAATAAGGAACCTATTGAGTAATTAATAGAGATCAGAGATGGGAAAGATCTATGGGTATTTTTAAGAAGATGAAATTGGTAATATTTGACAATGAATAAGAAAACCAAAGAAATGATGCATATGAATTATGGTGTAGTCAAAGAATATTGAATATACCATATTTTACCAAAAGAACGAACTATTCTGTCTTGGAAGAAGTCTAGTCAGAATGCCTCTTATAAGGAAGGATAATGAGACTTCGTCTCATGTACTTTGGAAATGTTATCAAGAGACCAGTCCCTGGAAAATAACATCATGCTTGGTAAAGTAGAGAGTTAGCAAAAAACATGGTGTGACATAGTAGCTATAACAATGGGCCCACCTATAGCAATAATGGTGAGGATTTCAAAAGGTCAGGCAGTATTTGTTCTGTTTTGTATTGGGTCATGATAAGTCAGACTTATTGGCACCAAACAGCAACATTGAAAGTATTCAGCTGTTTTGAGAGGATATTTACAAAACTGGGAGAATGTTTTAGGTTCAAAGAATCCCAAACAAGAAAATTGTGGGCCCTGGAGTTCATGGAAGCCACATGGGAAAGATTTTAAAAAGTAATGACACTCTGTCACATGGCTCAACTAGAAAAGCCCCATTGAGATGAGTCAAAGACTCTGTTGCTAACGAGTCAGTCCTCACTGCTAGTGGACCCAGAGGAGAACTGCCCATAGTGTTTTTCAAGGCTATAACTCTTTAGAAAAACAAACTGCCATGTGTCTATTCCCTAAAGCAGCCACTGAGTTTGAACTGATGACTTTTCAGGTAGCCGGCAATCTCTCAACCACCAGCCAGCCAACATGGCTCCATTAAATATCCAAAAGACATCATAAACATTCAAAAAACATAATAAAATTAAAGCAAGAATCAAGTTGCTTTATACATCATGGAATGTTGACTAATTGCTCTTGTTTGGG
Organism: Echinops telfairi; assembly: GCF_000313985.2. NCBI lineage: Eukaryota > Metazoa > Chordata > Mammalia > Afrosoricida > Tenrecidae > Echinops > Echinops telfairi. The sequence goes on from NW_022111324.1 coordinate 15,029,299, forward strand.
ATAGAACAGATTTTTAATTTATGTGTAGAACCTTCTAGCTGTAGTAGTATCCTGTATTTATTCTTAAGCAATCTCCCCCACTTTAACATTAATAAACTTGTGGAATATTCATATAATGGCTATACCAGTTAAACAAAAGCTGTTGACTTAGACAAATCTCAATAATGTGCAGCTTCCTTTTGTGAACATTTGAAATAATATAACTTGTTGCATTCCTCTCTTATAAATGTTCATTTCTAAAAGTTTGTTTCTGGTAGTGTGTTAAGTATAACTGCATTAACTCCTGGCTACATCAGTTTTCTCATGTCTTGATAATTTTCAGAGATAGTCTGTTTTCCACTCATTGCCTTACTACTAGCCACTGCGAATGGATTCATTGAGGTCAAGCTCACATTGTGATAGGGAGCTGACAAAGGACACCGTTTATATCTTTGTCTTCAGAAAAAGCCCCATAGGTTTTTAAATGGTACTATCAAATTTGACACTATACGGATGAATATTGTTTTATTTTCTTGGTTTGTTATGTTAGGACAATTCACACCCAACTTTTAGGTATAGCTGTAAACAGTTTCTCCTTTGAAATTTGATTAGTCAGGGTATTACTATATAAATTAAAAGCAGCTTTCTTATTTCTTAAAGGTAATTAAGATATAGGAACTTAAAAATCACAGCAGACTTTTGGGAAGCCTGATAGTTAAAGGGAGCAGAAATAAACCTTAGATTGTTTCTTTCTGAATTTTCTGACTGTCTATGATGATTGCTCATTCCTCCCTCATCGCCCATGGGAAATGACCCAAGATAACACTAGTGATCATCTTCACCACTGAGAGAGGGGAAGGTTCCCAGGGAGCAGTGATTTTGAAGCATCAGTGTTTATCAGAATCCACCTGGAGGGTTTGTTAAACAGAAGATTGCTAGACCCCTCCTCCAGCGTTTAGAAATTGGGTTGATACTGTCTGATATTTTGCCATTTGATTAACTCCCCCAGGGCTGTTGACGCTGTTGGCCAGGGAACCACTTTGAGAACCACTGGTGAAAATTTGTCTGCCTCTCACCAGCTTGTGCCTATTTAGGATATTTATAACATTGAATTGTCAAAATAATATTCATGCATCATTTTAAGACAGCTTTCAACCATCTGTTGAATAGTAAATATTAGCCTTGTCATGAAGTGATAATATAAAATGTTTGTAGTATTATTAGATGCTAAACTGTACTGCACTTGAAATTATATGTAAATTCTCACAGTTGAAACTAATATGGTTTAGATCCTAATTTGACAGTCCTTTTGAGTCGAAATGAACTCAGTGCAGTTTAAGGCAGTTTGCCTTAAATACTGCTTTTCTTTTTTTTCATTAAGATCATTTTATTGGGGGCTCTTACAGCTCTTATAACAATCCATACAAACATCACTTGTATCAAGCATATTTGTACATATGTTGCCATCATCGTTTTTAAACATCAACTTTCAATACAGCTTTTCTTATTGCAACAAAATAGACTATTGCTTAAGAACTGCAGCAAGGCTTCATGGGTTCGTGCTGGTTTTATCTCTTTCTAGCTGTGTGAACGTAGATCGGTTACTTAACCTCTCTTTATCTCAATGTCTTCCTCCATAAAATGTAGTAGTCATGCCTCCTAGGGTTGTTGTGAGTATTAAATATTATAAGGATTATTAGATGTAAATTGTAAAGTACAATGTCTTGTTTATTGTGAGCACATAGCCCACACTTACAGGCGAAAGTAACAACTCAATCACAATTAACATCTTTTTCTTTGGGAGGACGTTTTTAATATTAAATAAGCATTTTATTTTCTGAAACAGTAATCATTTGCTGTAAACAGGTACTCCCTTACCTCTTTACTATTACATTTTCCAAACAACTACACAATTCTATTTAGCTAGCATTGTTCTAGTTTTCTAGTTCCTGAATCAACTAAATTAATAATTGTGTGCTGTCTACCACCCTTCTCCTCTATTGCATAATGCCAAAATTAACAAAATCAAAACTTCTATTACTAACTTATACTATTCAACTTTCTAGGTTTCTCACAAACATGCACAATCAAGCTTCAGGGCGTCTCCGGGAGGTCCAGAATTGTGTAGGGCTAGACTGTTAGGATCTCTTGAGAACTGTGTGCTCAGCACATTATAGGCACTCAATAAACTGTGATTGCATGTGGCATAAACTGCAGGAACGACATAGTAATCAGCATGCAAAGACACTCAACTAGATGGTGATTCATTTGCCAGAGCAAGTTTGCCTTCAGCCTGGATAGTACTATTCTGAGAGGACCTTAGATATGATTGGTGCCCATTGGGAGTTCAGAATCCTTTTGGAAGATCTAGGGGGGTTTTAGTTCAGTGGGAACATCTTTGAGCTTCCAGATTTCTAGATTCACAGCCCTCCATTTCCCATTTTCTTCACTCTTCCTGAATGGCAGTTTCACATAGTCAAGGAGAATAATTAGTTTCATTCAGGACAATTTAACTCTGACACACTTGGCATAGCCATGAGTTTGAATTGACCTGACAACAGCTGGTTAATTATTTTTGTAGAACATGTAATTCCTAAAGGACTAAGGATTTATTGAAAAGAAAATGCATTATGATTCTTACAAAGGCTTTCATTTTTCAGAACTGCTTGTGAATTTTATAGAAAAATTGAGCAAACTTAAGCAATAAGTTGAATGAGCATGAATTTAAAAGAACTGAAAAAGGCTGACCTTGAGAAATGCATGTTTTCTTCAACTGTGTTATGGAACAGTACCTATGCTGAGCAGGTACTTGATGAATACTTGTTAAATGAATATGATAGCATTATGTTAATGGATCCATAAATGCTAAAATAACGTGGATGTGCATTTTCTTTAGGAAAGCTTGTCCTTATTTCATCTCAGTTTTTCTACCATAGCATTTTTTCTCATTAAAAATATCCTTTCATCAGTATTTTAATTACTGATAAGGTCTCTACTTGAAGAATTTATTCAAAATTAATAATATCAGTGTTAGGAGAGAAAATAAACACTCAGAATTTAATGTATGACCCTTTCAGGGAGTATTCACTTCCCTTAAAGAGGCTGTTGGGGGATGTAAAACTGCAAAGAAAAAATAATTTTAACTTCCTGTAATGGTATGTAAGTGAGTGTTTTGCATGAAAAGAAGATTGAAAGATGGAGGGGAAAATAAAGGTAGAGAAGCGATTGGGTGAGGGAGAGAAAGAAAATGCGTATCTTCTGTGAAATTTTGCGACATCTCTGGAATGACAAGAATAGTAAATTAAGAAAAATAAGTAATTCTGTTTTATGTGGGAAAATTATACTTTTTCTAAAAAGTTTATTTTCTTCAAAAATAAGCAGTAGTAGGTTTTAAAATGATAACTTTTAAATTAACACAGCTGCTTTTAGATAATATTTTTTAAATCATTGACCAGCGGGGTAAGGGATCTTTTGGAGAGAGTATATATCAAATTAAAATTTAAAAAATTCATGCATACTTTAATTAAATTTTCTAAAATTTAGTGAAAACATTTATTTTGTGTAGAGCATAGCATATATGAATTATTGTCTAATATTTTTACTGCAAGGTCGGTGGTTCAAACCCACCAGCTACTCAGTGGGAGAAAGATGAGACTATCTGTTCCCGTAAAGATTATCAGCCTCATAAACCCTTTATAGGGTAACTATGAGTAAGAAAATAGCAACAACAACAAAAAAAGAAGCTAGCAATGGAGTGGACCTTTTACATGATTCATTTTTTTCTTTTAATAGGGAAAGGTCAGATTTAGATTAAATGTATGTTTACATATATATTTACATATGAGAAATTTATTTCTTTTGTGCAGAAAATGAAATATGTGAATTGTTACCTAATGTAACTTAATGTATGAGCCTTTCTCAGTATATGTATATATTCAGTATATATACAGTCCATGATCTCTGGTGGTGTCGTGGTTATGAATTGGGCTGTTATCTGTAAGATCAGCCGTTCAAAATCTCCAGCCACTCTGCTGGAGAAAGATGGGGCTTTCTACTCCTCTAAAGAATTACAGTCTCAGAAAGTCACAAGGCAGGTCTGCTCTGCCCTCAGTGTTGACTAGATGGCAGTGAGCTTAGTTTATATATATAGCCTCAGTGGCATAGTAAGTTAGACAACGTGGGCTGCTGTCTACAAGATCAGCAGTTCAAAACCACCAGGTGTTCCTCAGGAGCAAGATGACGCTTGCTACTCCTGTAAACATAGACAGTCTTGGAAACTCACAGGGGCAATTTCACTGTCCTGTATGGATTACTGTAAAACTGAATCAACAGTGAATGAATGTATATGTGCATACACAATGTCTTAGAGGCAATTTTATTTGGTAATTTTATGGAAAAGAATAAGTATAAAACCAAGGTGATTTTAAAGTTCCAGAATATAAATAGACATTGAAAAGTCATCTTACTACTTTTAAAGTGATGGTCTTTTGACTTAAAGGGCCAGTACTTTCATTTAGTGGTTTATTTGAAGCAATAAGCTGCCTTTCCTCCCTCTCACCAAACTATAAAGATAATTTCAAGAATATTTTTTCAGCTGTTTTTGTAGTTTGCCTGTTTTTTTTTCTATCATTTAGATGAAGTTTCAATTAAAAATAGATTTAAAAGTTACATGTGGGAGGCAATTGAATGAGTTGCTATGACAGTTCATATTATGAGGTTGAACCAAGTGCAGAGTAGCTTAACAAGATCTAAGAAATACAGAGCTATATCAGTATAATTATTACCCTCTTTTGACCTGGGGCAGAGGGTGGGTGGATATAAGGAGATGTGCCTCTCTGAAAACAAAAAGGCTACCTAGGGAAATTGTTTGGGTCTGTAGCTTTGAACTTAGTAAGAACCCATCTTTCCAAAGAACATTCTTCCTCCCAATTTGTGGATATGGACAAAAGGTATTGGGGAAAGGAAGTCAAATATTTGTTTGGCTGTCTCCTTGGTCTTCTGAAGGATCAGGAGTGATCCCAGTCTTCTGTGTTCTGTTTCTGAAAAGAAACTGTTTTCTAAATCTGATTTTGACATTTTCTGTACTTAAATACAATTTTAGAGTCTTACAAAATGCATCTTTGTGTAAATTAAGAGAATCTTTTCCCTTATTAATTTGCCTTTGGATATTAGCTTAGATATTAGGCAGGAAAGCAAACAGCATTTTAACTAGTTTTTTTTTATTTTTTTAAATAAATATTTTAAATATTTTTAAATATTTTAAGAAAATATTTAGTTTTATAGAATATTGACAATTAAAATTGAGAAAGAGAATAATAAAAAGAGTGAAGTTTTGTGTTTTTTAAGCTTTGTTTTTATGAGGAGATAGCTAATAAAATTCATATGGATATTTAAAAAAAATCAGATTTTGAAGAAAGCATATATGATGTTAATTTTTAAAATATTTCTACTAGGGCTCCAGTTTAACCCCCCCCAAAAAATATGTTTAAACATACTTTAACCAATACTACCAATGGAATGGCTTCAGACAAGTCTCTCAGCATTAACACTTGCCTTAAAAAGAATGTGCCTGAAAAAAAAAAGGTGTAACAGTGACCCCTGAGAGAATCCACTAGGTCAGTTAAATTCAAAGCAGAGAAGTCAGCTCAGAAGGTTATGGCGACTGTGTATTGGGATCCCAAAGGGGTAATCTTCACCGATTTTTGCAAAAGACATAAGAAGATCATTGAGGCTTATTATGAAGATAATGTAAGAAAATGGAAAACTGCACTGATGAGAAAGGGCCGGGAAAAGTGCACCAAGGACATGTTGTATATCATCACAACGTACCTGCTCACTTTTCAAGAGTAGCGTAAGGTTTGTCTAGAGGAAATTTCTTTCTGAAATCTTCTCCCATCTACCTTGCAGCCTGCTCCTGCCCTATCAGACTTCTTTTGTTCCCCAAACTCAAAGAACATTGAAAAGGAAAATGAGTTGTGTTTCTCAAGGATGCCAAAGTGCTGTTTTGATATGGTGTATATTAAAGAGTTAAGTTATTCAGGGAAGGATTGCCATCTAAATAAGTGTATGGGTCATTAAGGGTCAGAACCGACTTGATGGCTCCTAAGAGAGGATACATCTAGATGGACGATATGTTGATTAACAGCTTCACTTTTGAAAAATGATTTTGTATTGATACTTTTTGACTTACTCTAACATTGATACATGTTTGTGTCTATAGTCTTTCATTTTTTATATTTATTTTAATTTGTTATTAATTTGGAGTTAATACATCTATCATTCCATAGTTCATCCAAGTCAAGAAATATTGTTCAATTACTATCACAGTTTCTAAACTCTCTTTTGCTTTCTGGGCTCCTTGACATTGTCTCACTTTTACCCCCCACCATCATCACCATTGTACCCCTCTGCCCCCCACTGAAACCCTTATTCTACTGCCTGTCCCTACATGTTCATCCATCCTTGGTTTCATATACCGAAAGACAGATGTATAACACAACTTCAAGAGATTGACACCCCCCAATGACATAACACCTCTGAGAGGAACCCAAATAAGAACAAACGAAAATACAGAAAATGTTGAAAACTAGATAGGTTCCAGCATGCATCAGTGGAGGATCAACTGGCAAAGTGTTAACTGTTCGAGCCAGGTCTGTCCCTTTGATCTTCTATTCTCCTATCTCCAATGCACTCTGTTTGGTAACCACTTTCCTCCTGTCCCTCAATTATGGACAGAGGGAGATCACTGGAGGCTTATTTCCTGTGTAGTTCCCACAAATGTATCTTGGGCTCCCACTGTCATCCATAGCCTTCTGCAAACCGGATTCTCACAATTTAGGCTCTGATACTAATCCTCTCTTTAACTTCAGATTATATAATTTACAATCCTTCAGTAACTGATGATTGTGTGCTTCTTCCATGTGGACTTTGTTGACAACTCACTTAGATGACTGCTTGTTTGGAGACAAGTCTTTAAGACTGCAGATGCTACTTTATCTGATAGCCAGGTACCATCTAATTTTTTCACAACATTTTGCTGTAACACCCATGTCTTCAATTTCCTTCCTGAGGGCAAGCAAGTATCCAGCAAGATCATGATGTAAGAACTAATTATTCTTAAGTTGGAGCTAGGATTTAGTACAAGCCCAAAATGCATTCCTGGACCTATATATTTTTTTGTTCTGTTTTGTTTTTTGTCCGCCTTTGGCTCCCTTTCAAAGCCTCCCTGTTAATTTATGGTAGAGAGTCTTATTGAACATCCCCCTGGGGCATAACAATCTTCCATTAATATTGTCTTTGATTAGCCATTGGTGTAATATTTTAAAACCCTGTTGAGAGAGGGATATTGGGCCATATGACAGTACCTGAATTATTCACTTTTACAGAATCAATCCTTTTGTAGTTACACAAACAGTGGGGGTTAATTGTCAGGAAAAGTTACACTAATAATCACTGAGCATGCCCATCACAGGTTTGCTGGAATGATACATATCTTAATATAGCATATTGGGCATTGATAACGTGAGACCATGTTTGTTCACCTACAAACAGTTCAACAATCTTGATACAGCTTGTCTTCCACTTCTCAGACACCATATATTTTCTGACTTAAGTTATGAGACAAGTGTGTCTGAGGTAAAGTCCAGTTCACCCAGTGGAGTGCCCACATCATATCTCACTGATGCAGCCCCTGGAGCATGCTGTGCCCCTTGAAGATACAGAATTCAGTGTCCCAGAATTCCATGGCACCCAGCCTGGGTCCCCAGGATGCACCCAGAAGCCTGGGTCAATGTGAAACATTTGGTGCATACCCCCAAAGACTCTCCCTCCTAAAGTCCCCAAATGCATTTACAGTCATTTATTCCTCCAGCTGGAGGTCAGTCCTCCCTCTTTGCACTTGTGTTCCCCCAGACGTGTTTACTACCTTCCCCTTCTCCTGACTTGTTTTTCTCATCAGTATCCCTCATCCCTCTGGTCGAGCTGCTTACCTGTCTGTGAGGAACCTCACCATAGATTTACATGGCAGCCATTCAATAGACAACATCCCCTTCCCCTCCCTTAACCATTTGATCCTAGCTGATGTGAGGCTCCCTCTGGCAAATTCACCTTCAAAGTACTTACCTAGAGCAGATTATTTATAGTTCATTGGCACTGGTCAGGTTTTCCACCAGCTGTCTCACACCCCTGGCCAGTAGACTGGGTGTCCTAAAGCCAGCCTGGCCTTGTGCTCATTCTGCTGCTTGTTCCTACCACAGTGGACTCATATGATATTTGTCCTTTTGTGCTTGACTCACTTCACTCAGCATAACATCTTCCAGATGCCGCCAGGAGTTGCGGTTTTTCATGAGTTCATCGCTGTTTTTTAGGGATGCATAGTATTCCATTGTGTGTATGTTCCAGAGTTTTTTAAATCCACTCTTCTATGGATGGGAATTTAGGCTGTTTTCGGCTTCTTGCTATTGTGAACTGTGCTGTGATGAACATGGGAGAGCAAACATCTGCTTGTGATCTGTTTCTTATTTCTTTTGGGTATCATATGGTGTTAAAATTGCCATCTGTTTCAGGAATCACCATATCACTTTCCACGTGGCTGCCTGTATTTACAAGCCCACCAGCAGTGGATAAACATTCCAATCTCACCACCCTGTCTCCAGTATTTGTTGTTCTCATTTTTTTAATTGGCTGCAGTAATGGGTATTAGATGGTATTTCATGGTAGTTTTGACTTTCATTTGGCAGATGGCTAGTGACCGGGAGCATTTCCCTCATGTGTTTATTAGCCATTCAAGTGACATCCTTTCTGAATCATCTGTTTCAGGTCGTTTGCCCACCTTCTCAGAAGGTTATTAGTTCTTTTTCTTGCTATAAACTTATAATATACTGTATAATCCTTCATTTTTATAGCCACATTTTATAGTGTGATAATAGGTTATGATAAGTTTGCCTGTGAGGTTTTTAGGAGGCCAAATTCAGTAGAGAAAAAAACCCAAATAATTTCAATGTAGTATATAAAAGTCTGGTTTAGGCTTTCATGAAGTGTTGCTATCAAGTACAAGTAGGTTAATACTATAATACCATTGCTATAAAATTGGTGGCTTTTTTTGCAATACCATGGGGCAGTTACATAACTGGTGTCAACTTGAGACTATTAAGAGTGAAAGGGTGGAGTTTAGCCTATCAAGCAGGTCACAGCTTGATGACCTTATTTGGAGGCCCTATGGAGATAAATAGTTCACTGGAGGCCAGACCTACTTGCTCTCTGTTTCGTATTCCTGATGACAAGCCACATAGAGCTATACTGATGGAGCCAGATTCCTGGAGCTGGAGGACTCACATGGTGACCCACGCCAGCGCTGAGATGCTTCCACCACCACTTGATCCACAAGACTGTCACCCACTGGCCTGTGATCTTCCTGCATTCAGCATCATTGCATGGCTGTTTGAGTCCAGAGAGGAATTTATGGGCTAGTATCGACATCTGGGCTAATATTGGACTTATGGACTTGATCTTGACTGGGCTGAGATGCTTTCTTAATAAACAATTATTCTTTGATGTAAAGCTCTTTCTTATATACACATAAGTTTCCCTGGATTTGTTTCTCTATTCAACCTAGACTTAACACAGGTAGGTTCAAATTGACAAACTTTTAGTTCATAGCTGGAAATGATTTGAGAAATTCAGGGATTTTAAGCTAATACTAAACCCAAATCTACTACCATCAAGTATATTCCAACTCGTAGAGACTATGTATAATGTTTTCAGGATTGTAAATCTTTACAGAAGCAGGCAGCCTTTTCCTCCTCCTGTAAGTTAATACTAAAAGAAAGCTCTAAACTAGCACATACTAAGTGTTAAATAAATGTTAGCTATAATATAACCCTTTTATGGAGAAACAATACATACCATATTTATACCATATATACTCGAGTATAAGCCGTGTTTATTCAGTACATTTTTTAATGCAGTTTTTGTGGTAAACTTTGGTGCCTTGGCTTATATTTGGGTTGGCTTATACTCGAGTATATACAATACTTGAACTTCATTGGAAGTTAAAGTTAGTAGTTAAGACCTTAGCATCAAATAAACTTGTTCTCCCTCTTTTTATAACTACATATATAATTTTGAGAGCATTACCTAATAGTTTCCAAACTTTAGTTGGATTACTTGGCCTTTGAATTATATAATAGATATTACTTGGTGCATGGTAATATTAAATAAGTATTAACATTAATCTATATATGATCTTCTGCCTTTGTCTTTACACAGAACTGCTTCAGTTTATGTGGCATTTATTTTAGCCTTAACATAGAAAGTTTAAAGTACAAAGGAATTCTCTCATAAAAAACAGACTATGTCAGATTGGATATTCATTTGGCCTCTCTTGAAGATTAAGAAAATATTCAACCTCTGCAGCTGGGTCTAGAGCAGTGGTTCTCAACTTGCAGGGGTCGACAACCCTTTCACAGGGGTCGCCCGATTCAAACAGTAGCAAAATTACAGTTATGAAGTAGCAACCAAAATAATTTTTGGTTGGGGGGACACCACAACATGAGGAACTATTTTAAAAGGCATTAGGAAAGTTGAGAACCACTTGTCTAGAGACAATCCTGGAGGGAAAAAAAGGTGGGAAAAATTCTGTATCTCTAGATCAGTGATTTCCAAAATGAAGGCTTTTCTACAATATAGTAAGTGAGGGAAAGTAGAAGAACATCTATTTGTACTTATTTTTATCTAAAGTATTTAATATATATAGGTTGACAGTAGTACATATAACTAGCTCTCAGGGTATCAATATATTATAGATTTATTATAAAATGTAGGTTTTAAAAAACATTATAGACCACTGCTGTGGAGAATGGCTACAGGAAGCAGAAATTCTAGCATAAGCAGAGTCTAGTCATTTACTAGTGATTTAATCTGAATATTACTCAGTTATAGAAGTTCATCAGAGTTTGGCTTTCCTATAATGTGCCACAGGTGATGGGAGGATAGGACTTGTGTTTTGAGTTCTTTTCCATAGTAGGCTGTTTTAAAGATACCTGTTTTGATCCTTTAGTTAGAACCACTAAAATAGCTTTATGGAAATTTAAGAAAGAGATTATAGAGTCAATTTGCTTGTTGGTTATTTTCTTAAATTGCAACCCTTGAAGTAAGATAAAGCAGTTAAATAAGACAAAAGCAGTAGGAATTTCATTAAGTTCTTTTTTTTCCAAAGAAGTAAGTATTAACGTTCTAACCTTCATTCTAGATTTTACTAGCAGTGATATTTCTTTGTGGGTAAAAAGTGAAGATAATACCAGTAGTCTTCTCATAAGTTTATTGCATGAAATCCCTGCACAGTACCTGGCACACAGTAAGCAATCTCCCTGTGAAGGTTAGCAATTATTACTGTTATGTGGTGGGAGTAATGAAAAGAGCAAGTTTTTGTATGCTGGAGAGCTTGACCTACTTTAATGAATGTAAATTCAAAGTAATCCTCAGCCCTTTTAGAAATGGAGGGATTCTCTGCAAAGTTTGGATAGGTAGTCCAAGTATTAGTCTTTAAACTGACTTCCATATGCTTCAGTTTATTATCTACAACATTTTATTTGAAAGTGAGCATATTTATTTTGTCTCTTTAGCAAGATTGAATTTGGCCTTACATTGAAACTATTTACTTAGTGAAAGGTCATCTTCAAATGCAGTTTAGGTTCCATGAAAGTTTCTGTGGCATCCTGTCACCGGCTGTAATTTGACATTAGACTAGGTGTTCTAGTTTCTCACTGTTGTTCTGGCCTCTTTCATGAATCTTAATTGTTCAGGTATGTCCAAAAACACCACCTTGCTGGGACGCTTACTGCCTGTTACGTTTATCGGTGCTTCTCGATGGCTTGACATGAGTGCTGCTGGTTGTGCCTGGGAAACTACAGAGTCTGAAGCAACTTTCTCTATCACTTCCCAGTTGATGTCACACATGGTTGCTTTAGAACTTTTATGAACAATATTTTTGGGTCAAAGTAATTAAGAAAAAACTTGATCTGTGTAATGATCCGGATGATCTAAGATTCTGTTCCCAAACTTTTTTATATAACTCTAAAATTTTACCTATATAATTTATTCATCTGTAAAACGATCATTTCTGTTGTTAAAGAGCTTTCTAACCTTTACTTTACCAGTCCTATCTACAGGATTTTTAAGACTATGAATAGAAGTAGTGAAAAAACCTGAACCTGACTATCTATGTATATGGAATTGAGAGGGGGGTACCCCAAAAAAGCTGGAATCATTCCTTCCCCAAATCTATGTATTTGATTTTTTTTTAACAAAACAACCATATCATCTTAAAAATACTCTCCTTTATACTTAACACATTTTTAAAATTTGCAATTTAATTCTTGGAATAATTCTTTGGGTAACTGACAGCACCTCCCTCCCTTTTTTCTTCATCTCTTCTAAGTCTTCAAATTACTTCTAAGTCTTCAAAGTCCTATTATATCCCTCTGCATTTGCAGAAACAAAAAGAATTTGCACGGAGCAAGGTCAGATGAGTCAGGTGTGTGGGACAACAGAGGTATGCTGTTTTTTACCAAAAACTGCCACACTGAGATGGCTGTGTGAGCAGGTGTATTGCCATTATGGCAAAACCAGTCTTGATCTGCCACAAATCAGGCCTTTTTTATTATGTTTTGTTTTTTTATAACTCATTTTATTGGGGGCTCTTACATCTTTTATAACAATCCATAAATCAGTTGTATCAAGCACATTTGTATATATGTTGCCATGATCATTTTCAAAACATTTTCTTTCTACTTGAGTCCTTGGTATCAGCTCCTCTTTTATCCCACCATCCCACCCTTGTGAACCCTTGGCAAATTATAAATTATTATTATTTTCATATTTTACACCATCCACTCTCTCCCTTCACCCACATTTCTGTTGTTCATCCCCCTCAGGTGAGGGTTAATACTTCCATCATTTATATCACTTTCCCCCTTCTCCCTGCACCTTCCCCTACCTTCATGGTATTGCTACTCCCATTATAGTTCCTTAGGCTTTTATATGTTCTGAATTCTGTGTGTCGAGAGCTCTTATCTGTTCAGGGCTCTTTATCTGTCCCAGTGTACATGCTCCAGTCTAGCCAGATAGCCAGATTTGTAAGGTAGAACTGGGGTCATGATAGTGGGGCAGTGGCGGGGCTGGTGGTGGTGGTGGGGAGCATTAAAGAACTAGAGGAATGTTGTGTGTTTCATTGGTGTTATACTGCCTTCTGGCTGACTTGTCCCTTTCTTGTAAGCATTCTGTGAGGGGATGTCCAATTGTCTACAGATGGGCTTTGAGTCTTCACTCTGACCCCGTCGTGTGCATCAGTATGATTGTTCTGGGTCTTCTGATACCCGATACCTGATCCTGTCAACACATTGTGATCACACAGGCTGGGGTACTTCTTCCATGTGGGCTTTGTTGCTTCCCTGCCAGGTGGCTGCTGTTTAACTGCAAATCTTTTAAGACCCCAGATGCTGTATCTCTTTTAACACATTTGCTTATGCTCCCATTTTCCCTTCGGCGATTGTGTCAGGAAGGTGAGCATCACAGAATGCCAAGTTATTAGGACAAAGTGTTCTTGAGTTGAGGGAAGACTTCAGTAGAGGCCCAGTGCCCATCTGCTACCTTAATACTTAATATATGTACATAGAGCTATATCCTATCATATATATTTACATATATACAATCCTATATTTATTTATACTTCTATAAATATCTTTGCCTCCTAGTTCTTTCCTCTATTTCCTTTTACTTTCCTCCTATCCCTCTATCAAGTTCGACCTCATTCTGCTCTCAGTAATTCCTCTGGGCTCCGTTGTACTTGATCAAACCCCTCCAAGCATTCTGCCCTATCCTCACCATCAGTTTTACATCTCTTCTTCCCCTTTCCCACTCCACTTCCCCCACCTCCTCTCTGGTGTCACACCCTGCCCCAGGACCTTTTGGCCCCATTGTTTTCTCCTTGGGATTATAAACAATCCTCCCTATCTTTAATAGATAGATGGGGGTGGGGGATGGGGCAGTCGATAAATAGTTCCAGGTCTGTCTGCTGACCCTATTGAATGTTTTTGGATTGGGTCTGATGAGGTGCCAAGCCCTGCCCTGGAATCAGAAGTATTTATCTTTGATTCATCAAGGACTTATTTGCTTTGTTACCCTTGCCACTCTGCTGTGCTCCCTTTGTGTTTTGTCCCAATATAGGGATGTCAGACAGGACACAGTTCCTTCAGTGTTGTTCTCCATAGCACTGTGGGTCAGTGAGGGTATGTCATGTCTCTTGATGGGGCTGGCTATATGGTCCTCTGTGTGCATTGGCTGCTCGGAACAGGAATATCGGCCCAGGATGTGGTTCTCTCTCTTTCTCTTCCCCTCCCTCTCCCTGTCCCCCTCTCCCTCTTTCTTTCCATTTGTTCCCATGTGGTATGGAAAGACCCCTTACTCTCTCCCTGGGCTATATCTTTAGTGTTGTCCTGTATAGTGCATTCTTCTCACTGATGGCCCTAATACTTTGGGGTTTTACCTTGAGATCTGTGATCCATGATGAATTAATTCTTGTGCGTGAAGTGAGGAAATTTAGGTTGTTCCCAAGTCTTTACAATTGTGAACTGCGCTGCGATGAACATGGGCGTACAGCTGTCTGGTGGTAGTCTATTTCATATTTCTTGTGGGTATATGCCCAGGAGGGAGATTGCTGGGTCTTTTGGTAGCTCGATTTCCATTTGTTTCCAAATCAGTTTCAATAATGGCTGTACATATTTACAGTACCTCCAACAATGGATGAGAGTTCCTATCTTGCCATAACCCCTCCAACGCTAGTTGCTTTCTGATTTTTTGAATTGGCCTATCTTTGAGGGTGGTAGGTGGTATCTCATAGTTGTTTTAATTTGCATTTCCTTTATGGCCTATGATCAGGAACATTTTCTCATATGTTTATTGGCAATTCAGATTTCCTCCGTTGTCAAACTTCTGTTCAGGTATTTTGCCCACCTTTTTGATGGGCTATTTGTTTATATATCATTGTAGGCTAGCAGAGTATTATAGATTTTAGTAATAAGGCCTCTGTCTAATGTGGCATTGCTGAAGATCTTTTCCCAGTCCGTGGGCTCTCTTTTTATTCTCTTGTGAATTCTTTCAATATACACAGGTGTTTTATCTTCAGTATATCCCACTTGTCAATTTGTGCCTCCTCTGTGTTTGTGTCCTTCCTTGCACCAAAGTTCTTATGTTTGTTCCAATTTCCTCATTGATTGATGGCCCTAAACATTTGGGGTTTTACCTCGAGGTGTATGACCATGAATTTATTCTTATACATAAAGTGAGGTAAGGGTCTTGCTTAATTTTTCTACAGGTATATATCCATTTTTTTCCAGCACCATTTGTTGAAGAGGACATCTACTTCCCATTTGATATTTTTGGGGCCCTTATCAAAGATCAGTTGTCTGTATGCTGATGTTTTTATTTCTGGATTTTATGTTCTTTTCCATTGGTCTGAATATCTGTCATTATATCAGTACCATGCTCTTTTGACCACTGTGGCTCTATTGTGAGGGTACTACCTTTTTTGATCCCCCTTCCATGGTCTTGCACGATGTATATAGCAATTCAATAGACTAATGTTTGTTGATCTTGTATCCTGCCACTCTGCCACATTCCTCTATCATTTCCAGCATTACTCATGTCGAGCTTTTGGGGTTTTCCATATATAAAATCATATAATCTGTGAATAACGATAGGTTCACCTATTTCCCCCCCCCCCAGATACGTACCTTTGATGTCTTTCCTTTGCTTTGTGTTTTTAGCTAGGACATCTATTATGACGTTAAATAAAAGTCTGGTCCCCTTTTTAACAGTGGGATTGTTTCAGTCTTTTCTTCATGGACTACCATATTGGCTATTGGTATTTCATATCTAGCTTGTATAATATTGAGAAATTTCCTTCCTTTCCTTTTTTTTGAGTGTCTTAGTGTCTTTTTTAGTGTCTTAAAAAGGAATAGGTGTTGGATGTTGTGGAATGCTTTTTCTGCATCTATCGATATTATCATTTGGTTCGTGTCCTTTTTGTTGTCAAGGTAGTGAATAATGTTGATAGACTTCCAGATATTGAACCATCCCTGCATTGCTGGAATGAATCCCACTTGATCATGTTTAATTATTCATTTTATATATTTTTGTATACTATTGGCCAGTATTTTGTTAAGGATTTTCACATTGGTCTGTAGTTCTCAATACTTGAATTCTTGTGGGATCCTTTTCTGTTTTAGGTATCAGTGTTATTCTAACTTCATAGAAATTGTTTGGGAGTTTGCTGTCTTTTTCTATGCTCTGGAAGAGTTTGTGGGATTGGTGTCAGTTCTTCCTTGAATACTTGGTCAAATTCTGTAAAACTATCTGGCCTAGTGAATTTTTCAATTGGTATTTCCTTGATAACCTTGTCTATTTCCTCTACTGCTATGGGTCTTTTGAGGTTCTTGATGTCCATCTAGGATAATCTAGGGAGAGATTGTTTCTCAAAGTATTTATCCATGTGTTTCAAGTTGTTGAATTCATTGAAGTACAGGCCTTTGTAGTACTGTGTAGTTAGCCTTTTAATTTCATTGGGATCCATTGTAATATGCCCTGTTTCGTCCCTCATCCTGTCTATTGATATTTGTTCCTTCCTTTCTTTGGTGAAGCTTGTCTTTTGATTCTGTTAATCCTTTCAAAGAACCAACTTTTTGCTGTATTGATTGTTTTCAGTTTTTCTTGTTTTCTCTCTTATTTATCTCAGCCCTGATGTTTATTATTTCTTTTCTTTTGCTATTAGTAGGATAGTTCTGTTGATTCTGTTCTAATAGCTGGAGGCTTTGTTCCAGTGTATCAATCATAAGTCTCCCTTCCTTTTTCATGCCTGCATTTATCACTATAAAACTTCATCTGATAACTGCTCTTGCGGTGTCCCAAAAGTTTTGGTATATCATAGTCTCTTTATTGTTGGTTTATAAAAAGTTCCTAATTCAGTCTCTGATATGAACTAGTAACAACTAATTTTGCAGTAGGGAGTTATTCATCCTCCAATTGTTTCCACTGGTTTTCTTAATCATCGTTTGTGAATTTCTAGTCTTACGGCATAGTTGTCTGAGAGGGAAGTCTGAGTGACTTCTACATGCTTGAATTTACACAAGCTCAACTTGTGTCCCAGCATGTACTCTATCTTTGAGCATGTGTCATGTGGGCTTGAAAAGAATGTGAATTTTTTTCTTTTTGAAAAGAGTTTAGTTTTGTAGCTTCCTTGATAAGCTTCTTTCCCTGTGATATATATTTCTCAGAGAGTGGTGTATTAAAGTCATGTACTTGGGAGTGTAGAGGGAGAGTGGGTTGGAAAGGGGGAACTGATTACAAGGATCTACATATGACCTCCTCCTTGGGGGACAGACAAGAGAAAATTGGGTGAAGGGAGACGTTGGACAGGGCAAGATATGACAAAATAATAATTTATAAATTATAAGGGCTCATGAGGGAGGGAGGAGCTTGGAAGGAGGGGAAAAAATGAGGAGCTGATGCCAGGAGCTTAAGTGGAGAGCAAATGTTTTGAGAATGATGAGGGCAATGAATGTACAAATGTGCTTGACACAATTGATGTATGTATAGATTGTGATAAGAGTTGTATGAGCCCCTAATTAAAAATAAATAAAGTCATGTACTATGATTACTGAGCCTGTTATTTATTTTTTCATGTTTTAATTGATGTGTTTGTTGGCCCGTGTATATTTATTATGTTCACTGGTTCTTGGTCTACTGATCATTTGAGCAGTATATAGGCACCCTCTGTTTCTCTTGTTATGGCTTGCACCTTGAGATTGGTTTAGTCAAATATTAGGATTGAAACCCCTGCTTTTCTTTAATGGTCATTCGCTTGGCATATTTTTCTCCAGCCTTTGATTCTCAGCCTATTTTTGTCTGGCAGCTTGAGATGTGTCCCTTGTAGGCAGCAAATCGATGGGTTGTTTTCTAAGCCAGTCCACTTGTCTCTGTCTTTTAATGGGCAAATTCAGTCCATTGATGTTCAGACTTATAACATCCATCTGTGGTCTCTGTGATGTCATCTCATACCTTTTGTGTTGGGTGTTTTCCTACCGCTCTTCAGTGTATTGTGTGTGTGTGGCAAGGATTTTTTGTAGAGTTGAGTTTCTTTTCATGTATTCTTTTATTTTTATTTTTTTTTATGAGAAAACTCTTCTCTGTCTATCTAGATAGATAAATTGGCTGGTTAGAGGATTGTTTGGTTTGCATTGTCTTCTTTCAACTTTCAAAAGATATTACTCCACTCTCTCATCTTCTTCATGGTGTCTCCTGAGAGCTTTAAGGCTATTCTTATTTGGCTATCTTTATAGGTGACTGCCTCTTTTTCCCTAGCTGCTCTCATGATTTTCCCCTTTCCTCAAAGGGGGATAGTTTGACAATTATATGCCTTGGCAAATTCTTCCTGGGATTCAGTCTAGCTGGTGTCCTCTCTGCTTCCTGAGTGGTTGTCTTTTCTTACTTATTAAGCTGGAGAAGTTTTCCTCTAGGAATCCCCTCCCTATTTTTGCCATTTACTTCTTCATTGTGCCTTGTTTTGGTAATCTAGTTGTTCAAATGTTGTTCCTATTCATAGCATCAGACATTGTTTTCAGGTTTTCTTTAGCTTCTCTGATTACCTTAAGTGATTGTCTTTTCTGTTTGTTTAAGTCTGCATGGTTATCCTTGGTCACTGGGACGGCTTTCTACTTCTTCTAGTCTGTTGGTTAAGTATGTTAACTTGTTATTTCCTTTTGTTATCTTGTCCCTTAACTCTTGCATTTCCCTTTTGGTGTGGTCTTTATCTCCTGCATCTTTTCATTCTTTTTCTGTGTTGCTTCCCTCATATCCTGTATGACTCCAAGCAGCATTCTGAAGATTTATTTCTGTGGTAGATCAACTCCTGCTTCTTCTTTGCACCATGCCAAATTCAAGACATCCTCCAACATTTCCTTTTGTTTCTCCTCTTTTCTCGTTGAGGTTGTTGTGGCAGATTGCTGTCTGCTTGTTAATTTGGAGGAGTTCTGCGCCATTTTCCAGGTTATCACAGCCCCGGGCTCTCTTTTTGGGAGGCTGGTAGGAATGCTTCTGCGGGGTGCTTATATCCAACAGTGCTGGTGGTTTAGACTAATGTTTTATCCTACTGAGTTTTCCCTCTCACCGTAGCCTACCTGGATTCCATTGTTTGGAGGGTTGTTTGATGGCCCTCTCAGGGGACACTGGCCAGATGGTTGCAGACTGTGAGGTTGGCAGTGTGTTGGCTGATAGGTTGAGGAGCCATGGTGGTTTGGTGTTACAGGTAGGCCAGTTTGGTGTGAGTCCTGGAGGGCTGACAATGTAGCCACAGGTCCAGGGGCGGCCAAGTGGGGGAGCCACGAGGCCAAATGAGGCCTTTACTGTCACACACTGTTATGAAACCTTTTCAGAACCTCTAAATAGAAAGCTTCATTAACAGTCTGCCAGGGTGGAATGAACTCCAAATGCACTATCCGTCTGCATCAAAAAAATAAATGAGCATAATTTTGATCTTTTATTTCACTTGACTAGTTTTTTGGGGGGTGAGGTGATGATAGCATCTTCAACTGGCTTGATTGGTGTTTGCTTTTGGGGTCATAAGAATAGCACCATGTCTCCTCACCAGTAATGACCTTGGAAAAAAAGTCTGGGTCCCTTCGAAGCTGTTCATTCAAAGCCTGGCATGTTTCTACATGATACTTATTTTTCCTGGTCAGTCAGAATCACAGGCACAAATTTTGCAGCCACCCTTCATATTCCCAACTCTTCCACTAATATTTTCTGAACTGAGTTCCAAGATTGTCCAAATAACTTCCCCATCTCTTCAATGGTCTGTCATCAGTATTTGAGTACAAATGCATGAATTTGGTTGATATTTTTTGTGCATTCAGGATGTTGAAGGATATCCAGAATGAGGTCTTTCATCAATAGATATTTCACTTTTATTTAAAATGAGAAAACCACTCGTACACTTGAGTTTTCCTCATAGTGCTGTCATTGTGAACTGTGTTCAACATCACAACAGTTTCTGTAGCATTTTTGCCAAGTAGGAAACAAAATTTCACAGCTGCATGCTGTTTTCCTAAATTGGTGATCGCACACACAAAAATGAGGTTCATGCGAAACTGCATTCATGAAAACATTCACATGACTAGAGAGAACCTCAGCAACACCCCTGGGGGCACTAACTCAGAGCAAGGTGCTCACGTAGCGGAAAAAATGTGTACTATGAAAGCTCCTCCCAGGGATGTTTCCCCCTTTTTATTACCTCCCTCATATTTAGTGTTACAAACAATAATAGCAGTATTATTTTCTCATGATATTTTACATCATGAGACTTGCTTTATGTTGTTCAGAAGGGTAAAACCTCTACTTTTATTCTGTTTTTGAGATATACTGTGTTCATCCCTACAGAAATTTACAGAGGATATCTGCATACCATCTGCCTTCCAATATTACTCTTGGCTAGGCTTTCCTCATTCTGCTTAACTAATTCATCTTGGCTGGAAAGTTTAATTGTTACTTAAGCTTTACAGTCTGTCTCCTTACCATGTATTACTAACCTTTTATATTTGATTTCCACTAACTACTTTGCTTTTATTTTAATTACTTAAATTTAAATAGCATGACAAGTGTACCTGGATCTCTGGTTAATATATTTTTTATGTTTACTTAGAAGTGCCAAAAGAAAACTTAAAATTCAACAAAGGCTAAGCTAGCGCTTTGATCTAGGATCGAAAAGAAAGTCTTACAGCTATAAATCTTCCCATTACTTTTCATATCCTATGTAAGTATAAATATTCAATGAGTGTTGCCTGAAGTACTGGAGGCAGATGTTGTATAGCCTGTATGAAGTCATTTGCCAATATCCCTGAGCCTCTATCCTTGAATCCCCTGTGAATAGTTAAGTGTGGTGCTGAGCACCGGATGATCACCCTTATCCATCTGTTAGGTTATCTCGAGTATAGAATGGTGGAGAAGCAAAAAGTATTCTACTAGCATCTTTTGGTATTCTTTACCTCACTCTTAAGTAGACACTAATGTTTAGCATACCAGTAGCTTTCAAGAGAACATAAAAGAGAAGGACTTACTATAAATCACAGATATGTTAAGGGTAGTCCTGACTTGTGAAGTACCTGAGTTATGACTTATGGCTGCCCTTATTTTTCTGGAACATATTATTGTTAGTAGGGTGTGCCATATACAGAATTACACCCAGACATTTGCTGATGTCATCTTATCTATAAGTTTATCTATAATGTTTCTAACCTTAAAAGAGAAGTAACATCTTACATATAAAGGTTCTATTAATAAAATTCAATCACAATTAAATCTAAAAAAATGTATTCAACTAAGCAACAAAGTCCACATGGAAGAAACACACCAACCTATGCAATCATGAGGTGTTGATGGGATCAGGTATCAGGCATCAAAGACACAGAACAAAAAATGTCAGTGTGAATGAGGGGTAGTACGGAATGGAGACCCAAAGCCCATCTGTAGACAATTGCACATCTCCTTACAGAAGGGTCACAGGAAGAGATGAGGCAGTAAATGTGCAGTATAGCACCGTGAAACATACAACTTTCCTCTAGTTCTTTAATGCTTCTTCCCTGCCACTATCATGACCCTAATTGCACCTTACAAATCCAGCTAGACCAGAGCCTGTACACAGACACGGATAAGAGCTTCACACAAAGGAAATCCAGGACAGATAAAGCCCTCAGGCCTAATAATGAGAGTAGCGGCCCAGGAGGGTAAGAGGATGCTAGGGGTAGAAAGGGGGAACCCATCACAATGATTGACATATAACGCCCTCCCTGGGGGATGGACAACAGAAAAGTGGGTGAAGGGAGACATCGGTCAGTATAAAACATGAAAAAAATAATTTATAAATTATAAAGGATTCATGAGGGAGAGAGTGGGGGGGAGGGAGGAGAAAACAATGAGCTGATACCAAGGGCTCAAGTAGAAAGAAAATGTTTTGAATATGATGGTGACAACATATGTACAAATATGCCTGACACAATGAATGAATGTATGGATTATGATAAGAGTTGTACGAGCCCCCAATGAAATGATTCTTCTTTAAAGTATTCAACTTACATCAAAAGTGACTTAGAAATGAGTCATTGGAATAGAACCATAGAAGCCAGGGGCTACTTACATTTCTATTTTCATTGTGGAGTCTCTGAGTAGTGCACATGATTAATATGCTTGTTGCTAATTGAAAGATTAGTCCATCCACAGGAGTCTCAGAAGACAGTGATTTACTTTGGAAAATTAGGCATTGGAAGCCCCGTTCTGCTCTGACACACAGACAGAATATCATGAGTTGGAATCAACTCAATGGCAACTCACTGGTATTTTCTTCATAATGCAAATTATAGAAAGTGAAAATTAAGAACTTTTTTTTCCCTTAAGGACAAGAGAAAGTGATTGCTGTAGATTTTTGACAGGTAGGCTATATATTTAAAAAAACGCATTCTAGAAGACTGGGTTATAAATAGTGATGTACTTGCTATATCAAGGGCCTTCCAAAATGTGTGGAAGAATTCTATTACCTTTTTTTTTTTTAATTCTATTATCTTTTAATTTCATTTTTCCACACATTTTTGAAGTTGCTTTGTCAATCTTATGTAGGCATGCAGACATAGAGCTCTGATGAAGAAAAGTACACCTTGAGTTTGTACAAATTCAGTTGCCATCCTAAGCTAAACTTTGGAAACATGCAAAAATTAAATAAAAGTTGTAGACCATTGAGGAGGGAGGGGGGAAAAATGAGGAGCTGATGCCAGGGGCTTAAGTGAAGAGCAAATGCTTTGAGAATGATGAGGGCAATGAATGTACAAATGTGCTTTACACAATTGATGTATGTATGGATTGTGATAAGAGTTGTATGAGCCCCTAATAGTAAAACTATTAAAAAATAAATAAATTAAAATAGTTGAATAAAATAAAATAAAGGATGGTATGAAAAAAAAAGTTATATGCCGTTATCAATAGCTCTAGAAATATCAAGAAATGGAATAGGTTAAAGAAGTAAAACAACTAAAAAGTTAAGTCAGCTTGTTCCTGAGGCACTTAATCTGAGAATAATTTTGGAAACAAGTTTATTTCTTACCTTGTTGATTGTTGTTGCTCTTCTTGTTAGGTGCCACTGAGTCAGTTCTGTCCCATACCAACCCTATGCACAACAGAACAAAACATTGCCCAGGCCCATGCCATCCTCACAACTGTTCCTTTGTTTGAGTCCACTGCTGAATCCACTGTGTCAATCCATTTCATTGAGGTCCTTCCTCTCTACCTTACAAAACATGATGTGTTTTTCCATGGACCAGTCTCCTGACAAAACCCCCAAAGTACACCCTTGCCTCTAAGTAGCACTCTGGCCATACTGCTTTCAAATCAGATTTGCTTGCCCTGTTAGCAGCACATGGCTCTTTCCTTTTTCTTCTCTAACACACAGTTCAAATGAGTCAACTCTTCTTTGGTTTTCTTTATTCAATGTCTAAATTTCACATGCATATTAAGTGATTGAAAATATCATGGCTTCAGTCAGGTGCACCTTTGTGCTCAGGGTAACATCCTTGCTTTTCAAAACTCTAAAAAGGTCTTGTGCAGCAAATTTATCCAAAGCAATGCATCTTTTGATCTCTCGACTGCTGCTTCCTTGATCATTGATTGTGCATCCAAGTAAGACAAAATTCTTGACAGCTTCAACCTTTCCTCAGTTTATCATGATGTGATATTGGTCCCTTTGTGAGTATTTGGGTCTTCTTTACACCGAGTTGTAATCCATACCAAGGGAGGCAATTCTTGATCTTCATCAGCAAGTGCTTTAAGTCTTCCTTGCTTTCATCAAGCAAGGTTGTGTCATCTGCATATCACACATTGTTAATAAGCCTTCCTCCCATCCTGATGCCACTTCTTCATATAGTCCAAACAATCTATTTGCTCAGCATACTGACTGAATAAATATGGTGAGAGAGTATAACTCTGTTGCACACCTTTCCTGATTTTAATACCTGCTCTTGACTGCTGCTTCCATGTGCACCAATTTTGGATCTAAGCAGGACAAAATCCTTGACAACTTCCATCTTTCTCCATTTATCATGATGTTATATATCGTTCCAGTTGTGAGGATTTGATTTTCTTTACACTGAGTTGTAATCCATACTGAAGGCTGATGACCTTGATCTTCAGCAAATGCTTCAAGTCTTCCTCACATCCAGCAAGCAAGGTGTTGTTGATGGTGGTGTTGGTAAATGCCATTTTACCCATTTCAACTCAGAACAACCTTGTATACAGCAGAATAAAATACTGCCTGGTCCTATGCCATCCTCACAATCACTCCTATGTTTGAGTCTCTTGATGTAGCTACTCCGTCAAATCCTCTTGTGGAGGTTTTTCCCCTTTTTAACTCATGTTCTACTTTTCCAAGCAGGATGTTCTTCTCTGGGGATTGGTCTCTCTGGTTTACATGCCCAAAGTACATAAAATGCAATCTAGCCAGCCTCATTGTTGAGGAATATCCTGTTTATACTTTTTCCAAGATAGAGTTGTTCTTTTTTTCCTTTTTTTATTCTTCATCAATACCATCACTCAAATGAATCAGTTCTTCTTAACTTTTTTAAATTTATTGTTTGGCTTTCACATGCATATGAAGTTATAGAAACAGCAGATTTCCATTAAATAGCAATTAAGCACTATAACAGTCTAAAACCCCAGGCTAAAACTAGCCTGAGACCAATCTCTATTTTAGCTTATAACTCATTCCTTTACCTTCCTGTAGGTTAAAGAAATATCCTTATAATAGTTAAGGACTTTCACTTTTACTACATCCCTGTTATATTTAAGTGTATTTCCTTCCATTAGTCCAACTCTCCAGACCACCCTGTGTGCCTTTCCTACAATGTAATTTAATCTTGTCTTTATCATTTTTGAAAAAGATCCTATGGTTCTTTTGTATTTATCAAGAGAGTCTTGGTAGCATAATGGGTTACACATTGGGCTTTTAACCATATGGTCATCAATTCAAACCACCAGCCACTCCCAGGGAGAAAGATAAGGCTTTTATTCCTGTAAAGAGTCACAGAACTACCCATGGGGGTATTTCTACTCTATCCTGCAAGGTCACTGAGAGTCGGAATCAAGGTGAGGGCAGTGAGTTTGTCTTTATTGTGTGAGAATATGTGTTCACGCAATTACACTTGCTTTACTTTCTATATTTATTGATGTTGTTCCAAGTTGTGCATTAACTTGTAATGCTACTCTAAATGTATTGTACTACAAATTTTAAAAATTACCAAAGCCCAGCAATTGGAGCTAGTTTTCCACCACAGTAATTCATACTTAAATAACTTAAATGGCAACACTAGCCGAAAAAGTTGTTTATACAGATCAGCATCTCAACCATCCCTATTGTCTCTCCTGCATGTTTATCTAAAGTGAAACCCAAAGTGGTGTGGAGAATTAAAAGTACAGTCATGTATCACTTGAGTCCACTGTTGAAGCCATTGTGTCAATCCATTTCATTGAGGTCCTTCCTCAATGTGAATAAGATATCATATGTTACATGTAAACAATCCAGGATTATGAACGAGTTCTGCTCCTAAATCTGCTTTAAGTTGAATTTGTCTTTAAGTTGCAGCTGCTAGGTACTGTTCATAACTATTATTCGGTAGTCAGATGTTTTTACTATTATATGGTATATTTTTGTATACATAAATTCATTAAAAGTCATTTTCAGATATGCTAGAACATCTGTAATATAATAATATTATGATGCCTGCCACTAATTTGTTATGAAACTCAGTATGTACTTCAAAATTTTAATATTCATAGCTTTATGAGGGTTGGGATCACGGATATATATATGATTGGACATTACTTAACTGGATGTCATGTGGCACATGACTGTTTGTAAGTGTTATATTCAAGAAAAAAGATAGTTCTTTCGAAAAGTCATAAATAACTGACCATATTAATTAGAAGTAACTTTGCATCAGTACATATGCTGTGCAATCATCCAATCAATAACAGCCTCATTCCAGTGACCATGCTCTATAAATCAGCCAATCAACGACAGTCTCACTCACAGTAATTAGATTTCTGTAAAATACAAATAACTGATAACCCCAGGCTCTGAAAGTCAGGCAATCAGTGACAACCTGCATATCGAATCATCTAATGAATGTTCAGTGGACAAAGGAAAAGTAAACTGCATGTGGCTACTATAGAGTCTATGGTCAAACTGTAAGTGAACCCCTACCTCTCAGCACTTGATAAGAACTAGCCAGAAAATTAGCAAGGATATAGAAGATCTGAATAACATAGTCAACCAAGTAACTCGAATAGGCATATATAAAATATACTCTATCCAGAATGTTTTTCCCCAAGGATCCATGGAGATCATTTGACAACATAGACTATATCCAGGGTCATAAAGCAAACTGCAACAAATCTGAAAGAATTAGAGCCATTGAATATGTCTTTCAACTGTTTACTCACGTTGCTTACTGCCACAGCATTGCTGCCGATTCATAATGACCCTATAGGACAGGGTAGAATTCCTCCTGTGGGTTTCCAAGACTCTTTATAGGATTAAAGATCCTCATCTTTCCTTAATAAATTCAAAGTAGAAATCAGGGTTGGGGTGAGGAGATCCATGGCATGGCCAAAGAGAGGGCTCATGGAAGGTAAATAAATAAAACATAGAACTGAATGATATTGAAAATATAAACATATAGGTTACAGCTAAAACACTGGTGGCTGGGAAGTATTCAGCACTAAGTGCTTATATTAGAAATAAACAATAGTCTCAAATCAGTCACTTATTCTGCTAAATAAGGAGAGCAAATAAGTCCAAAGAAAATCAAAGGAAGGCTTATACACATGAATGGAATTCAGTGAAATTAAAATAAGAACATACAATCAATGAAATAAAAGCTGATTCTCTTAAAAAAATAGTCAAATGGGTAAAGAGAGAAGACACAAATCATCAACAGCAGAAATTAAGTAGGCATTAGACTTATCATTACAGCTCCTACCAATATAAGACATAGTAAAGGAATACTGTCAATAATAACTCTATGCATATATATTTGATACTTTAGAAGAAATCAGTCCCTTGGAAACTACAAACTATCAAAACTAAACTATATAAAAGTAGACAAGTTAAATACCCTCTTAGCCATTGAATAAAATAAAATAGTAAGTTTAAAGCTTCTGAATGAGCAAACTTCCAGGTCTAGCTCTTCCACTGGAGAAATCTACCAAATATAAAGAATTCATCTAAATTTTGTAAATTATGTTCCACAGAAGAGAAAAGAACATTTCCTAGTTTATTTTATGAAACTAGTATTACACTGATACCAAAAACAAAGACAAGTGAGAAAAGAAACAAAACCAGACCAATGTCTTCCAATTACTTAGATGCGGAAACTGTCAACAAGGATTATTCCTCTGGTTCCTTGAGGCTTCCTCACC